>NW_027509186.1:1022500-1280000 GCF_051911475.1 Siphateles boraxobius
CAGTGTCACTGTTACAGGATTACCCCTGAGTTATGTTGGTAAGAAACAGTTTTGTCTGCAAGCTAAAGTTGACAAGGCCCCTTTGTATTCAGGGACACGTCGGGTAGACCGAAAGCTCGCCGTGATCGTATAGTGGTTAGTACTCTGCCTTGTGGCCGCAGCAACCCTGGTTCGAATCCGGGTCACGGCAAGATTTTCTGGGTGCCATTGAAATTGAGCTCCATGTCACCACCTCTCCTCACCCCTTCCTTCAGACTTGTCTTTTTGTGCACGGCGCGTGCCCTTGATGTGCTCTGGATGTTCGAGTGAATTGAAACTGGGACCTTCTTTGAAAGCACAAGCTCTCAGGTTTGAACCCTTAGAGAAAAGACTGAAAACGAATCGCTCCTATTTATTTCGGAAGAATCTTGCTTCAGAGAGAATATGGTGCGTGTATATGGTTGGAGATATTGCCTTTATGTTCAAACCCTGTTCCTCAACGGCATCTGCTGAAGAAAGGGAGTGGACACACTCGTCGATGGCCCCAGAGTACAAGCATTAAAAAAAAGAGTTGGCAGGAAAACTGATAGTGCGCTATAGACATTGGAGATGCACCAGTTCTTGACACAAGAGAACAAGAATGAAAACAAAGAGTGGCAGGAGGGGATGAATCAAGTCCAGTGAAGCAGGCTTTGATCACAGCTGCAAAAATATGGAGCGCTTCACGTATTTGCATGTCATTCTTTCGCTCTGTGCCCAGCAATGTTCTCTGGATGCCGGCCAATCAGCAGCTCGGATTGTCGAGCGTTTGTCGAGCGTTTTTTTGGTTTTGGGCCAATCAGCAGCTCGTACCCCTACTTCACGTGTCGGCTGTTCCTCTGGACGCCCCTGCGTCTGTGGGGCGTCCGGCCGACATGCTGTAATAGGGCCCTCACCAAGTGTGGGCTCTACAGGACCATCCGGAGGGTCCTGGACATCGACGGCTGGTACTTGATGGCCACCGAGTACCTGGAGTGCCGTCGGTGTAAGAGGAAGGTAGCTGCCTGGTCGCAGGAGGTCGTGGGTCAGCTGGGAGAGGGGCATCGCGCCCTCTTCCCGGCAATCCTCACCTACAAGTAAGTAGCTGTCTGAACACTGTCACAGTGTGTCTGTGTGTGGCGCCCTCTTGCCGGCAATCCTCACCTACAAGTAAGTACCTGTCTGAACACTGTCACAGTCCATGCGGCGGTCCATACACTACCTCAGCGTCATGGAGCCCTTCACGTCGCGAGGTGTCGTGCGCATGTGCACCTGTTGTGGCAAAAATTCATCTTAAACAAACATCACTGCGTAAGAGACACTCAGAGTCAAATTATATAAAATAGAAGTATTTATTCTTGCAAGAATAGGAGCAGTCTAATACACAGTTGTTACCCTGTGCAGAAGAGTGACACACCCCCAGACAGACTGAACTAGCTTTTATCTTAGTTTCAAGGCCTTCTTCCCCCCAGAGCCTTCCTCCCAGTAGTTTTCCATAGACGTCACTAGTTGGCCCACTAAGCTCCCCTGCACCAAATGGCCTTCTGACATCTAGGTCAGAGGTCCTTGTTCGTCTGTTCTCTGGAGTGTCTCCCCCTTCTGCCTCCCCAGGTACATAAACAGAATCTTCTCTCACTACAAGTGAGAGACACACATGTGACATTATTTGAATCATCTATATTTTACTAAAGATCAATGAATATCATTAAAATTGCCACCACAGCACCCCACCACCAAAACCGCCACCCGTGCCCCAGTACGCATGGCTGTTAATGGTGTACTGCCACGACATCCTTTCCCGCCTGGAGGACGTGAAGGCCCGGGTCACCTCCGTCTTTGGAACGGTTTTGAAGATGGATTCGACCAAGAAGGTAAATGTGGTGCTATGTATGTATAAATATATATGTATATAAATGTGGTGCGGAGTATCACGCTCTAGCTATGTGCGTGCAGCCTTACTGAGATGCTTTATTCTTTCAAACAGGTGACCCGGAAGCTCGCCGGTGCTGCTGCCCAGACCGCAGCGTGGGCAACGAACGTCGGCAACGAGCAAGGACAGGTGCTCATGTCCGTGCTCACGGACGCCGAGGGTGCCGGCCTGTTGCCCATGGCTGCGGGGTTAATGCGGCAGTATCGGGACGCTGGGGTGGAGCCGCCTCAGCTCCTCTACGTCGACCGGGACTGTTGTTCGTCCCACGGGGGATCCAAGACAGCTGACATGTTCGGGAAGTGGGACAAGCTGGTGGTCCGGCTGGACATCTGGCACCTGATGCGGCGGTTCGCGTCAGGTGCGTTGTGGCAAAAACAATAATTAAACAAACAGCATCACAGTAAGAGACATCATGGTTCCATAACTTGATATAACATGCATTTTTCCATAACAGGTGTCACCACCGAGAGCCACCAGCTGTATAAACCCTTCCTGCAGCAGCTGTCTTCGTGCATCTTCTTGTGGGACCCAGGGGACGCAGCCCGGTTGCTCAAGGCGAAGAAGAGGATGCTTGAGGCGCAGGGGATGACCTTCTCGTCCGACGCCGGAGTGTGGAGGCACGTCAGCCGCAAGAATATTGCTCTCCATTGCCGTCGCTGCACGCGTGGAGCGGCGGAGACGGAGCGGCTGATCGGTGACCTCCTGGAAACCTTCGGCGGTGCCAACGGACGAGACACCATGGGGATTTCCCTGCTGGACCAAGACCGCATCCAGAAGATCTGGACGGAGCAGCGGCGCCACCTCCATTGCATCCAGGACCCGCCGGGCGTGGAGCTGTACACTGAGACCAGCAGGATGACCAAGGGGGGGATCAGCCTGCCGGTGTACCGTTGTGCACGAGGCTCCACGTCCCTGGAGTCGTTCCACCTGCATCTCAACCGCTTCATTCCAGGTATGTTTCACATGCTTCACTGTCATGTCAATCTTTCACTGTCATCGACTCGCTGTCATTCACATTGTGTGCACTGAATAAACTGCTAAACAGATCTGTGTTCCTCCTCAGGAGAAAGTGCCAATGCCTGGCACTTCCAGGCATTTCTCCTGGAGGGGTTGACGCGGTGGAACGCCGACAGGGCGGCGTCCGTGGCACAGGAGGGACGGCCGCTGATCCGCTCCTACAATGGCCCCCTGCAGCACTCCCTTGACCAGCTCAGCCAAAGGGTGCTTGGCACGAATGTGGTCAAGGATTACACCAAGCCCAGGGAGTACACGGGTAAGAACACTCAAGCCACCGCGCTTACACCTGTCCACACTGAATGATATTTGTACCAGACTGACTGATGCGATTTGTGTTGTTGTACTTCAGGGGAACTCATCGGCATCGAGTACCTGTACTCCCAGACGGGCAGAGTGCTGCAGGACGTCAGCTTGGACCTTGACATTCCGGACGCGGGGGGGGGGGACGTTCCCCAACTTGTCGAGGATGACGAGCTCGCCGACGGCCCGCAGGAGGTGGAGGACCTCACCCTGCCTGGCGAGTTCCCAGCTCCTCAGACGGACCCGCGGTCAGGGCGACCGGCTGACGCACCCGTGCCCGAGCCATCCAGTCCGACCGGTGCCCACGAGCCCGCACCCCACTCCCCCGGCCGGTCCTCGCCAGAGCCTCAGCAGGCTGCTGAGGTAAGCACGCCACCTCTTTGTGGTCTGCGACTGCAGTGCATCTCGCATCACCAAAAACTGCGCTCGCTCTGTTCCATCCAACTGACTTATTGTTTTCCATCTCTTCTTGTGTGTCTGCAGGACTACAGAGGACCGGATGACCAGCCGGGGTACCTGGCCGTGGTCCAGTTGGCCACGGCCTTGGTGGGGTTGCGTCACGACCCGGCCTTGTCCGAGGGGAGGGTAGACGAGCTTAACAGGCTCTACGAGGCCCTGTCACCGTACGACAGGGCCCGAGTAGTTTACCCTCCCCGCTACAGGGACAGGCCAGCTCAGGGGCGCTTCATGGCAGCCAAGCCAAGCCCCACCAGTATACCTGGTGTGGAAAGCTTGAGACGGTAAAGCTACGCTTCCATCATACATTTCCCTGGTGTACAAACAAGCTGCTTTATGTAATGTTGCCCATTATCATGCTCATATCTGTCATTGTTTTTGTCCATTGTCCACAGCTGCCTGGTCAGAGAGACCTCTGGACCTGCCAGCAGTCCCAGCGCAAGCCGGCTGGTAGAGGCAGTATGCACCCAGCTCTGCCGCTTGATCCCCTCGGGCAGCCGTGCGCGCGGTGCCCGGAGGTCGCGGTGGGACAGCATACTGCTTCGGTACCAGCACATCCGGGACCTTGTGCTGGGCCACCAGAGGCTGATGGCTCGGGCGCCCATACAGCTCTTTGAGCTGAACGCCAGGACCCTCTCGCTATTGTATGTTTGATGCTTTTGATGTTATGGTAATGACATGCTTGAATGGCATGCTCTCAAAATTGAACATGTAACTAAAAAACTACGTTGAAATCCGTTTTCAGGTTCACCAGGATGCAGCGGGAGAAGGAGAGGACTGTGCTAGCTTCAGGCGTTGCAGCAGAGGGACGACCACCAGCGGCAGCGGCAGCGGGTTCGGCGCCGTGCCCAGCAACAGCGGTGGATCGTTCTCCGGCAGCAGCAACAGGCCAGGCGAGGACGGCAGCACCAAGGGCGGCGGGACCTCTGGCAGCAGCACCGGCTGTGGCAGCACCGGTGCCTGTTCTGCCAGCGCCAGTGCGCCCACTGGCGCCTTTACCGCATGCCCCCTCAGCTGTTGTCCTGGCCATACCACCGGCTGCTGCAGCTGCAACAGGACCTTTTCCGGCAACACAGCCTCTCTTTCTGGACCTCTCACTGCCCCAGCAGAGTGTGAGGGTGCTCCCCATCCCAACGCTCCCTCTGACAACGTCAGCCCCACACGTCCTCTCGCTGCCGCTGGCCGCCGCACATCACGCCGGCCCTCGGCTGCCTGCACCACTTCCTGCTCCCCCTCCTCAGCCTCGCTCTGCGTACAAAACTGAATGGCTGAGGAGGAAGAGGGCTGAGCAGAGGGCAGCGGCAGGAGCAGTCGTCGCTGCCCGGGCCGGCGTGCCACAAGAACAAAAGTGCAGGAGATGCGGCCAGCCAAAGCGGAGGGAGACCGGACACACCCGCTACAGCAATGTACATTTTTGCTCTGCCGCCGCGGCGGGTAAGAGTGTGGAGGACTGACTGAGGGAGATGAAGGACCAGGGTCGAGCTCCGGACTGATTTCGCATTCTCGCTGGGGCAGGTGTATATAGTTGTTTCAGTGTTTGTTTGTTTTTTAAAGACATTGACTTTACCCTCCACAAGTACCGGGACCTTGCCGCGGTGTGGAGGCTTCCTACAAACACCGGTCCACACCTGCCACAACTTTTCTACAGCAAAAAAAACATTGTGTATCCCATTCACACCTGTACAACATTGCCATGCCTTTGTACTATTCTGATTCTTTGCACTGACAAGTTATACGGGCCTATACTGTGTGTGTATGCTGCCTATCATATGGCTTAAGAAAAAGAAAAGAAAACATTGTCTGTCCCATTTACACCTGTATAACACATTCACACCTGTATAACACATTGTCATGCATTTGTGCTGTTGTGATTTTATGCGTTGACAAGTTACATAGGCCTTTTGGACATGTGGGTATGTTCAATAATGTGGTCACTGTCTTTGGAGTTACGTCCAGTTGCCACTGGCTCTGTTGCCGCCGCGTTGGTACTTCACACTGTATGCTGCTGCTTTATGTATCCATGCATGTGTGTAATGAGCCCTTATACTATGCGTCTGTCTGCTGTGATTTATGTGGTTTAAAATAAGAGGAATGAAGCCTTGTGCCACTGTTCTGCATCACTACCACTGTTCTGCATCTCGCCCCAGAATGTTTATGCCATGTGTCTGCTCTGATGCTCTATTTTTATTATTATTATTACTATCATCATCATCATCATCATCAAAATCATCATCATCATGTTTTATTGTATTGTAGTTTGAAATAAATAATCTATTTCACACTGTAGTCTACTGCTGCTGTGTTTGGTGTTTTCTGCATCTATACATCATCATCATCATCATCATCAACAACAACAACAACATCAACAACAACAGATATTTAATTGATATTTTTTTTACTGAAGAAAAAGGTGAAACGAATAATACACGGCATGTAACTTTTATTTATACATCGAAATAAAATTATTGACATAATATAAATGTAATATAATGTTTAACATAACAAATTGTAATATATATGCAGAAAAAGGTGAAACAATATAAATACAATATATCTATGCAGAAAAGGGTGAAACAATATAAAAAGGGGAAACAATATGAATACAATATATTATTTAACATACATTTTAATAAGGTGACACAATATAAATACAATATAATGTTTAACACAACAGATTTGAATAAAAGGTGAAACAAATAATACACAGCATGTTACTTTTATGTATACACATGAAATAGGCATAATATGAATATAATAGTGTGTAATATAATGTTTAATATTTGTGCTTCGGTCGGGATTCGATCCTGCGTTTTGATGGTGTCTCGTTTGTACCGCGTTTGTGCGACTGGGCATGCGCGAAGGCACTAATGCGCATGCGCGACAACAGAGAAGAACGATGGCTGAGCTTTTCCCAGGGGCTATGTTAATCTGCTCTGTATCGATCCAATTTTAGTATATATGCTGCCTTAGCAAGCACAAGTTTGGTGCCCAGCTCAAGGCATATCTACACCTCGGGTTCCAGCGAGCTATCACCAAGGTGGTAGGGCCCAGCGAGCCATCTCGCCTCTGCATACCTTTGCTTGACACAATGATTGATGCAAAAGCTCAATCAGTTTAGGAATAGGACACCTTAGAGCTTTAGGGTTCATAAATGGCCAATTCCACCATGATGTATGAGAGCATCTACTGAAAGAATGGGTTGGGCAGACTTATGGATGGTACCAAAATACAAGCTCTGAATGGGCTGTGTCCTCCAGGTTTTCGAGAAAAACCCGAGTTGGCAGAAAAACGGAAAGTGCTTAGCGGATGGTGACAGAATCAACACAAAGTGAGCATTTAATGTTGTGTTTAGACCATTGTCTTTATATCTGGCATTTATAACCACCTATCTTGTGGAACTGCGTTATTTGGACCAGTAACATTAAAATGATCACTTATTTTAAGGTGGATAAAAACATGTGTACAAAATGTTTTGAGCAAATGTATCACATAGTCACACATAGACGTCAAGATTTTGCATATGATTCACAACAACGGTGACAACCAAAACAAAAAAGCTTGGGAATCAAGGATGTTTTGTACTTTGAAAGCTACCCATCATGCATTGCAGCATGAAGCTTTTTTTTATTGTCACCATTGTTGTGAATCATACGCAAAATCTTGATCTCTGTGTTTGACTGTATGATGCATTTTCTCATAACATTGTGTAAACATGCTTTTCTTTTATCCACCTTCAAATAAGTGATCAAACTAATGGTACTGGACCAAATAATGCAGTTCCACAAGATTGGTGGTTATAAATGCCTGATATAAAGACAAAAGTCTAAACACAACATTAAATGCTCACTTTGTGATGATTTTATCATCATCAACGAGGAGCTGATGACAGTCGATCTTACTTTTTCTTGGCTTTCTCTGCCACAACAATGGTGTTATACAAACACACAGTTACAACAGCCACGGTAAAGTTAAAGTAAGAAGAACTGGGACCAAGAGCCCAACTAAAGCAAACACTCATCACCACAATGGTTACTTAAAATAAAACATGATGTTGAAAATATGTCCACAATGGCCACATTTGAACTAGTTTTTAAACTGGTACGAAGGTTCGATGGACGTCTATATCGGACGTGCAGAACACGTCAAAAAAAGACGTCATAAAAACGTTCATTCTGGCTCCTCAGTGGACGTCTTTTCAACGTCCGACTTTTGTGACAAAGACGTTGAAAAGACGTCTTTTGGACATCATGTTGTTTAGTGGGTACTCCGTTGCCAACCAACACTAGCAGAGCTAGCTTCTCTCTACCCCATGCCTTGTCAACAAAATTATTCTAGTCGTGATTTCTAGTGTTTAATCCTAGGTACGAGAGACAGATGTGTTGAAAACGTCAATGAGTACATGAAGCGTCGGACATCAAATGTTTTATTTAGCTACAAGTCCAACGCATACTAGAATCCTTGATGTTCAGCTCAGGGGAAAAGATGTAACGTTAGTTCACTGCACAGGATGGGAATGGAATCCTATTCCTCCTTCCCAAATGCCCCCTCGCCCAAAGAGTGAACTGCCGGTACGCTGTTAACCTTAACAGTCTGAGAAGAGGATATAAGTTAGCCTAGCCTAGCCCAGTTGCCAATTCGTAAAATACACTGTTACATACCAGCTACTTATGGGGGGCTCCAGCGTCTCAGCTCGGACATCCCTTAGAGATAGCATAGCCTCCTCCAACATGTCTCTCTCACCGCACAGCATCCGAAATGAACGGTGCATGGTGATGCATTTTCGCCGATCAATAAATGTTCCAGGTTGACCTCTCTGCAACAGTTCGACTCCGGTGCAGTGTCCATGCTCCGGCAGCGCCCGCGCCCACACACTTCCCCCAAACGATCCTGTACTGTATGTGGAGCCTGAAACTGGTTCAGATTTTTAGTTACTCTTGCTTTCATATTATAGTTTGAATTCATTTTCTACAATATTTATTTCATAATTTAATTAAAAATTAAAAGGTTTTTAATTAAAAATTAATAACAACCTGATAAAAAAAATTGGACCAGGCACAGGGTCAGAGTGTTTGCAAAAACAGGTATTTCATTTTACTTTAAAGGATCATTCAAACAAAATGTTAGTGCAACTCTGTTAAGGAATGCTAAATTATACTCACTGTATTTTTACTTCAGGTGACTATGAAACTGCAAAGAAGTGGTCCAAAAGAGCAGCTGTGCAGTCTTCTGTGGAGAGCTCTGATGACGTTCCCAAGAGAAAAAAACGACCAGTGTGTCTCAGCAGCTCTGATGGAGGTATGAACCTGAGCATGTGAAATAAGTTTACAAGTAAACAATTAAAGTAATTCTAAAATCATTTTTATTCATTTTTTTAAAAGATACTTCTTCAGTACCTCACCCCAAAAAGAAGAGCCGGGTGAACTGTACATCAACTGGTAGGCCTTTCTTAGTTTTAATTATTTTACTTTACCACTTGTGCACAATTTCATATTAAAAAGTGTTTGGGGGTTTTCAGAATACCAAAATTTCATTAGTTGATTGATACCAATACCAGTACATTTCATCGTTTTTCGTTTGTTCCTATTTTTTAGTAATTACCTTCTAATTTACAGTGGAACCTCAGCTGCCATTTCCCCGAGCATTTAAACCCAACAAACAAACCACACTAACACCAGCAAGACCTGAAGATTATACCATTCTTGATGCATCATTAAGACCAGTGCCTCCTAGAGACATCCAGAAGAATGGTAAATGCAAAACATAATTTGAAACTTAGTTTTTACCTTTATTTGAATGAATCAATCTTGATTCTCCCAGATCAACTCCTGAGTTACTCACTCAGAGAATCATCAGCATTGAGAGTGAGATGAAGGCGATGAGGAGCTCAACAGCAGCCCTGTATGAACTGTGCTCGTGCCCTGGGTGATGGGACTAGTCAGCGAGTGGAGGAGATGAGCCTTGATGTGTGTGCCACTATGGAGGAACTCCTCTCTCTCTCGAAAGAAAAAATGAAGAGGAGACATTTCGGAATAGTGTGGTATGTTAATAGTGAACTATCCGTGAAATGCCAAAAAAGTGTTAGAATTAAGTTAAATAACAAAAGTTATTACCATTTTGAAAATGTATTCCATCTTGTAGACACACCATTTAAGTCTTGTTGGAGGTCCAAACCCTGGGGAAAACACCCGTAGGGTGATGCGGGCACTGGCCTCCTACAGTGTCTGGAAGGAGTTTAGTCTGAAGGGGAAGAAAGGGAAGAGCAAGTCCTATATGTTAGTGACACAAAAAACATGTATTACCAGTACTTTTTTAACCATTGCTGCATAGTTAAGGAATTTAATATTACAGAGGCAGTGATGATGTCCAATCCTAGAATCCAGCAAGCAACAGTGGAGGACATTGTGGCAGACACACTTAAGCTCCAGCAAGCTGTCAGAATGTAAGCTCCTTTGGTGCAGTTTTCTATAAAATAGTTATTATATTCTAATTACATAATTAAAAAAAAAAGGGAGATTACATGTTTGTCAGGAACCAATCAGACACCACATCCTTCACAACACAACGATCACTCTCACCAGAATTCTAATCACCTGCACCTGTTCACAATCAATAGCCTCTGAATAAAAACACTCACCACAGCTTCATTCACCGTCAAGCCTCCAACAGGAACAGACCATTTCCCGCTGTCTACCAAAGTCTATCTCCTCGTCATCGCCGACCAAGTAACGTATACTCACCTGTGTATTACTGACCTCTGCATTCCTGTTCCACTGTCTTCAGACATCCTACCCGAGTCCTGGTTTCCTGCATTTCCTGTCTGGATCCCTGTTCCCTAGAATCCTGTATTTTCCTGAGTCCCTGTGTTCACGCCGAGTTGTCTCATCCACGACGACACCTGAAAGAGAAAAGACACAAGTATGAATGATCTGTGACCGCTTGACATCCAATTAACCTGAAGAGGACCTGCTCACCTGTTATCTGCCCCGCACGTAGAGACCCTCACCGCATCTGCACCTGAACTCTGAGAATACTCACCTATGCACTTGTGTCACGTTCAATAAAGCTGTGTTTGGATTCACTTACCTCTGTCTCCTTGCCTGTATCCTGACAGAAGGCTTGACCAACTACCGCTATGGATCCAACACAACTGCCAATCGATGCGGCGAGTTCGTGTCCTCAGCCCACCGCCACTTCCGCGAACCCCACTTCCACGCTAGTATGCATTGCTAGCCCCGCTTCCCGACCAGCGCCCTTCTCTGGCCGGGCGGAGGATTGCAATGGCTTCATATTGCAGTGTTCGCTCATCTTTGACCAGCAACCTCATCAATTCCCCACAGATCGTTCGCGAATCTCTTTCATCATCAAGCAGTTATCTGGAACAGCATTGAGATGGGCTGAATCGCTGTGGGCACAGGAGACTGAGGTTATCAGGTCACTACAAAATTTCATAAATCATTTCAAGGAAGTTTTCGGCCAACCAGTCAGTGATTCCACCATCAGTGATAAGTTAATTCAACTCCGTCAAGGAAAAAGACCCGTTTCAGAGTACTCCATTGAATTCCGGACTCTGGCTTCAGTGAGCGGTTGGAACGAAAAGGCTCTCTTGGCTGTTTATCGCGGCGGACTAAATCCTGCACTTCGTCTCCAAATGGCGATCTATGATGATAATCTGGGACTAGAGAAATTCATACAGCAAACTCTCCGTGTTCATCAACGATCTCAGAGCTGCTATCGAGATGCTCGACTTTCTCATGTCACATCCCCTCATGTCCTCGCAAACCATGAGTCTGAAAAACCCCCTGAGGAAATGCAAGTCGATGCTCATCGACTCACCCAAGCTGAACGCTCTCGTCGCAGAGAAATGAAGTTATGTCTGTACTGTGGTGGTAAAGGTCATTTTCGATTTTCATGTCTCTTTCGGCCACCTCAGATGACGGTAAGCTCCGTTCTGGATCACCACGATGTATCGACCCCGCTCACTATCTCTGTAACCTTGAAAATCCTAAATTCCCATGTATCTGCAACAGCCATCGTCGATTCCGGATCAGCGGGGAACTTCATATCAGGACGGCTCAGCGAGAAACTTAACCTCAGGAAGGTACATTCCCAAGCCATATTCCATCCATGGAGTGACCGGCGAACCCATTAACAAGGGGTATGTGACATCTCAAATAACACCCATCCAGTTGTCTATTGAAAAGCTTCACCATGAAATGTTCGAACCTTTCATTCTACAAAATAGCCAAACAGACATCATCCTCGGCCGTCCATGGCTAATCCGTCACCAACCTACCATTAATTGGCAGTCCGGCAAGATAATCAGTTGGGGATGTCATTGCTCGCTTAAGAAAAGCACACACTCTGCTCCCCCAGCCACGGAACCTAAGAAAGTGCTCACTGTGAGTTCCACCTCCATCGAGAGTCCCACGGAGAATCTGTCCACAAATATTCCCTCTTGTTATTCCTCGTTCTCTGACATATTTAACCCTGTTACTGCCTCCAACTTGCCACCCCATAGACCATGGGATTGCGCCATTGATCTGGTCCCCGATGCATCGATTCCTAAGGGAAAAATCTACTCACTCTCCATTCCTGAGCAAGAATCTATGCGGAAATACATCGAGGAAGCGTTACAACAGGGTTACATTCGTCCCTCTACATCCCCTGCGGCCGCTAGTTTCTTTTTTGTTGCCAAAAAGGATGGAGGGTTAAGACCTTGTATCGATTACAGAGCCCTGAACCAAATCACTGTCAAATTCAGTTACCCACTACCTCTCATCCCAGCAGCCCTCGAACAGCTCAGAGAAGCCAAGATCTTCACCAAATTGGATCTGAGGAGTGCATACAATCTGGTCAGAATCAGAGAAGGGGATGAGTGGAAAACTGCTTTCATCACGCCTTCAGGGCACTATGAATACCTGGTCATGCCGTATGGGTTGGTAAACGCTCCCTCCGTTTTCCAGAGTTTCATGGACGAGGTACTCCGAGACTACCTGGGGCAATTTGTGTTGGTGTATATTGATGATATTCTGATTTATTCCAAGAACCCTGTTGAACACCAACATCATGTGGCCCTGGTACTCCAGAGACTCAGAGAGTTTACCTTGTTTCTAAAGGCAGAGAAGTGTACGTTTCACCAGACTAACGTCGAATTCCTGGGATACCAACTCAGTGAAAGAGGTGTAGAAATGGATAAGCGAAAGACCGAAGCCATCATGTCCTGGCCCACTCCACAGTCGGTGAAAGAGCTCCAGAGGTTCCTCGGTTTTGCAAATTTTTACCGACGGTTCATACACCGATACAATTTCTTGACAGCTCCTCTGACCTCCCTGTTAAAGGGAAAACCGAAGGTGTTACTTTGGACCCCAGAAGCAGAGCGTGGTTTTAACTCCCTCAATGCCGCTTTCACCACTGCACCCTTGCTCCACCATCCAGATCCAGAGAAGGTATTTGTGGTGGAGGTAGATGCCTCCACTACCGGGGTGGGAGGAATTCTGTACCAGTACTCGGGTTCACCCTCCAAGACCATACCTTGCGCGTTCTTTTCCAAGAAATTATCTACGGCAGAGATCAACTACGACATTGGAAACCGGGAGCTTTTGGCTGTGAATCTTGCCTTGGAGGAATGGAGGCATTGGTTAGAGGGGGCGAAACATCCATTCCTAGTACTAACGGATCATAAGAATCTTCAGTACTTGAGAGATGCGAAAAGACTGAATCCACGTCAGGCCCGATGGGCATTGTTTTTCACCCGGTTCCATTTCAAGATTTCATATCGCCCAGGCTCCAAAAATACTAGAGCGGATGCCCTCTCATGCATCCATGCCCCAGAGATCCCGAGGGAGGAACCTGAGGCCATCCTGCCTGAGAAGTTGTTTGTCAACCCCATCCAGTGGGAGATCAACGAGCAATTATTGGAGCTGTCCCGACAACAACCTCGAGTTCCAGGATGTCCCCCCGAGAAGATTTACGTCCCAGAGGACTTCCGAAACTCTCTCATTGCTTCAGCTCACTCCTCCGTAGGCACAGGTCATCCTGGCATAATCAAAACGTCCACAACTTTCCAACTCAAGTACTGGTGGCCCAATATGCAGCAAGACATCACCACGTTTATACAGGGTTGTATCCCATGTGCCATGTCCAAAGTCCCCAGGAATCTCCCTGTGGGTAAATTAGTACCGCTCCCAGTCCCACATAGGCCCTGGTCCCACATTGGGGTAGATTTCGTTACGGATCTACCAGCATCCGATGGAAACACCTGTATCCTTGTCGCCATCGATCGGTTCTCCAAAGCATGCAGACTAATCCCTCTGAAGGGACTCCCTACGGCCTTTGTCACTGCTGAACTTCTGATGGAGCATGTGTTTCGGAACTACGGCATCCCAGAGGACATCGTGTCTGACAGGGGACCCCAATTTATCTCCCGAGTTTGGCGAGCTTTTTTCACTCTCATGAACGTGACCGTAAGCCTGTCATCAGGGTACCATCCACAAACAAATGGCCGAACCGAACGGAAAATCCAAGATGTAGGACGTTTCCTGCGTACCTTCTGCCACTCCAACCAAAACATCTGGAGTCGTTATCTCATCTGGGCAGAGTACGCACAAAATTCCCTCAGACAGTCATCCACGCAACTAACTCCTTTCCAGTGTGTGTTGGGTTACCAACCTCCATTGTTTCCATGGTCCGGCGAACCCTCAGAAGTACCAGCAGTAAACAAGTGGTTTCAAGAAAGCGAAGGAGTGTGGAATCAAGCCCATCATCACCTTCAGCAAGCAGTGAATCGCCAACGGCATTTTGCAGATGCTCACCGCCGTCAGACTCCTGAATATCAACCCGGACAGTAAGTAAGTCTCCACTAAAGACATCCGTCTACGTCAACCTTGCCGCAAACTCAACCCCAGATACATCGGAGCTTTCCCCATCGTAAGACAAGTAAACCCAGTCACCTACCAACTCCGCCTACCTCCAGAACATCGAATCCATCCCACGTTTCACGTCTCCCTCCTGAAACCTCACCACCCACCTGTACCCAACTCAGCCACGGAACCAATCCCTGAGGATAACCCCCCGATACCGCCTATTGAACCAGAACCCATCTATTTGATAAAGGAAATATTGGACTCCCGACGTCGAGGTGTTCGGATTGAATATCTGATAGATTGGGAGGGGTATGGACCTGAAGAAAGATGTTGGGTACCCCGGAACGACGTCCTTGATCCCAATCTGCTCCGAGAATTTCACGCTCAATAACCTGACAAACCTGCACCACGGCCCAGAGGTAGACCACCACAACGTCGGGGTCCAAGATCCGCTGGCGCGGACTCTGGAGGGGGGGGGGGGGGTAATGTCAGGAACCAATCAGACACCACACCCTTCACAACACAACGATCACTCTCACCAGAATTCTAATCACCTGCACCTGTTCACAATCAATAGCCTCTGAATAAAAACACTCACCACAGCTTCATTCACCGTCAAGCCTCCAACAGGAACAGACCATTTCCCGCTGTCTACCAAAGTCTATCTCCTCGTCATCGCCGACCAAGTAACGTATACTCACCTGTGTATTACTGACCTCTGCATTCCTGTTCCACTGTCTTCAGACATCCTACCCGAGTCCTGGTTTCCTGCATTTCCTGTCTGGATCCCTGTTCCCTAGAATCCTGTATTTTCCTGAGTCCCTGTGTTCACGCCGAGTTGTCTCATCCACGACGACACCTGAAAGAGAAAAGACAAGTATGAATGATCTGTGACCGCTTGACATCCAATTAACCTGAAGAGGACCTGCTCACCTGTTATCTGCCCCGCACGTAGAGACCCTCACCGCATCTGCACCTGAACTCTGAGAATACTCACCTATGCACTTGTGTCACGTTCAATAAAGCTGTGTTTGGATTCACTTACCTCTGTCTCCTTGCCTGTATCCTGACAATGTTCAGTTCACTTAGTACTTTTCTTTTACTAAAAGTAGAAACAATGTGAAGTTGACCGTTTAGTCACTGGTTTGATTTACTTAAAGTTGCACAAACAAAGAACATCTGACTGTACATGTGAGTGGAGCATTTCACAGTCTGTCGTTTAGGTCAGTTAGGCTTGGGGTAGGTTTGAATTTTAATTATTCCAATTCCGCTCATTCGAATCTAATTAACGGTAATTTAGGTAAAACAAAAGTTTGGATCTCGTGCTATAAGCTAACATGATTAGCGCATCTCACCTCGTCATAATTTACATATAGTTGACATCTGACAATCCTAACAACAAATAAAATATCAAAATGAAAAATATAATTCATGGTTACTCACATAGAGCACAGCTGGAGTTTTTTCTTATATCGTTCAACAACTGCCGAACAACCGTCCTTCTTCATTTGGTGTAATGGCGGGTTGCGAACCAACATCAATAGGTGCATGTCGCCACCTACTGTCATGAAGTGTGAAGAGAACTGGTTCTCACGTAATCCCTATATCCGATTTTGTAATCCACTAATCCTAATAAACTCACTATTGCATTTATTTGTTTCCTGCATTTTAACCATTTAGTAAATACAATTACTGGATTTATAGTATATTTATAGTTATCTTACATGATTAATATAATGAAACCATCATATTTTAAATAAATTATATTGACCAGCTGAATCTAACATTTAATTTCAACAAACGTAAAAGTCAAATGAAAAAAATTATGTGCAATTAATTGTATAAAACTGAAATAGGCTACTTTTCATTTTGCAGCAGAAAGACCAGAGAAAATGTGTGCAGCAGCATGATGAAGATGATGAAACACTCCTACTTTTGGAAAACAAATAAGACTTTTTGATTTTTTTGTTGTTGAAATTTTCATATTTTCTTCCTTAAAGTAAGATCAAATTAATTAAAATTAATGTATATGCCAAATTTTCACTTCTCAATAACTTGTTAACATTTAATATATATATATGTTAAAAATTATATGTTAATTATTTATTATCTTGAGGTGGAGAATGTCATTAACTAACTGCTGATTATTAAATGATATAAATGTTTTCTAGTTGATTGATTCTCGAGGCACACATGTGTGTGACACATTGATGCATGCGGTGCATACACACAATAGTACAGGTAACACTGAATAAATGCTGATTAAATGTATGCAGTGTTTTTTTTTGTTGTTTTTACGTGGTATTTTGGTCGTTGTTACGACTAAAACGGTCCTTTGATGTTACCTCCTCAGAACATACCAGTTAGGCAATTGAGACGTAGGGCCTACTCATCACGTTCTTGCTGACGTACCACAATAACGTTGCCACGACGAATACAGGAATCACAAAGTTACGTGCTGGAACTTTATTTGGCACGTCGTTACGACGAATATGGGCCGGTCCTGTTACGTCTTCACAACGTAACTGTGTTAGCTGGGATATATGATAGCTAGCTAGTAAGTTAGTGTAGTTAGGTAATAAATGTTTTATATCCTTAAGTTTGTGATTAGTTTATTTATTTAATAAACCAACCAATCAATAAATCAATCTACATTCTGAATCTTGCAGGGCTTATAATTTCTGTGGGATGTTATCAATCCTACAGGACAGTATGTGGACAAACCTACAGGACTCAGCAACAGGCGCGTCTTAGACATGGGCATTCTGGGCTTCAGTCCCGGATGTTTTTTTTATAGCCCCGGATCTCAAAAAAATTTATTTATTGATAATTATTTATTTTTTTTAAATAAATTTGTATTTATTTAAAAAAACGAACGGGTCTTTTAATCTATCCTTCGGAATCATGTATTAAAGACGATTAAAATGTGTTCAAGCAGATCAAAGTTACTGTGGTTACAATAATATGCTTGCATTTAGAGTGCGCACCAGAGGAGAGAGAGAGAGAGAGAACCTGAAAGAGCCATTGGTTAAAGGGTAACTAAACACTAAAACAACTTTTTAAAGTTAATGATCTGTAAGAATGGAGCTTCATAAATGCTGTTCATTGATTCCAGTAAATTTTTTGACTTTTTGGTTTAAAGTGTTTTAATTCTACAATATATGGTGTAGAAACGTCTGAGTGCTGCCCTCTTCAGGTTGAACGGTGGCTACTGCAGTTGAATTTTTCTATTGGATGTTTGCGGTGGTTCGTGACGCAGCGGTTGTTGGTTGCGGGATGCGCATAAGCGCTGTGTGCCGCACTGTATTGGAGTATTTCATAATCATATAATACTTTTGCGCAATGAAAGATTATTAATAGCCTTTTTTGTTCTGTTCTGTCCTATCTATCATATGTTGCTGCCTCATTAAACAGCTGTGCAATACATTTAAATAATGTCTTAATTTTATAGTAGACTATACATAATAATTGATCTTTCTGATTTTTATCTTGTTTATCATGTATTTTACAACAATACAAAGAGCAATGTGTAACGTTTTACCAGATTTAGTGCTACACTTATTGTCTCTTTGTTCCCCACTAAATAATGTTTTTCACTAAATGTTCATATTTTATACAATTATTGTTTTTTCTAGACTAAATTTTACTGAGTTATCCACTAATCTAGTTTATAATATAATTTTTGTCAAAGGTAATGATCATATTTTTTTTGATTTGTTGTTTTTATTTATAATGAAGTTGTCTGTATTAAGTGGATGGTGTTTAACACAAAAGAGTGATTATCAGTTCAACACACAGAGTTATAGAAATTCTACTTGATTTTAAAAAAAAAAACTGCGCTGGTATCCGATCGGTATCGGTCGATACTCAAAATTTTTGGTATCGGATTGGATCGGTTCAGAAAAAATGGTATCGGGACATCCCTAATAATTTCTGGTAGGCTATATCTAAGTTACCCAGGAGCTCTGTTGACATAGGCTTAGCTTAGCTAGAGGGGTAATATCCTTCTCACCTTTTTCACCCCTGGCCCGTTTTCATGCCTGCTATAGTTCCTTTTCCAGACTTATACAAGCAGACTGTTGGAGTGATGTGTGTGTGTGTGTGTGTGCGTGTGTGTGTGTGTGTGTGTGTGTGTGTGTGTGTGTGTGTGTGTGTGTGTGTGTGTGTGTGTGTGTGTATAAATAGATATAGATAAATATAGATAGATAAATATCTATATACACAGTATATATATATATATATATATATATAGTTTTATATTAATTTTTTTAAATATTTCATATTCATGTATTATTTATTTGTGTTTCTGTGAATAGCTGTTACAATTCTACAAATAAAGCATTCTATCTTTTTACATATCATTTAAAATGCTACAAAAAATGCACAGAATGCAGGAAATGAAGTATTTAATGCCCAACGTTCCCTAGGGGAGGTCCCCCACACCCTCCATTGATGATATTATTGCTTATTATTATGTGCCTCTGAGTAGCTTAGTTACCAAAAGCGGGGGTGGGTGGTGCGGACTGGGCTAAGCCCCCAATGTATCAAGACCCTAGCAACGCCCCTGCTCAGCAATATCCTGTTCTGTAGGATTTTCATTCTGTCTTGCAGGATTCCTGCATTAACCCCGCACAGTGAGTGCAGGGTTTGAAAGGGTTTTATTCTAACTATCCCATTATGACATCGGCACGAATGCTATTGAGTCTCGCGCGGTCGTACTTTTTGGTCGTACAAAGTACATTGTGAAGGTGTAACCCATGTTAAATTTGGTACTAAAAAAATTAATAAATGGATAATATAATTGCATATTCTAATAGCTAAACTTTTAATAAAAAAGTTGAAACGATCTATTCATATCCATTGTGAATTAAATAAAAATAAATAAAAATAATATGCATTATGGTCTAGCACCGAACATGTGATATATTACGTGTACACGAGTTGCGTATGAAGTCAGCGGATGACACACGGAAATGCGAGAGACGCGCTGAACACGAGATGAGAGACGCGGTGAACACGAGATGAGAGTGATGCAGAAAGGATTAATAAGGTTTATATTGTTAAAATTCATTTAATAAGGTTATAAGCAACTTTATAATACTTTGTGGTTGATGATGATAAATCATTTTAGAATGGTGATTGCTGATTTAAGTGCGGATTCTAGCCGATTGTGAAGCTCCTTTGAATCTGAAGCGGGTGTTTAAAAAAAAAACTGTGAAACTCGGGATTTGGTGAGTTTATTTGTTTTATTTTCTATAATGGATGTATTTTATGTTATTATGCATATTATGCACGCTGTGAAGTCTATTTGCATATTTTCTGAATGTTAATATGATTTTTGAAATGTTGAGTAATATATTTTTGCTTAGCTATGAATGAATATTAATTTGCACATTGTCAATATGCCTGTGAGATATCACATGTTCGTCATGAAAGTGAAAATGTATGTTTAAACACTGTTTAAAGAGCAGAAAAGTTATAAAGAAATAATATCGAATGTTAATGACACTGTTTTGGTAAAACAGGTCAGGTTTACTGCTTCATTGGAAAATTCTCTCATGGATTTGAGATGGCGAGCCACCAAAATTGAATGCTGATTTCTGAGCCTGGGGAAAAGACACTTTTACTGTATCACAAGGTTTTCGTTGCGCCAGAGACATCAACTTCTTCAATTAGGAGGACTTTTCTTTTTTTTTTCTGTTTGGACCACTTCTTCGAACTGGTAGGATTGAACTGATTGTGCATTTACTCACTGGATCTCTTAAAGGATTCTTTTTTCTGGACAATATTCAAGAGACAATTCAAAGAAAGAGTTAAAACAAGAGTGTTGTTTATTGAATGTGGGTCACATGTAAATATTGAATTTCCTTTTACCATTTCAGTGTGATAAGAAGTTTCCGTTGGTCAAATTATGGTTATACACCATTTTACTTTGTTTAAGAGATTATTTGGTTTGTCTAACACGGTATAGGAAATTATAACACTAAAGGCAAAATAGAATTAGAACCCTAAACTCTAAAATAATAAAACAAAAAAAATACGGAACAATCTAATAAAAGTCTTACTAAAGATATATGTAAACAGAGATCAAATAGATAACATTTATTAAATTGTTTTAAGAAAAAAAGAAAAGGAATTTAAATCTTAAAGGAATTAGATAAGAAAACCCAAAGACAACAGAGAATTCATAATTTGTGTATAATTTTATGGTTTTGTTATCATTGCTGTTTAAAACTCTGTTCCATTTTATGTATATGACTGTTCAATTTACAATTACAAATACTTTCCTTACTTGATGTCTGTGATTCAGTTACTGCCAATATTCTGTTCTCCACTGACCTAGAAACTGGTCCATTGCTCCAACCTACGTTGAGGGCCCTTGTTACATAAACCTTGGCGAGCCAGCCAGGAGAACAGTGGTAGTAAATATATCCTGAATGGGTTCCTAAAAAAAAAAAAAAAAGAAGAGAAATCCGATTATACAAATTTGAGATCACGTCAGTCCTTAGAAACATGGATATTGTTGAAACTGAGAATGTTAAAGTTGCAAACTCCGTGATAGTTCGTGGGTTGACTGACACAGAGTGTGACGAAGACTTGGTTGAGTTTCTAAATAAGCACGGACACGTTAGTAGACATCTGAGAGTAGATGACCCAAAGTCGCCTTTTCACAGAGACGTTATTGTAGAATATGAAAGCTGTTCTGCCCTTGTAACTCTTGAGCCAGTGTTACCTTACACTTTCAGAAGCTCTCATAATGTCTCTTATGTCATATCACTCTTGTCAAGTGCCTACTTGCCAGCAGCAACCAAGCAAGCTACCGCCTGTTACTTTGCTGAGCTGCAGAAATTAGCTACAATTAGTGGAAAGACTTTTGAGGAACTTCTGCAAGAACAGTTATCTCAAGCCACTACGTCATGTGCTGAAATCGCAACAGATGAGAACTTACTAAAGCTTTCCTTGGGGACTGGCACTCCCACACATGATCCTCTTACCTCATTCAAGGAAGGGAAAAGTGCAGAAGGGTGTCAAAGCCCGGAGACCGTACGTTCAGTGGTCTTTGAAAAGAAAATGGCAGCTTTCGATGTGGCTGATGTAAATCCACCTGAGATCCAGCGTGTGGTAGTCGAACATCTAATAAAGAATGAGGGAACTTCCCACATGCATGCACCTTTCAGACTTAGAGTGTTCTCTGGGAAAATTCCACGTCCAACCACTGAAGTTGATTATGATGCCTGGAGAGGGAGTGTTGGACTGATTCTCCAAGATCCTTCTTTTTCCGATTTGCACCGATCCAGGAAAATATTAGACAGTTTATTACCTCCAGCATCGGAAATTGTGAGGCATCTGGGGGCCACAGCTCTACCTAATGCGTACCTTGATATTCTGGATTCCGCTTTTGATGCAGTTGAGGACGGAGATGATCTTTTTGCTAGATTCTTGAACACATTGCAAAATACAGGTGAAAAGCCTTCCTTGTACCTACAGCGTTTACAAGCAGCTCTCTTAAAAGCAATAAAAAGAGGTGCCGTTTCCAATGCTGAGGCTGATAAACAGCTCTTGAAACAATTCTGTCGAGGCTGTTGGAATGACACGTTGATAACAAACCTCCAGCTCGAGGCTAAACGAGAGAGTCCACCTTCATTTTCTGAACTGCTTCTGCAGTTGCGCAGTGAAGAAAATCGACATTCCGCCAAAGAGAGCCGTATGCGTCAGCATCTGAATGTGCATCGACATAAAGTCAGCTCAAATGTTGTATCCACAAGCTCTTTTGACTTGGATAATGGTGCGGCATCAGAGGGGAGAGAGATTGCAGAACTAAGACGGCAAGTTACAAAACTTCAAAATCAGCTCAGTAAGCAGAAAGCAAAACAGACGGAGAGTGATGATGTGCTCCACTTGAAGAAACAGATTGCAGAACTTCAGAGTCAGTTCACAAAGCTTGGATCCCAAAAGCCTCAAAAGCAAAAAGACCGTGAGACCAAACAGGCTTACTTTAAGCCCACTGTTTCAGCTGTTGTCCCAAAGTCCCTAGATAGACCTGAGCCAGGTTATTGTTTCCGCTGTGGCGAAGATGGACATATTGTGTCTGGTTGCGAGAACGATCCAAACCCATCTTTAGTGAATGAGAAACGGAAGCAGCTGAGGGAACGGCAGAGTCTGTGGGACCGCCAACAGTGCCAAGGGGCCTCAGAGTCTTTAAACTGGAATTAGCCCCTGTAGCGAGACGTACAAGGGCTACCATATGCAAAACTAGTCTCAAAAGATCCACAGGAAGAAGGGGTAGTTCAGAGTTTTCCGACAGCAGAGGTCCGTTGGCCAGCCTCCCAAAGGGGCTGATAGGGGCCAAGTGTACAGCTCAAGTGTACATAGAAGGGAAACTATGTTCCTGCCTCCTGGACACAGGGTCGCAAGTGACGACAATCTCAAAATCCTATCATGAGCAAACTCTGCCTGAGCTAACTATAATCCCTTTGGAGAATCTGCTGGAAGTGGAGGCTGCGAATGGACAGGTAGTACCCTATTTGGGGTATGTAGAAATGAGGGTCGAGTTCCCTGAGGATTTTCTTGGGAGTACTGTAGAAGTGTCAACGCTTGCGCTGGTTATTCCTGATACAAGTGGTACTGCTCAGCCAAAAGTGCTCATAGGTACCAACACTTTAGACTTGGCATATGGGAAGCATCTTGAAGCCAATAACACTGTCTGCAAATTCATTCCATTTGGTTATAAGGCAGTAGTGAGAACAATTGAATATCGACGGAATCAGAGAGTAAACAGTAATGTAGGAGTTGTCAGACTCCCCACCGCTGATGCCACTATCGTACCTGCAGGGCAGAATCTTGTCATGGAGGGAGTTGTGAGTGTAAAAGGACAAGTGACGGATAGGTGGGTAGTCATGGAACCCCCCTCTCATTCCTCTGTTCCTGGAGGACTTTTAGTTGCAAGCTGTCTTCTTGACTTACCCAAGCATCCATCTCGTAAAGTCTCTGTAGTGCTTAAAAATGAGACTGAGCATGATATCACCATTCCTGGAAAGAGTGTAATTGCGGAAGTCCATGCCATACAGAGAGTAATTTCAAGTAAGAGCAATCCGAAGGGTGACGTGTCTTCCAATGGAGAAGAGAGATCTACTAAGGAACTCTGCTTTGATTTCGGCGACTCTCCACTAACCAAAGAATGGAAGGAGAGGATTTCCCAGAAGTTAAGGGACATGTCAGAAGTTTTTGCTATGCATGATTTCGATGTGGGGCGAACTGACAAGGTGAAGCACAGCATCAAGCTACATGACAATACTCCTTTTAAGCACAGGGCCCGACCCATACATCCTGATGACTTTGAAGCAGTTCGTCGACATCTGGAAGAGTTGCTTGAGGCTGGAATCATTCGGGAATCGGAATCATCCTTTTCGTCACCCATTGTGGTCGTCAAAAAGAAGAACGGCGATGTGAGGCTGTGTATCGACTACCGTAAATTGAACACACAGACCATAAAGGATGCTTATGCACTGCCGAATCTTGAAGAAGCCTTTTCGGCACTCCGTGGATCTAAGTGGTTTTCAGTGCTCGATCTTAAGTCTGGCTATTACCAGATTGAAGTTGAGGAAAAGGATAAGCCCAAAACCGCTTTTGTTTGTCCTCTTGGGTTCTGGGAGTTCAATCGAATGCCTCAGGGGATAACGAATGCTCCCAGTACATTTCAGCGCCTTATGGAAAAGTGTATGGGCGATATTAACCTCACTGAAGTTCTGGTATTCTTGGATGATTTAATCATATTTTCTGAGACACTAGAAGAACATGAAATCCGCCTTTTGCATGTCCTAAATCGCTTGAAAGAGTATGGATTGAAGCTTTCAGTAGAGAAGTGTAAATTTCTCCAGACATCTGTTAGGTATTTAGGACATATTGTGTCACAGAATGGCGTGGAAACCGATCCTCAAAAAATAGAAACTATTAAAACCTGGCCAAGTCCTAAAACTCTCAAAGAATTACGTTCCTTCTTGGGGTTTTCTGGCTATTATCGTCGTTTCATCCGAGATTACTCCAAGATCGCAAAGCCACTAAATGACTTGACTGTCGGATATCCACCGTTCCGCAAGAACTGTAAAGGCAAGAGCAAGATAACGTCCTACCTGAGTCCTAAAGTGCCTTTTGGAGGAAGATGGACAGAAAGTTGTCAACAGGCTTTTGACACGCTCATAGAGAAACTCACCACAGCACCCGTATTGGGATTTGCTGACCCCACACTGCCATACGAGTTGCACACCGATGCTAGCACAACCGGGCTAGGTGTCGCACTTTACCAGCAGCAAGGGGGAGAACTGCGAGCAATTGCTTTCGCCAGCCGTGGGCTTTCAAGGAGTGAGGCTCGTTACCCTGCTCATAAGCTCGAGTTCTTGGCCCTGAAATGGGGAGTCACGGAGAAGTTTTCTGATTACCTGTATGGAAGCAATTTCAAAGTGGTCACAGATAGCAATCCGTTAACTTATGTGTTGACATCTGCAAAACTGGACGCGACAAGTTACAGATGGCTTTCTGCCTTGTCCACATTCTCTTTCACTCTTCAATATCGTCCGGGAAAGAGTAACCTAGATGCAGATGGACTGTCAAGACGGCCTCATGGAATGCTTACCAACGACAGGATATCACAGAAGGAGCAGGAACGCATACGTCAATTCACTTTGCACCACTTACCTGAGGAGGGGAATTCAGTCTTGGTCTCCACTGATGTAGTCCAAGCTATCAACGATAAACATCTGGTACGCACAGCTGCGGACGGTGATTACATTCCTCTGATTGAGTCCCTTTCTGTGAGTTCAGAGGCGATTCCTGAGACTTATGAATGCTTTGAAGGATTTCCAGTGGTTCCTCAGATGACAGAGGAAGAACTGAAAGATAAACAAAGAGCTGAATCAGCAATACAGGAAGTCATCTTCCAACTGGAATCAGGGAAACCGTCTTTGCCTGTACTGAGGAAAGAATTACCAGAACTCCCATTTTATCTGCGAGAATGGAAAAAGTTAGAGCTGAAGGAGGGTATTCTTTATAGGAAAAGAGTGGTTGGTGAACATACAACTTACCAGCTTGTTCTCCCAAAGAATCTGAGGCCTATTGTCATGGAGCAACTGCATGACAATATGGGCCATATGGGTATGGAAAGAACCCTTGATCTTGCTCGAGCCCGTTTTTATTGGCCAAGGATGGCTACAGATGTGGAGGTGAAGATCAAGACATGCGACCGGTGCGTGTGCAGAAAGACTCCACCTGAGAGAGCAGCGCCATTAGTGAATATTCAAGTATCTAGGCCACTTGAGTTGGTATGTATGGATTTCCTATCTTTGGAACCAGATCGTAGCAATACAAAGGACATCTTGGTGATAACTGATTATTTCACGAAGTACGCTGTAGCGGTCCCCACATCAAATCAGAAGGCCAAGACAGTCGCAAAAAGCCTTTGGGAAAACTTCATTGTGCACTATGGCATACCTGAAAGGCTTCATAGTGATCAAGGGCCTGATTTTGAGAGCAAGACCATTAAAGAGTTGTGTGAGATTGCCGGTATTCGTAAAGTCCGAACCACACCGTATCATCCCAGGGGAAACCCGGTTGAACGGTTCAACCGAACGCTGTTGAGTATGCTGGGTACTCTGAGAAACAAAGACAAAACCCATTGGAGAGACTTTGTGAAGCCTGTTGTGCATGCATATAATTGCACTAAACATGAAACTACAGGGTTCACTCCATATGAGTTGATGTTTGGCCGGCAGCCTAGGTTGCCAATAGATCTCGCGTTTAGAGTACCTGTGAGTAACAGCCATAATGAGTTCCATTCCCAGTATGTGAAAACTTTGAAAACACACTTGCAGGAGAGTTATGAGCTTGCCAGAAAGAATGCAGCAAAGGTTGCAGCAAGGAACAAGACACGGTATGACAAAAGAGTGACAGAATCTTCACTTGATGAGGGTGATCGAATTCTTGTCAGAAATGTGCGTCTCAGAGGGAAGCACAAATTGGCTGATAAATGGGACTCTGAAGTATACATTGTGGTGAACCGTGCTGGTGAGCTTCCTGTTTACACCGTGAAACCAGAAGGAAAGGAAGGACCTTTGCGGACGCTCCACAGGGACTTGTTATTGCCTTGTGGTTTCTTGTCACCCTCTGTGGAGGAAGAGAAAATGGTACTTAAGTCACAAAGAGGGAGAACGGTTCCGAGAGAAGTAAATGAGGAAGAACCAGAGAGTTCAGAGCAATGTCTGGATCATGAGGGAGAGGACGATGATTATCTGGTGCAAGAAATTGAGCCAAATTCCAAAACCACTCCAGTGAGATTTGTTAAGGAGTTTGACGTTGTGAGAACATCAAGAAAAATTCCTTTCAGAAATGTTGAACCTGTTACCCAGATGCAACCTGATTCAAACCTTGCCAGTGCCAACATCATTGAAGGTACACATGAAGAATACTTACCTGAACCAGCATACTTACCTGAAACTCAGTCTTGTTCTGGACCAGCCTCAGTGCACAGTGATGTGATACCTGAAAGGGAAATGTTGGAAGAGAGAATATGTCTGTCTGAAACAGAGCAACAAAGTCCGAATGCTCCTGCAAATTACAGAATGGAGAATGAAACTAACACTAAAACAGAACAAAATCAAAAATCCATACTTCATATTCCAGTGGAAGGAGACAGACTGGGTCCAGTTGAATCTGCAACACCTGAAGAAGACACAGAGTCAGATGAATGTGAAGCTGAAAGTAGATTAAGGAAGTCCAAAAGAGTGAGACAAAGATCCAAAAGATTGACTTACCCTGAGTTGGGAAATCCCATGGTATCTATTATTCAATCTCTTCTGCAAGGGTTGAACACAGCTTTCATTGAAACGTTAACAGAGCAACCCAGATCGGTTAAACACCCTAAGAAATAGGCCTTAACACTGATTAGAAGGCATCATCATAACGCAAAGGGACTTGCGTGGATTTAAAGAAGGGAGGGTGTAACCCATGTTAAATTTGGTACTAAAAAAAATAATAAATGGATAATATAATTGCATATTCTAATAGCTAAACTTTTAATAAAAAAGTTGAAACGATCTATTCATATCCATTGTGAATTAAATAAAAATAAATAAAAATAATATGCATTATGGTCTAGCACCGAACATGTGATATATTACGTGTACACGAGTTGCGTATGACGTCAGCGGATGACACACGGAAATGCGAGAGACGCGCTGAACACGAGATGAGAGACGCGGTGAACACGAGATGAGAGTGATGCAGAAAGGATTAATAAGGTTTATATTGTTAAAATTCATTTAATAAGGTTATAAGCAACTTTATAATACTTTGTGGTTGATGATGATAAATCATTTTAGAATGGTGATTGCTGATTTAAGTGCGGATTCTAGCCGATTGTGAAGCTCCTTTGAATCTGAAGCGGGTGTTTAAAAAAAAAACTGTGAAACTCGGGATTTGGTGAGTTTATTTGTTGTATTTTCTATAATGGATGTATTTTATGTTATTATGCATATTATGCACGCTGTGAAGTCTATTTGCATATTTTCTGAATGTTAATATGATTTTTGAAATGTTGAGTAATATATTTTTGCTTAGCTATGAATGAATATTAATTTGCACATTGTCAATATGCCTGTGAGATATCACATGTTCGTCATGAAAGTGAAAATGTATGTTTAAACACTGTTTAAAGAGCAGAAAAGTTATAAAGAAATAATATCGAATGTTAATGACACTGTTTTGGTAAAACAGGTCAGGTTTACTGCTTCATTGGAAAATTCTCTCATGGATTTGAGATGGCGAGCCACCAAAATTGAATGCTGATTTCTGAGCCTGGGGAAAAGACACTTTTACTGTATCACAAGGTTTTCGTTGCGCCAGAGACATCAACTTCTTCAATTAGGAGGACTTTTCTTTTTTTTTCTGTTTGGACCACTTCTTCGAACTGGTAGGATTGAACTGATTGTGCATTTACTCACTGGATCTCTTAAAGGATTCTTTTTTCTGGACAATATTCAAGAGACAATTCAAAGAAAGAGTTAAAACAAGAGTGTTGTTTATTGAATGTGGGTCACATGTAAATATTGAATTTCCTTTTACCATTTCAGTGTGATAAGAAGTTTCCGTTGGTCAAATTATGGTTATACACCATTTTACTTTGTTTAAGAGATTATTTGGTTTGTCTAACACGGTATAGGAAATTATAACACTAAAGGCAAAATAGAATTAGAACCCTAAACTCTAAAATAATAAAACAAAAAAAATACGGAACAATCTAATAAAAGTCTTACTAAAGATATATGTAAACAGAGATCAAATAGATAACATTTATTAAATTGTTTTAAGAAAAAAAGAAAAGGAATTTAAATCTTAAAGGAATTAGATAAGAAAACCCAAAGACAACAGAGAATTCATAATTTGTGTATAATTTTATGGTTTTGTTATCATTGCTGTTTAAAACTCTGTTCCATTTTATGTATATGACTGTTCAATTTACAATTACAAATACTTTCCTTACTTGATGTCTGTGATTCAGTTACTGCCAATATTCTGTTCTCCACTGACCTAGAAACTGGTCCATTGCTCCAACCTACGTTGAGGGCCCTTGTTACAAATGTTTTTCACTTCAGTCGCTGAAACTCTGACTGAAGTCCTGCAGAAGCGAATGAGAGTAAACGCGTTTACTCCAGACGCGCGCGAAGCAGGTAGGAGTTTCACTGTGAGAGACTTAATGTTACAGTCATTCTACCGATGTAAACAAACAAAGCAGTTGAAAACGGATATGCAATTTGCATGAAGGAAATAGCGGGCTGTATTCAGTTTTATCTTTTTGCAGTAATGAGAGTGAGTTAACTAACGTTATGACAGTAATGAGGGGAGTTCACCCAAATATTAACCCGTGTGTGTCCGTCAGTCTGTCGCTGTGTGTGTGTGTTTGTTTGTTTGTTTGTTTGTCTGTCTCTCTCTCTCTCTCTCTCGGTGTGTGTTTCTCTCTCTCTCTCACTCTCTCTCTCTCTCGCTCTCTCTCTCTCACTCTCTCTCTGTGTGTGTGTGTGTGTGTCTGTGTGTCTGTCTGTCTGTCTCTCTGTGTGTTTGTCTCTCTCTCTCTCTCTCTCTCTCTCTCTCTCTCTCTCTCTCTCTCTCTCTCTCTCTCTCTCTCTCTCTGTATGTGTGTGTATATACCTTCTAAGCAGAAGTTATGAGGATAAAAAAAAGAGTCAGGAAATTACATGGTTAATTTGTACATCATTGTAATGTTTAATCATTGTTTAATAAACACATATGGCACCTTTTTCCAAGTCTTCATTTGTCACTCTTTCTTTTTTTTTTTTTAAATATCGCAATAATGATCGTACCGTGGTCTTTACACCAAGGTATTATTGTATCGTGAGATTTTGTCGTTACATTCCTATTATTTACAAGTCATAACTTTTGCCAATATTTGGAATAGAATTTAAAAAATATATATACTACAAATATTTTTCTATTAATTTAGTGTGCCTTTACATTGCTTCAATGCGTTACTATTTTAGCGTCATATTTCTATCCCGTGCTGCGTGAATCCAGGTCACTTCTGAAACTTTACAGCATGCAATTGGCGTCGGTTCTCTTAGCAGCATGAAAAATAATAGTGTTATTCAATGGATTAAATAGGCTGAAGCCTCGAATGCGAGTCAAGACTGCTCCCTTTACAATCACTAATGCTGTCGCTCTGTCATTTCATCACGATCTCACAAAGTGCAATGAAGCCGCCAACAATGCACAATACATCTCTAAGGCTACGTCTACATTAATCCGGATACATTTGAAAACTGCGTTTTCGTATAAAAACGCTGTCCACCCACATTAACGTTTTCCAAAAGCTTCTCCTCCACACTAGTGTTAGTGATGGGTCGGTCATGAGTGATTTTTTTCACTGTAAACGAATCTTTAATATGACTCAGGAGCACTGAGTTGTCTCAGAGAGTGATTCGTTCATTTTGTGTTGTTGACAGGAAATGGAATTCTCACAAAAGCTCAATGAGATGATACAAATGGAAAAATAAATGATAAAGTTATCGCGCAATTCCTCTGGCAGGATAATGCTATTTAGCAAAATATATCAGCATTCACTGAGTTCACCAGGTTGCACTCAGTCACCATATGTTTGGTCTTTGCAGAACTGTGATATGAAAGTAACATTTTAGCAACAGTGTGAAAGTGAATGGCACATAAGATGCACAATACCGGTATAAACATGAATATATACCGGTACAATATGTGTCACATGACTAAACATGCGTCATCGTTTTCAAATACCTCCGTTTTGACAGTCCACACTACAATGCCAAAATGGCGTTTTCAAATTTATCCGCTTTGGAGAGCGTTTTTCAAAAAGCTTAGTTTTCATTTATAAAAACACCGTCTCAGTGTGGACTGAAGGCCAAAATGGAGGAAAAAAAAGTGTTTTCAAACGAAAACGTATTAGTATGGACAAGGTCTTATGCACGATTACACAAGTTTTCAGCCCTGATTTTAGCCCTGATTTTCACTCGCTAATATTTTATTAACAAAGTTCGGGAGAGGCACGTTCAGATAATTAACCTAATTGTCATGGGAGGAGCTCATCCAGTCAACTCAATTAGCTAACATCAGGAGGTATACAGCAGATTTTACAGCTGTTCTATGACAGCTTTCCAGCATTTGGCCCCCGCCCAATTGCAACATGTCTGAAATCGAACTCTAGCCGTTTGATGACGAATCCTTTCTCTCCCCTGATCCTCTGCCGCAATCCGGCGCCACTAGGATCATCCCTCCTCCTCCAGTCACAGCCGCCGAACCCCCGGTTTCATCGCGTGGACGTCGTTCCGTCCGAACCAAGTTAAGCAATGAACGTTAGCATTTTGTTTTTTTAATTGTTATTTGGATACCGCCATTAAATATGAAACGCTATTTTCTTGACTGAAGACTGAGAGTGATTTTTGCAGATGTGTGTGTTCAATTTGGCTAACCAGTGTGTGAAATATAGTGTGACAGTGTAGATTTCAGTAGCTAGCTATAACACAAGAACAAGCTGTGACTTATTTATTTGCTCTGTGATTTAAGGGCTGTTTAAATACATATTTTCTCTTGGAAATAAAGGACTTTTTGTTTTTATCAATTAGCTCATCTTCACAGTTCACATATTTTTAGATGTTTAAATAAGCAGAGGCAGAGTAAATTGCATTCAAATGCCACAAATGTTTGAGATGCAATATGTGTTAATTGTGTTATTATAAGTGAGTGGTAAGAGTAGTTCTCTTACGAGAGTATCTCTCGTACTGCGTAATATCTTACGCTATGTGGAAAACCTCTTTTCCACGAGATATTGAAGCCAAAAATTATCCTTAACCTTGAATTAATGTAAAACGCTGTGCAGCAGCATGCAGACATAGGCAAGACGGCTTGCGCGCCTATTGGCTGCCCTGCGGCAACAGCAGCAGCCTATCGATCCGGAGTGAGAAGCCACGCCGTCTGAGAAAAAGCACACAGCGGGACGAGCCTTGAGTCTGAAGTCGCTGGCATCGCCGCCTTTAGCCGCCGTACCTGCTACGCTTTCCGGCATTATATCCTTTTCTGCAAGTGTGTGTGTTCGCTGCTGCGACACACATTTTTTCACTGTCTCTCTCCCTCTCCTAAAAGAGCTGCGTCTTTTTCAAGATGCATAGATCCTGCGGCTCGTGCCGAGCCACACTCAGTGAAGAGGATCGCCATGTCATCTGCGTTTCCTGCCTGGGTGAGGATCATTCGGCTCTCGCTCTCGTCCACGGCGGATGCCCTCACTGTGAGCTACTGCCGATGGTGACTCTGAGGACTTGCCTGGCATCATTCTCAGAGCCTGCACTTCAGCCAGCTGTAGCGCCGCGCCATAAAAGCGCCGTGCCAGCGCGGCCCCGAGCATCAAAACCGCTGCGCGGCTAGCTTTCTTTACGTTACAAGAAAGCTATCCCGCCCCCCATGGACATGCGTCACCGGCGAAATGAGGAAAGAGTGTGTTTTGGTCACAATCCAGTGGCCATTCTCCATTTCTCAAACATTTCTCAGCTCCTCTTAGTTCGAGCGGCTGAAAAAGTTCAATATTGCAGCAATGAGCCTGTTGTATAACACGCACGCCTGCAAACAAATGCCAACACATACAAACTGTGATGACGCTCTCTTATCTGCTCGAGCTATTTTAAGATTTTGTCGTTTCCCCCTGTGGCTCAGAGGCAAAACCCAAAGCCTTTGCACGGGAGACCCGTGTTCGATCCCAGGTCTCGCAGCAGATAAAATTTAGTCTCGCCGCGGCCAGACTTGCACCGAAAAGGGAGCAGTCACCCAAACCGAACACAGCCCAGTGTTCATTTCTACACACAAACACAGCCGGTAAAACGAAACCAACCCACATACAGTCAGCTAAGACCCACGGTGTTTAAGTCTCGCCGCGGCCAGACTCCACCGAAACTTCTCGCTCGTTCAGTTCCAAACAATGTGACTGTTCCAGTGTATTTCGCGGTAAACAAGCCGGCACCACAGCCCGCTTGCCTGCACACAAATGCCATTTTTACGGCGACCCAGATAATTCCCAAAAGAGTGTATTTTCTGGTATTCCGGTCACGGCCGATGGTGTTATGAGTGTTGTAAGAATGCCCACGTCTCAGTGCCCATTCCCACACACAGACACAGCCCGCCACAGTTCAGGGCTAGCACAAATAAAATCGACTCATGTCGATTGTGCAAAAATGTAGTGAATGTGCCCACGACACAGTGCCAACACTACACGATGCGTGTCCCTCGTTTTCTGTAAAAACGAAACACACACGACGCACATTCGGTCAGCACAAGCCGACGGTGTTCTCAGTGCAGTGAATGTGCCCGCCGTCCCGCGCCCACATTCCTTCACAGACACGCTCAACCCCACAGGGTTTGTCCCGCTCGCTCTCTCTCCACAACCTGTCACAGAGAATTCGAGCGCGACCAGGCTGCCCGCCGTGATCGGCGCGCCTCCCGCCTCACACACTATAAACACAGTGTTTATGTCTCAGCACACCGAAGCTCTGCAGCTGCCGCTATGCCGCGGCCAGAGCCCGGATTTCATTCTACCCCTAGCTATTCACGCAGATGCGTGGGCAAAGCTTCCCGGGGTATCAGAATGGGTGTTGAACACTATAAAAAGAGGCTATTCGCTACAGTTTGCTCGACGTCCCTGCCGTTACACGGCGCGAGTCGAAACCACGGTAAACAACGAAGTATCTCATCTACTTCGAGCCGAAATAGCAAAACTGCTGAGCAAAGGGGCCATAGAACCTTTATCTCAGGCTCAGAGCGAAGGGGGGCTTATACAGCAGATATTTTCTGGTACCGAAAAAAGACGGGGGTCTCAGACCCATTCTAGATCTGCGACAGCTGAACAGAGTGCTTATGAAGCGCCAGTTCAGAATGCTGACAACCAGGAAAATCCTCGCGCAAGTGCGCCAGGGAGACTGGTTTATGTCAATAGATCTGAAAAATGCCTATTTCCAAATACAAATAGCGTCACGTCACAGGCGATTCTTGAGATTCGCCTTCGAGGGCCAGGCATATCAATACACAGTCCTACCGTTCGGCATACCCCTAGCACCCCGTACATTTACGAAGTGCATGGATGCGGCCCTCGCACCCCTGAGACTTCAGGGCATGCGAGTTTTGAACTACTTGGATGATTGGCTGATTCTAGTTTGATCACATTCAGAGCTCATAGAACACAGAACCACATTACTCGAGCATCTCGAGAATCTGGGTCTCACAGTCAATTTGGTGAAGAGTTCGCTGTTTCCTAGCCAGAAAATCTATTTTCTGGGAACAGTGCGGGACTCGCTGTCTATGACAGCACATCTGTCGCCAGAGTGAGAACTGGACATTCAGCGCACCGCGAAATCCTTTCGCCGTGGCTCTATAGTCCGGCTCAAAAGGTTTCAGAAAATGCTGGGCCTCATGGCCTCGGCATCTTCAGTACTCCAGATGGGCCTGCTACGCATACGCCCACTGCTGTTATGGCTGAAAGTGCGAGTTCCACCCCGGGCATGGACCTCTGGTCTGTTTCACCTCAGGGTGGACATGAAATGCGTTTCGCCTCTGGAACCTTGGAAAATAGCCGACTGGTATCAGTCAGGCGTGTGTCTGGGGACTCCCTCGAGTGTGACGGTGGTGTCCACGGATGCCTCCACCTCGGGATGGGAAGCTCGAGGGCAGACCGTTCTTCGGCCAGTGGTCAGAACGGGAAAAGCTCCTACGCATAAACTGTCTAGAAATGCTGGCAGTCGACAACGCGCTATGGCGTTTTTGTCCCCAGATAAAAGGCCGCCATCTCTTAGTCCGGTCGGACAACATGTCAGTGGTGGCATACAAAAATCACCAGGGTGGCGTCAGGTCCCGAAACCTTTACAGGCTGACGGAACGCCTCCTGGTCTGGGCTCAGCACAACCTGCTTTCACTGAAAGCAGCGCATGTGCCTGGTCGCCTGAATCTGGGACCATCTGTCCAGAAACAATGTCCCAGCAGGGGAATGGTCGCTGCACCTGCAGACGATCCAACTGCTGAGGGAGACATTCGGAAGAGCACAGGTGGACCTGTTCGCGTCTCAAGAAAGCGCTCACTGTCCGAACATTTTCTGCAAGAGCAGGGATGCGCTGGCCCATGTGTGGCCCCGCTGCCCCCTCTTTGCTTTTCCCCCGTCTCGCTCCAGCCTCAAGTGCTGGAACAAATCAGGGAAAACGGATGCCCAGTGCTACTCGTGGCTCCGCTCTGGACAAACCAGAATTGGTTCCCAGTCCTAATGCGGCGGACCAGCACTGCCCGATACCGGTGAGGAGAGACCTCCTCTCTCAGGCAAAGGGCTCGATTTGGCATCCTCGTCCGTAATTATGGTCCCTACATGCATGGGCCATCAACGGGTACCCGCTAACCTCCCAGGGGGAGTGTTAAATACAATCACGCAGGCTAGAGCCCCGTCTACTAGACGGCTCTATTCCTCAAAGTGGTCAGAGTTCTCTGCCTGGTGTCAAGCTCAGGGCTTTTCACCCGCAGAATGTGGAGTTACGGAAGTGCTCTCCTTCCTTCAGGAGCTGCTGGATAAGGGCAGAACCCCATCCACGCTCAAAGTATACGTGGCGGCCATAGCGGTGTTTGCAAAACCGACGTCTGGCCAGTCACTGGGGAAAAACGACCTGGTCGTGCGATTCCTCAGGGGAGCTCGGAGGCTGAATCCTCCCAGACCCCCCTTAGTCCCTGTGAGGGACCTTTCTACGGTTTTGGAAGCCATGAAAGGTGCCCCATTCGAGCCAATCCATTTGTCAGACATGAAACATCCTTCTCTCAAAACGGTATTCCTTATGGCTCTCGCTTCAGTGAAGCGCGTAGGGGACTTGCAAGCGCTTTCGGTAAGCGCGTCATGCATGGAGTTTGAGCCTAATGGCTCAAAAGTCATACTCAAAACAATGCACGGGTACGTGCCCACATCCCTCAACACACCGTTCAGGGCCCAGGTTATTTCCCTGTGCGCCCTCCCGGTTCGTGATGAGGAGAAGGATGCGAGTCTCCTCTGCCCTGTCAGGGCACTGAGAGCTTATGTGTCCCGCTCGTCGGTCTTCAGACAGACTGAGCAGCTCTTCGTTTTGTTTGGCGGACGCTCCAAGGGACTGGCCGCATCAAAACAGAGCCTATCCAGATGGATAGTCGACGCCATAGCACTGGCTTACACTTCTAAGGGCCTGCAGTGTCCTTTGGGTGTCAGAGCGCACTCCATGATAGGCGTGGCCTCATCGTGGGCGTGGTATAGTGGGGTTACCGATATCTGTACGGCCACGGGCTGGGCCTCGCCGTCTACATTTATAAGGTTTTACAACCTAGAGGTTCCCGCCTTACAAGCCAAGCTTCTGTCGGTATAGAATTCAGTGCTATCTGCCCCGCTGTGCCGGCCCAGATGCTGAGTTTCGCTTGTGCATCGCTCACTGAGCGATAAAACAGCTCCATGGGTGTTGAATAACCCGTACTATTACCCAGTTCAGGCTGAACACGTTCACCCTGTATGCGTGAAACACTGTTAACATAACTAGCTCCTGTAGGATGCTATTTCATGGGGAATGATGCTTGCAGCCTCTCTTCTCAGACTCTCTGTGAGTCTATGGTGATTATGCACTATATGAGCCCCGGGCTACTGCCCTTGGGACTTTGGTGTCGGATCCCAGTACGCACTGCGTTTTGCATTGTGTTCCCCATAGCGTAAGATATTACGCAGTACGTGGGATACTCTCGTAAGAGAACGTACTTGGTTACTAACGTAACCTCGGTTCTCTCTAGAGAGGGAACGAGTACTGCGTATCTTGCCGTGCATACACAGCTCTGGTTCGCTTCGGCGATGAAAACCAGTTGTACCAGCCTAATCGAGCTATGTTTATAGGGCGTGACCACGCCCTTTCTGGCGGGACGTGATGAAATGGGCGTGAAATGCCCCCATTGGATATGTGTCACGCAGAGCCTCTCTCGATAGGCTGCTGCTGTTGCCGCAGGGCAGCCAATAGGCGCGAAAGCCGTCTTGCCTATATCTGCATGCTGCTGCACAGCGTTTTAAATTAATTCAAAATTAAGGATAATTTTTGGCTTCAATATCTCGTGGAAAAGAGGTTTTCCCCATAGTGTAAGATATTACGCAGTACTCGTTCCCTCTCTAGAGAGAACCGAGGTTACGTTAGTAACCGAGTACGTTATAAAAATAGTTTAGTTATGTAAAAATAAACCTTTGTAGATCCTATATTTAGGCACATTGCTGACACCTTTCTTTTTGACATTTTAATGGAGTCAAAGCTGTTATTTAAGGGGTTCCAGAGCCCCACGAACACCTGTATTTTGCACACTGATTCTAACCCAATTTGACAATGATCCTGCTTTATGTTTGTAGTTATAGCTATTACTTCAAAGTGAATTGACTAACTGATTGATTGAGTGATTGAATTACATTTCCCCCAGGGTTAGGGTTAAGAGAATAGTTATGAAGAGAAGCAGAGATATTCAGAGCTTCTTCAAAAAAGAAAAGAGTCAGAGGCAGCCACAGCTTCTACAGCAGCAGTGAAACGGCTCAGTATAGGTACAGCAGTATTGATGAAGAGCAGTCAGCTCCTCCTACACAGGTTGGTAGGCTAAGTCATGCTTGGATAGTTTGAATTTACCATGTAGGCTCACATTCAAGTTGTTTGTCACTCCAGTTATACAATTACAACTGTCTGAAACATCACTACACAAGAACAATAGTTAAAACAGTTGTAAAAGACAGAAGAACAATAATAAAATGTGCATAATACATAAATACACACACACACACACACACACACACACAAACACACGTTTGAAGAGACAAGGACTTTAATCCACAACAAGGAAATAGCTCTTAGAATATGTGTACCCTATCCTGAACATAATTACTGATTAAAAATAGACGTTAAAATAACCAGAGATACTTGAGGACTATGATAGGTGGAAATGGAATAAAAAAATGACTTTTTAATTTGGTTGGTTGTTTTCTTTACACTATAATTATCGCTCTTCCGATGTTGTGAGCTGCAGGCTCCCGTCGGATGCAGCGCGACCCCTCCCGGTCGAGCGAAGTAATAACCAAACACCTAAAGCCTTGTTTATACCCGACGCGTCCGCTAGAGCGCGAAGGTGCGCGCGGCAAAAATGACGTCATTGCGGTGTGGGCGGTCGTGTGCGTTTGGGTGCGCAAGACCCCATTTCGCCTGGCGGTGTGCACGGCACTTTTTGTAAAATCTCGCTCGGCGCCGCATCCGAAGATGAACGACTTTGAGCCGAATCTGGCCGAACTGGTACGTCTGTACCAGCATGTTTATGATCCTTCTATACACAGAGACATTTGCATTTTGTGAATAGGAACACATTTGCATTAAGCACCCAGTTTGCACTTGTCTAAAGTAACTGCTTACATTTACAAAATAAGCCTACAATAGCAGAAGTAAGCCCTGCTGATGAAATTAAGGTTTAAACACTCTTCAATAAGGCTTCAGTTGTTTAACTAGTTTACATGCAGTGAAAGTACAATAAACCTACTGCATTTATTACTCTTTTTATATGAATTTCAGCAATTAATAACCGGCAAGCTACTTCTTCACTGCTGATTCCTGGTGGTTTAGAGGAGAATTACTCCAAGTCGCCCCCTGTCGTTTCACAGAATAGCACAACGGCGAGCGCGTCAAGTATAAACGCCTCGTCTGTTTGGAGAGGTGCGCACGCAGTCAGCCGAGACTCGCGCTCGTGCGGACGCGTCGAGTATAAACAAGGCTTTACCGATCTTGCATACCTGACGCGTCATTTTTGCCGCGCGCATCTTCGCGCTCGTGCGGACGCGTCGAGTATAAACAAGGCTTTACTCCGTGTCAGCGCGCGCTCTGATCGGTAAAGTGGCACAGACCTCTCTCGAATCATCTCCTGCAGCAGTCTCCGGCCAAGCATCACTTAACTCCGCCTCCGTTTCCCTCGTAAGCTGATATTAGTATTTAAACATTCTGAATTACAAACATTACATTACAAACAAGACATGTTTGTAAAAATAATTTAAATAACACGGTTTTGGCGGTTATAGAGCTCTAATGACGGTGTTTAACTATAACCGTCGGTCTCACGGTTATATAATAACTGTCACACCCCTATATGTAAGTGTGAACTCGTGAAATGATGTTTTATTAACAAAGTTCGGGAGAAGCACTTTCAGATAATTAACCTAGTAATTGTCATGGGAGTCATCCAGGCAACTCAATTAACATAAGGAGGTATACATACAGTAGCTTTTACCGCTGTTATATGACAGTTTTCCAGCGTCCATCCACCACCCCATCTCCTCACTTAGTTGTCCTATCCCAAACCTGGGATTACTCTGGGTTCGGGCCAAAATCTGTTATCCAAATACAATGTGTTATTACAGTATCAACTGAGGGTGCTCTTGCTTGTGTCGAGCGTCGGCCAATAGTGAGCCTATGTGTGACGTAGATCTACGCAATCACACTACGTTGACTGACTAGAGGCCCACAGCGATATAAATATATAGATATGCCTGTTCTGGTAAATTCTTACTGAAGTCGTTAAGTGAGTTTGCTGCCTTTGCTGTGAGGGAGATGCTCACAGAAGCTGCTGCACACCAAGACCTGCAGGTAGAAAAAAATAAGAAAAGCCTTAAATATAAATATGGTAAGCCTTACCAGTAATGTGATAATTATTTTTAAGGTTCTCGACATTTTTTAAATAAATACTGTAATAATAATAATAGTAGTTCAAAGTATGAATAGTTTTTAGTCAAATGACATAAAAAGACCGGGCCCCTCGACACTCTTAAAACTTTTCTCCCTCAAACAGCAAGCTAACGTTACTTATGCAGGCTACACACAGCAATATAAACAACATCTCTTCACGTCGTTCTAGTAAAATAATAACAATAATAAGTAAACAAACCATAAAATCACTTTGCTGAGTATGATACACCAGCAGCCGAGGAGTTGAAGATATCCTCTGGTAGTGCGCGCGATATTAAAAAATGCGCGTGCGGCGTGTCATCCGGGTGAGTTCGTCAGGTGAAAGGTCATCATGTGGGTCATTTTATTTACGGCTAAATTATTATTCATTAATTTTACTAATAGTTAGATTGGGCAGGCATCCACAAAAGGGCCTTTAATTACAAAAAAAGGATAGGAAATTTTGCCTTGACAAAAGGGCTCTTTGGGCACCAAGGGGCAAAGGGCCAGGTGCTCAAGCAGTGATACACAGCATGTCTTGCTCTCCTGATGCAGGTCTCTCTGTACTCTTGTCTGTAAGTGGACGTATTCTCCGTCTGAAGGCTGGGACGACACCTTCTGGAGCGCCATCGGCTTGGAGGACCTGATGGAAAACTGCTATTGTAAAATCGGTGGGAGAGAGTAAAGCTCAGGTGTCTGTGTGTGTTCAGCCGGTCGTGTTGACTGATAGTGTGTGTGTGTGTGTGTGTGTGTGTGTGTGTGTGTGTGTGTGTGTGTGTGTGTGTGTGCAGGTGAGCAGACTTGTATTCCTGGGACTCCTGTAGGACGAGGACTGACCTCAGAGGCGGCTGCAGATCTGGGCCTGAGACCGGGAACGGCTGTGGCCGCTTCACTCATAGACGCACACGCAGGAGGGTTAGGTATGATACGCCACACCAGCTGAGTGCTAATGCAGCGCTCGCTCATCCACGTCTCTTTGAAATGAAGAGAAAACTGTGTCATGGCCTCGTTTACACTGCAGGTCTTGATGCCCAATTCTGATTTGTTGCCTATATCCAATTTATTTGACTGTCCGTTTACACGTCTTTTTCAATTGTGACCCATTTCCGATTTGACATACTATCTGAAACATTGCGCATGCTTAAAGTTGGTTCTTGCACAGATGGACGAATGCGAAATATGCTTGATGCTAGCTCTGCGATATATGCAAAGTTCGCCAAACATCAGCATGACTGTGAGGCGGAGGACGACAAAAAGGGCCATCATTGCAGCAGCGCATGTGCTTCAGTTATTGTGTGCGAGAGATCTCGGGACTGCTGGGAACATACAACACGATCTCATGAAAGTGCGTAACTAATTTTATTTCTCGCGCCATTTATACGTCAAAAATAGTTTTGCGTGCATAATACGCACTGTAAACCCCTTGGGTAGGATTAGGGGTGTGGAGTGCGTGCGTATTACACACCATAAAGAACATATTTTTGAAATTACCATTGTTTGGAAGCGCTATATAAATGCCTCATTCATTTATATCATATGCACTCAAAAACTATTTTTGGTGTAAATGGCACGAGAAATAAAATTAGTGGTATAGATATGCACTTTCATGAGATTGTGGCGGGCTTTAACGAGAAGCAGTGGGTCCGAAATGTTAGGATGAGCTAGCCAACTTTTGATATGTTGTGTCATCGTGTGTCCACATTCCTCTCCTATGACGACACCATCCGTCCCTTCGCAGATGCGTGTCGGGGTTGTCTCTCGTCATTAAACCGCGGAGACGTAATGCCTCAGAAAATCCTACCTTTTACATGACAGTCGCATTGGCACATATATGATTTATATCTGATTTATTTCCACATATGAACGAGGCCTGAAACAGATCTCGAAATATCCGAATGCATGCGTTTTTTCCCTGTTTACACAGTCATATAACACATCCGATCTGTGTCACATAAGATCTGTGTCACAAAAAATCTGAATTTGGTCTCATTTCACTGACAGTGTAACCAAGGCCATAATGAATGCATTTACACTGCGTTAAATACGGTGTCACTCCACTTCTGTTTGAGTGTGTGACCTTCGACAACCCGCTTCACTCCTAAATAGATCAGGTCTTTATATTTTTATCACTACAACACATATTGTTATTTTGATTAAACAATCATCATGTGTTCTAAAATAGAAGCAAAGAGACTATACATGTAATATAGGTCTACATTTATGTAATTTTAATGCTCTGGCCTTTGCAGATATTTAAAATATGGCCATCTTTAAGCATGACTCTTTGGATTTATATGAAATGGTAACACTTTACAATAAGATTACATTTTTGAGCATTAACTTAGGTTAATAAATGTTGTATAAGTATTATTCATTGTTAGTTTGTTAATTTCAACATTTACTAATACATTTTAAATTGAGTTTTAATTTTTATTTTATCTGTTATTACCTTAGTTAATGTACTATGAACTAATATGAATGATCAAGGTACAATTGTATTGCTCAAATATTAATACATGCAGTAAAACATATATTGCATAATGCATATAGTTCATGAAAGCTAGCTAATACATCCTTGTTAACAAATGGGACTTCCAAAGTGTTACCTATGAAATTTATATAGGCTATGTTTCTAGGTAATAGCTAAAGAAACACATATCTACAAATATTTTAATGTCTAAATTTATTTCTGTATAGTTAGTTATGTAGAACTTCTCATTTTAATATATTCATATTTATATATTTATTTAATTTAGCACATTTCAGTTCAGCACTGTTTTACTGGAGTGTTATGTTTGTTTTTAATCCAGTATCCATTTAAAAAAATATTGGTTGAATAATCGGTTATCGGCATGTACGGTCAAACCTAAATATCTGTATCTGTAAAATCCACTATCGGTCGACCTCTACTGTAAACAACAAGAACAAGCAGGAACACTTTAATTTCCTCATAATATCCACTGCAGCATCAGCTTTTTTCTCTCTGTGTCTGAAATGCTTCGATCAAGGATTCAGTCTCTCGAAACCCCACCTCTCTGAGAGCTGCTCTGCTCTGATTGGTCAGATGGCCCAGTCTGCTGTGATTGGTCTGAAACCAAACCCTCATTATCATATCTGAATCTCAGCTCTTGATATACACTGGGATGCGAACATTAACAATACCGTGGGTTTTACCATATCAGGAAGTGAGACTGGAATTACAGGTTGACTCATTTCAGTTCAGAATCGCTTTCTTTTTGGAGACAAAAAATCTATTTATCGGAACTTTGATCATTGAAACGATACTCGGTTACTAACGTTACCTCGGTTCTCTCTAGAAGAGGGAACGAGTATTGCGTAAGCTAAGCTAAAGTCATCTTTGCTCGAGATATTGAAGCCAAAAATCATCCTTAATATTGTATTTATTGTCAACGCAGTACAGTAGCCAGCAGACTTAGAGCAGGCCATCTTGTGTGCTCATTGGCTGCCCTGCGGCAACTGCTGCAGCCTACCACTGAACCTCGCGTGTGACGTCACGTCCAATGAGGGCGCTTCGCGCCCTTACGTGTCATAGCCCGCCAAAATGGGGGTGGCTTAGCGTATAAAAGCCAGGCTCGTTGGCTGTGTCCTGGTTCCAGCAGCTGAAGCGAAAAACGCTCGTGGCGCCTGCACAGTCAGGTTACGCAATACTCGTTCCCTCTTCTAGAGAGAACCGAGGTTACGTTAGTAACCAAGTATCGTTCTCTTACGAGAGGTTCTCTCGTATTGCGTAAGCTAGCTTACACTACGGGAACCCATTGTCAAGGCCGTGCGCCCAGCCTCCACTTCATGAGTCCCAGGGATTCCCGGGGAACATAGATAAGTGGGAAACAGGTGGCCAGCAATGCGGGCCAGCACATGTTATAAGCACATACAGGGTATACAGAGCGGCGTCGCCGGTCCATATAACTATTCACTATATAGTGCAGCTCAACCAGGAAGGCGAACGTCGCGTGAGAGAAGTCTGCGCATGATCATCTGGGCAGGACAAACACACTGCTCACACTGACAGAAGTTTAGCCTGCAAGGCGGGAACTTCCAGGTTATAAAACCTAACAAATGTGGAGGGAGAGGCCCAGCCTGCCGCCTCACAAATGTCATGAATGGAAATTCCGCTGGACCAAGCCCACGACGAGGCCACGCCTCTGGTGGAATGCGCCATGATGCCCAAGGGGCATTGCAGACCTTTAGACTTATAAGCAGATGTGATAGCTTCCACTATCCATCTGGACAGGCTCTGTTTAGCGGCGGCGAGACCCCTGGTGCGCCCACCGAACGAGACAAAGAGCTGTTCCGAACGCCTGAAAGAGGCGGAGCGCGTAATGTAAACCCTCAGTGCCCTGACGGGGCAGAGGAGATCCACATCACCCTCACTATCGGATGCTGGCAGAGCCGAAAGAGAAATGACCTGCACTCTGAAGGCGGTGCCCAACACTTTAAGGACATAACCATGTCTTGGCTTGAGGATGACTTTAGAGTCATTTGGCCTGAACTCAAGACACGCTGCGCTAACAGATAGCGCGTGTAAATCCCCCACACGTTTAACTGATGACAGAGCTGTCAGAAAAACGGGTTTGAGCGAGAGGTACTTTAGGTCCACGGAGTTTAATGGTTCTAAGGGGAAAGCTTTCAGGGCCTCTAGGACCAGTGAAAGATCCCACATGGGAACCGACGAGGGTCGCGGGGGATTCATCCGTCTAGCTCCTATAAGGAAGCGAATGACGAGCTCGTTCCTTCCTATTGACTGGCCACGCGTCGACTCAGTGAACGCTGCGACGGCCGCCACATAGACTTTAAGCGTGGGTGGGGACCTGCCCTTATCCAACTTCTCTTGAAGGAAGCTAAGCAACCCCGTGACCCCACACATTCGTGGGTCTAGATCTCTATCAGCACACCATTTGGAGAACACGACCATTTAGACGCGTAAAGTCGCCTCGTAGAGGGAGCTCTGGCTTGCGTAATCGTGTTCATCACTCCTTCTGGCAGTACAACGGGTATCCGTTGATTAACCATACGTGCAGAGACCAGCGCTCTGGATGGGGATGCCAGATTGAGCCGCGGGCTTGAGAGAGGAGATCTCTCCTCACCGGAATCGGCCAAGGGGCTGTTTGGGGCAGCCGCATAAGCTCCGGGAACCAGGTTTGATTCTGGGCTATAAGGAGCACCGAGTGGCGCGTTTCCCTGATTCTCTTGATTACCTGTGGTAACAGAGAGACCGGAGGGAAAGCATAAAGTGGGAGGCTGGGCCAGATTTAGGCCAACGCATCCTCGTTCTTTGAAAAGAACAGCGGGCAATGAGTGTTGTCTTTTGACCCAAACAGGTCGACTTTCGCTTTGTCGAAGAGGCGCCACAGTAACTGGACTGTTTGGGGATGCAGGGACCATTCCCCTTGGGGAACGTAGTTCCTGGACAGTTTGTCTGGATCGTCGTTCAAGTGGCTTGGCACATGCGTGGCTCTCAGCGAGCGCAGGCGGCCCTGAGACCATATAAGAAGGCGTTCCGTCAGATGGCAGTGGTTTCTGGATCTGACGCCGCCCTGACGGTTTATGTAGGACACCACAGACATGTTGTCCGAGCGGACCAGTACATGGTGGTGCTGTATGAACTATCACTTGGGTGTTCAGCCAGCGTTTTAGCGGGCGGATGCGCAGGAGGCCCAGCTGAAGCACAGCCGCAGCTGATGCCATACAGCCTAGCATCTTCTGGAATGTCTTCAGAGGTGTAATGCTGCCCTCCTGGAAAGACGCGGCTAGCTGTCGAACACGGCGGGCGTGCTGTGTCAATAAGCGGGCCGTCATAGCCACAGAGTCCAGTTCTATTCCTAGGAAGGAAACCTGACTGACTAGTGGGCAGTAATGACCTCTTGGTCCAGTTGACCATGAGACCCAAGCTTTCCAGATGGCTGAGAAGCACAGCTCTGTGAGATAACAGTTCTATCTCTGACTGACTCCGCGATGCGGAGAGCTTCGCTGAAGATGATGAAATCAGTGACGCAGCAAACGAGCCTGGCTTTTATACGCTAAGCCACCCCCATTTTGGCGGGCTATGACGCATAAGGGCGCAAAGCGCCCTCATGGGACGTGACGTCACGCGCGAGGCTCAGTGGTAGGCTGCAGCAGTTGCCGCAGGGCAGCCAATGAGCACGCAAGATGGCCTGCTCTAAGTCTGCTGGCTGCTGCACTACGTTGACAATAAATACAAAATTAAGGATAATTTTTGGCTTCAATATCTCGAGCAAAGATGACTTTCCCCGTAGCGTAAGCTAGCTTACGCAATACGAGAGAACCTCTTGTAAGAGAACTGCAGATCTTTCACATTCGCAAACATATTTATTACACACTACATTAAAGGAAATACACTAAAAAGCATAATTGGGGCTTTTTAAATCCTGTTGACACAGGAGGAGCATTGCAGTGTTTGTGTGCTCCTAATATGGCCCTGATGTTTAGTCAGCCTCTTCTTGGTTTCATCACAGTGTTCCTGTAATAACTGTCCTGACCTGCTTAATCTAAACCTTCAGATGATATATAGCAATAAATAAACAGGCAAAACATGTAAACTAGTGCAAGATTTTACAGGCAAAACCAGGGTTTTTTCATCCACTTGTCAGTTTTGAGCTCTAACTGCTTCCATAGCTTGTCTTCTTTCAAACTAGTGGAAAGAAAACAAGTGCTTATTTTATTTCACTTTATCTATTAGTGTCTAAAAATTTTAATCCTTAAAGACGGTGAACTTGAGTCCGAAATCTCCAATTCAGCAGCTTCACACACGCCAAAATTTTAGTTTATATGAAATCTATATCTATATGAAAGTTTGTTCATATATCATTCACCACATTTATGCAACATTTTTATACAACTGCTAAAAACATGATGAAAATGTATTTGTTTCTGTCTGTTGACAGTCTTTTCTGATTTATAGAGTGATAAAAAGAAAAATCCAAAATCCCTGCTGGAAGAAAACAGTAATAAGTCAACAAAATCAAATAAAAATGATGAATCTAGTTTCTGGACAGGAAATATATGCATATGAGTACATATTTAATTAGATAGTGACTCATTTGCATATTGCAATGCAAAAACAATTGTGTTACTGTACTGTGATTAATTAGCTGGGTAATTATCGTAAGATCTGTGAGTTTAAATTTATGTAGCAGTGTCAGTTATATTTTCTGTAATTTTATTGTCTTGTAGAGGTCATCGGGGCCGATGTGAGGGGACACCAGCTGCCCTGTGAAGAGCAACCAGTCACGTCCCGTTTGGCTGTCATATGTGGGACGTCCTCATGTCACATGGCTGTGAGCTTCAGTTCCTGTACTTGTTTGTGTTCAAAGCATGTGACTGTTGATGTCAGCGTGTGTCTGTATCTCTCAGGTGAGCACACAGCCACTGTTCGTCCCTGGGGTCTGGGGCCCATATCTGTCCGCCATGCTGCCGGGACTGTGGCTTAATGGGGGAGGTCAGAGCGCCACGGGACGACTGGTGAGTCAATCACATCTATCTTTAATATGGAAGGAAATCCCAGAATGCACTGGACAAAATACATTTAGATTTTATTCAATACTGAAAGCATAATTGCAAAACAAACCAGTCTAAGAGACCATTCACACAGAACATATTTTTGTGGTTAAAAATGCAAGATGTAGCGCAGTGGAATGGAAAAACACACTCAAAACACTTCAAGCCCCTTAACATACTAAAACAGTGACATTAAAAGTGTAATTTAGTGTACAGCTTATTGATGATGCAGATGAGCACAGAATGTTAACACAATACTAAATGTTTAAGAATTTCCTCTATATTGGTTTCCTTCCTAAACGTTTACTCGTATTGCGTCTTTGCTAGACGCTATGGGGGAAAACTTAGTTTTGAAAACTTAAATGATTTATTGAAGCCTTTTTTCAATAACGCAGTGCTACTGCACAGCCATAATAGTGCGGAGATGCACGCATGCTTTTGGCTAGGCAAGTGGGAACTGCACAAACCTATGGCCAACTGGCATGTCTGCGCGAGCCCATCCGGGGCTGGGGGGGGGGTGTCCCGCCGAACCGTGCGCAGAGCCCGCCAAAGAGGCGGGGCTTCTGCCTATACAGCTGCTCATTTTGCCATGGGATTTCAGAAATTTTTCTACTTCAGTAATGATCAACTGCCCTTCATTTATTCCACATGAGTGAAGCTTCGGCACTCTCCGGCGACCAAGAGCCTGATCGTTCGGCGCACGCCCTCAAAACCTACCTACCAGACCTAAATGGACATCGCGTCTTAATCCGGTCGGACAACATGGCGATAGTATCCTACATAAACCACCAGGGTTGGACTCAGGTAGAAGCCTCTGTACAGGGTAGCCAGACGTCTGCTCTTTTGGGCACAACACAGCCTGCGCTTGCTGAGAGCGATGCACGTGTCTGGCAGATTGTCTCGCGACAGCATGTCTGCTCCCTGATTCAATGTGTCCCCGGGAGAATGGGCCCTCCAGCCCCAGGTTCAAACAATTTGGAGTGTCTTCGGCAGGGCAGAGGTTGACCTCTTCGCCTCCAAAGACAACTCTCACTGCCCAATATTCCATGGCCCACAAATAGCCCAGTCTTCCCCTTTATGCTTTTCCCTCAGTCGTGCTCTTCCCTCAGGTCATCAACAGGATCAGAGAGGAGAGATGCACAGTCTGTCTGGTGGCCCCCCTTTGGTGGACCCAGCCTTGGTTTCCCGAGATGATTCAGCTGCTAGCAGCAGCCCCATGGCCAATGCCATGGGCTATCCATGTGGGCTATCCACGAGAGTGTCCTAAACACTATATCTGAGACCAGAGCCCCATCCACGAGACTCGTCCACGTACTTAAGTGTTCTGTCTTCTCCAAATGGTGCTCAGCATGGAGCCAAGACCCTACTTCATGTGATGTACCGCTCCTATTTTCCTTCCTACAAGTGCTGCTGAACGCGTGTCGTACCCCTCCACGCTCCGTCTATGTGGCGGCCATAGCAAAGTTAGATGCTCCTGTGGCCGGCCAGATGTTGGGTAGAAGCAATTTGATTGTTCGCTTCCAGAAGTGGGCAAGGATGCTCAACCTGCCTCGCCCCCTCACAACACCTTCCTGAGACCTATCAGTCCTGTTACAGTCTTCAGGGCCCTCAAGGGGCCCCCGTTTGAGCCGCTACAGTCGGCCGAATTAAGGGCACTTTCGCTCAAGACCGCACACTTGCTAGCCTTAGCATCGGTCAAGCAAGTGGGCTTGAGATTACGGGAACGAGTATTGCGTAGACAGCTGTGCTATAGGCAGATGCCCCGCCCTCTTTGGCCGGCTCTGCGCTCGGTTCGGCGAGACGCAGCCTGATTGGCTCGCGCAGATGTGCCACTTCGCCATAGACATGTGCCGTTCCCACTGCCCAGCCAATAGCGAGCGTGCATCTCCGCACTATTATGGCCGTGCAGTAATACTGCATTATTGAATAAAAGGCTTCAACAAATCGGACAAAAAGGAATTTTCCCCCATAGCATCTAGCAAAGACACAATACTCGTTCCCGTTATCTCAGGGAACCGAGGTTATGTTAGTAACCGAGATGTTTTATATGGGACAACACTTGAGGAACGTTTCATCTGCTCGCCTGTACACAGTATGCATCATCAATAAGGTGTGTATTGAATGTGATCTTTTAATATCTCTGTTTTGCTACATTAGTACATAGGAAAGCCTTGCCCTCAAGGTGGGTGTGCCTATAAGGGTGTGTTAGAATCGAAATGAAATGGTCCAAACGAGAAGTGCCCCAATTATTGGTCTTTTATTATGAATAAACAATTCACAACCCCAGCGCCGGAGGGAGACAAAACGCTCAGCTCATAATGTCTAAATTAAAGTCTTACGGGGAGGAGTATAAGTCCAGTTAGTATAAATTCATAGAAAAGAATGTGCAAACGTGTCAGTTTTCGGCTGAACAAAGAATCCTTCTTATGTTATAGATTTATGCTGAGGGAGAAAATATATTTCTAACAATGGCCCCATTGATAAGATAATTATCACATAATAGAATTATCATATCACATCATTCTCAGCATATTCATTCTAGTACAATAATACATGCAATATTCTTCAATCAAACATTTCCTTCAAAATCATTAATATTTGACAGTTCTTTTCATCAAAGCATATACAAAAAATTCAAAAGTATTCATAGCACGATGAATCTTAATAGATTCAGTTATAATTATTGCTAATATCAATCAGCAATCTCGTTCTTCGTCTACTTCTCTTCCTCGTTCTCCTTTCGATCAGTGCTTCCACATAGGCTTGTGCGTTCCCCTGGGATGGAGCTGCCTTAACCCGGCTAGCATGGACCCACTGCGGCTGGTGGTCAGTCAGAACACCGATCCTCGTCACAGCGATAACAGTGGATGGTCCTGAATAGTTCGGCTCACCGAGTTACGTGGGCTTCAGACACCTTATCAGCACCTGTTGTCCTGGAACGAAAGGATGAGTCGGCTTTTCTGAAGGAAGAGGGAGAGAGAGAGAAACATCACCATTTATGCCTTTTAACGTTCTAACTAAGGAATCCACGTAATCCGAGATGATCACCTCCGTGTCACCTGTGGAGAGATTGCCAGCGCGACCTCTGACCCAAGGGGTCGGGAAAGGTCTACCCATCAGAATTTCAAATGGAGAAATTTTTGTGGTTGCTGATGGGGACATTCTCATTTCCGTCAATACGGCAGGCAGCAAATCAACCCAATTTCTGCCTGTATCTAGACACGCATTATTGAGACGTTCTTTTATCGTCTTATTTGTCTGTTCTACGTTAGCTTATAATTGCGGCGAATAGGGAATGTGGAAGTGCCAATTAATATTAAACTCTTTGGCTAACAATTGTGTGACTTTTGAAGCAAACGGAGTTCTATTATCACTCGCTATAACGGTTGGAATACTGAAACGCGGTATAATTTCTTTTGCAAGAACCTTTACACCGTCTGAGCGTTTTCTTTACCACACGTAAAAGCTTCAGGCCACTTAGAAAATCGATCAACAATCATGAGCAAATATTTGTGATTTCCACATGGAGGCATGTGTGTAAAATTGATCTGTAAATATTAAAAAGGAACCTCAGGATGCGGTAAAGCTTCATGCGGGTTGCCTTGTGTCTGTTTGTTCGTGCACACACCAGGCAAGCATCCAATATCAACAAAGTATTCTTTCGAACATTTGCTATGCAGTATGATTGATTCAAATTTTGTATCACTTTTTCTTTTGACACGTGTGATACACCATGATAATGCCTGCACAGCATTACAACGGTGGATGCTGGTAGAGCGATTCTACCCTGCTTGTCTCTCAGAATACCAGCTTGATCTGGTTTCACTTCGTTCGCAGCCCAATGAATCAAGTCAACTTGCGTAGGGTTAGCTTGCAGTACTTTAATGTCCAAATCATTAATCAGCGACAAATTCATCATAGGTACATCGTTGCTCTTTTCATTTACGTATGGACTAAGTATTACTTCTTTAGCAGCCCATTTCGCGACTTCATCTGCAAACCTGTTTCCCTTAGCCTCATCCGATTAACCTGTTTTATGACCAGCTACTTTAATAACAGCAAGTTTCGATGGTTTCGATGGTCAAAATTGTTTTTCCGTCGGAGGTTTTGAAATTTCTTTCTTCCCACAATTTAGCAAAATCATGGACAACGGCGTACGCGCATTTGGAATCAATGTATATATTGATGCACTGAACTTTTGCCAACTGACAAGCTCTTGTTAGAGCAATTAATTCTGCTACTTGAGCTGATTTATATGGCAATGAATATGCCTCAATTACACGATCAGGTAATTTGACAATAGCATATCCACACAAGTATAAATTGTCATTTGGCTTGAAACAGGATCCGTCTATATACCAATTATCTCCCTCCTCCAGGAAAGATGTCGACACATCTGGCCTGCAGGCAGTCGAAGTTTGGATTCTGGTAAGGCAGTCGTGGTCGTCACTCTCAAATTCACCATCTGTCAACAACCTGTGCAGATGTACAGTAGGACCATGAATAACAGAAGTTACTTTCAACGTTAAATTAGCAGTTGCTAATAATATAGCCTCATAGCCTGAACGACGTTGAGCAGTCATGTGTTGAGTAGAAATGTTATGCATAATTGCTCCTACCTGATGTGATGTGTGAACTGTGAGTGGATATGATAAAACAACCCTTTCAGCATCCTGTACCATGATCGCTGCAGCAGCCACTGCACGTAAACAGGCCGGGAGTCCCCGAGCCACTGAATCAAGAGTTTTAGACAAATAAGCTACTGGACCAAAAGTGCCCCCATGCTCTTGGGCCAGGATTCCTGCGGCTGTGCCCCCACCTTCGTGCACGTACAGGTGGAAATCTCGCTTGTAGCAAGGAAGGCCGAGGGCGGGAGGCCTTAACAGAGAGGATTTCAAATGTCTTAACGCTTGGTCCATCTCACTTGTCCATGTAATGTCCTCTTTATCATCCAGCGTAGCGTCTCGCAGGATTTTGTCATACATGGAGCAATTTGGCACCCATAATCGACAGTAATTGACCAGTCCCAGAAAGCTCTGCATTTGCTTCCGTGTTGAAGGGTGCTTGAACAAAGCGATGGCTTTGACTCTGTCCGCAGACAGGCGAACTTGGCCTTGTGACAGTTCATTGCCGATGTAATTGACTTTCCTCTGCACCCACTGAAGTTTCTCTTTAGATGCCTTGGAACCAGCCTCTGCTAAAACGTTGCAGACAATTGTAGTGGCAGCAGCACACATGTCCGCAGAGGCACCAGTGACGAGAATGCCATCAGCGTATTGGAGCAGGCAGGTGTCAGGAGGGAGTCTGACATCCTTCAGCCTTGCGTGCACTACAGCGGAGAAAACAGCCGGAGAATCTCTGAACCCTTGAGGGAGTCTTGTCCATATGTACTGGCAATTCTGAAAACAGAAACCAAAAAGTGGCTGAGTTTGTTGGTCAACAGGAATGCTGAAGAAGGCGGAGCATAAATCAATGACAGAATAAAATGCATGTTCTAAAGGAATATAATTAATAATAGTTTGTACATCTGGCACAATAGGAGCATGTGGTTTTATCAAATCATTAATTTTTCTCAAGTCTTGCATTAAGCGCCAAGAATCATTTGCTTTCTTGATTGGATTAATTGGTGTGTTGTAAGGTGAATGAGTGCGAACCAGAATGCCTTGAGCCAGAAACTGATCAATGAGGGGTCGAATTCCCTCCTCTTTTTCCTTTGAAAGCGAATGTTGTTTTTTAAAAAAAAAACAGGCCTATTCATTGTCAAATTGGCCACATAAGGTTGGATATCAAGAAGTCCCACGTCATCCTTATGGGCCGCCCACAATTTCGGGTTTACATCAGCTACTTCCTGTCCGAGCTCAGTTGCAGATACATCCTCGAAGAGAGCACTTCCTGTGTCGGTCGTAAGAGAAAAGGCTGCTGGAAACATGAGTTGCAAAGAGTCAGAGTCAAATCCTAATTTAACACCCAACTTATGCATTAAATCTCTACCTAACAAGCAGAATAAAGAATCAGGTATAATTGCAAAAAATCATGCATTTTGAACAATGATGGTATATCATTAGAAGTAACAAATAAAGGTGGTGTCAAATTACAAACCACTGGAATATTATCTATTCCTATAGAATTTAATGTCCGTCATTCCTTTCCCCATTCAGTCGGATACACAGGTCTCTGTCTTTCAGAGGGAGAAAGAAAGGGAGGCCATCAGAGCGCCTAAACATCGGTTTCTCATTAGTTTGCTGAAATCTCTCAGCTTTTTTTCTGCAAAATCGCTGTGTGTGTCCGCTGTGTGTGACATAAAAAAACACTTTATGTCATTCCTAACATTGGGTGGCGGGCGATTTTGGACAGTGGAATTTACTTGGAACATTGCGGGAACTTTTCCTCTGGAGTTTTCAAATGCCCCAGCAGACGACAGTTCACGCAAGCGTCTACCCAATTCATCAACAGAAATGTTACTAATGTTGGTTATAGTTATTCGAATCATTTGTGCAGTCTCGTTGTGCATGTTATTCAAAAATGTGTTCATTTTTTCATCAACAGGGTAGGATTTATTTTTTATAGGTTCCGAGACAGGAGAAGTTTGAATGCTCTCATATCTGGGAGGGAGGGGCGCTCTGACTTCAGCAGGATGTGAAATAACTTTCTCCTTCTCAGGCTGTTCAGCTTGAGGGGGAGAAAGATTTTTGTTGTTATCCACTTTTGGACCACGATTCCAATAAGATTGCATGTCTTTCCAGATCTTATAGGTACGTTTCATATACGAATAATCCCAATCGGGATCGCCCCAATTTCCAAAAATCATGTATTTTGCTTCACGCATATATGTGTCTTTAAATGAGCCGTCACGAGGAAACGCATCTAATTGTGTTTTGCCAGTTGACCAGCCAGCTAAATTTGACACATATGGCTCTGTAAAAAATGCTTGATTATTTCTAATCATAAAATCTTTCGGAGATTCATTTTCTAACGGTGGACTAATTTTATTCCCCATTGTACACACACAAAAATTTCTCCTTCATGCAACTTAAATAAATTGCAATATAGCCAAATGGAACTGTAGGGTATGGACCAATCAGACACTAATTATTCATTATATACAAAGGTTTATGAAACTCCAAAACTAACAGCCCAAATGAACGAACACAAGGGGCAGAAACAGTGTCATGTTACAGGGCATGATGAGGAGATTTTACGACCTCCGAGGAATGTGGCCACATGCACAAGAGAGAGACTATGAAACAGAAACCCTCTTTAAAACAGACTTTGCTGCATTAATCATAGACTAACTGATCTATAAATGAACATGCATAAAACTGTGAAAGAAACAGTGTAAATGGTTGACTGTCTCGTGTACTATTAGGTATATATTATGGTATGTATCCTGGTATACAACCAACTAACGATCAATGTAACCTCACCTGTATCATGCCTCCTACCTAATTAATCCTCATTTAATGACTCACACTTTGATGTTCATCACCTTCTTCTAGAATGCAGTGTGGATGTGTTATAGCTATCTGAGCATTAATGAAGGTATAACCACGCTAGGGACAAAGACCCGTAAATCAACTAAGAGCCACTTTCCCTCTCAGACATGTCACCTTTCTGATTGGTCGAGTTCAACCCTTAGGGGAGGATCTTTTCCAGGCTTTATTAGAGACAGCCCACATGTGACCTCCCTCTCTTAGTTCTTTCATCCAGCCGCAACACTGTTCTGGTGATCCTGGGGAACCCCCTCCCCCTCCACAGGGGCCCCAGGGCCCAGCAGGCCTCGATCCAACCAGATATGGGCACAGGCAGGAGAGAGAAGACTCTCACAAAGAACCAAGGACAATCTCAGGAGTTTTGGAACAAAGACTCCAACCAACAACGACTCCAATCACTCACTCTTCCGACTTCCTCACTTCTCCTGGGTGCTCAGCGTGGCCTCAACAGGGCCCCAGGCCCTGACCAAACCAGCCATGCGTTCCTGGAGAAAGAGAACTCTCAACCAACTTCCACTTCACACTGCCGGAACCATCAACGACTTAAATTTTCAACAACTTCAAGAATTGTTCCCACTACAAATGCAAGTATTCAATTCAATGAAATGTGAAAATGAAATTCTGATGGTTCTTCTCATAGACCCTTTCTCCGGTTGCCAATTTAATCCTATCACTTACCTATTTCTGTATATGTGTGTGTTTAGTTTATTCATGTTTATGATTTAGTTAATAAAACTTATGCACTTTATGTATTTGGTTCTGATTTGCTTGCAATACGAAGTCCCTTTATGGTTTCGGTTCTTGCTACATGCTCAAAACGCTGTACATATTAAGAAATAATTATTCTTCTGTGGCCAGGGAAGATACCCTTTTCTTAGAATAAATGAATAATCAAAAGAGTTCGTTGGACGAACTGATTAATTGATTGTAATATTAATTTAGCCATGTCAAGTTAATCCAATTAACTGACCCAAATATTCAAAATTAATCATAACAAGTTATTATTGATTATTAATATTTCATATAGCTAGGTTCCTTACAGAACTCAAAGAAAAGTATACAATTTCAAATTAATTGTGTTAGTAAATTGGCAAATAGAGAGAGAAATAAGAGAGAAGAAAAGAAAAGAGAAAGTTAAAAGAAAAAAAATAGTGATTTATTTATTCATAGCCCTAGACCAAAGGGAAATTAAAATAGACTTTGCAAAAGAAAACAAATTATCTGTGTAGCAAATCTATTTTTTTCTTGCAAAAAACGGAGGAAAGTGATCAATTTTCCTTACATTCTTCCCGCATTTATCGAAAACACGAGGATAACCGGTCCCGTATCGTTTTAAACAAAGACAAATAACATCGAAAGAGGGAGCTCAAATCTCTTTTGCTTGTTCTTCTCACATTTTTTATTAAAAATACGAGGCTACCGTCCTGTATCGTTTTATACAAGGACAAATAACAAAAAAGAGAGAGAGATCAGTTCCCTTTTTTCTGCTCTTCCCGCATTAATTAAAACACGAGGCTGATTTCACCAAATATGGTAAAAATCACGGCACTACAAATACGTTTTCTCAGCAGACAGTAAGAATCAACTTTCTCTTTTGTAAAAAAAAAAAATTCTTACCTGTCTGGAGAAATCCCTGACGACGCCCCCAAGTGTTAGAATCGAAATGAAATGGTCCAAACGAGAAGTGCCCAAATTCTTGTTTTTTTATTATGAATAAACAATTCACAACCCCAGGCCGGAGGGAGACAAAACGCTCGGCTCATAATGTCTAAATTATACATTATATAGGCAAAGTATTACAGGGAGGAGTGTAAGTCTAACCAATAGAACCAAACATTACATCATTGGCATATCATATAGACTTTATATTACAACTTCTTTATATGGGCAGTATGCGCTAGAATCTCCTTGCAAGCCTGGAGCTCAGAGGAAGCTCTTCAATGTGTAACATAGAAACACAAAGAAAGAAAAGGAAGAGAAAGGAGAAGGGAGGGGGCTCCCTTCCTCATTAATGAATACCAGATGTTTAACTTTACATACATAGAAAAGAATGTGCAAACGTGTCAGTTTTAGGCTGAACAAAGAATCCTTCTTATGTTATAGATTTATGCTGAGGGAGAAAATATATTTCTAACAGGGTGTGAAGATTTTCATAGTGAAAACAAGGGTTGTGTACCGAAACCTGGTACCAATATGGAACCGGTACCTAATGGCTCGTTTCCACGGAGCGGTACGTTACGGTACAGTACAGTACAGTACGATTTGGGATGGTAAACCCTGATCTGGCTTGCATTTCCACCGCCAACAGTACCCTTACTTGATAGGCGTTGTAGTGTTACAAATTTATTAAAATGTTTCAATTTAGGTTCAACAGTATTTTATCTGAGAAAGTTACCATTTTGAGGCATAGGACATTAACCGTTTTGTTACTTCTCATCTGATGTCACAGACCTGCCTGTTCCTGTCTGTCCTGCTCTCTCTATTGTAAGTTAAATTGATCAGAGCACTGAGACTATCACCTTTTGTCTTTATCCACTGCCTGGCCATTAAGCTGTATGATAATGTGAAGGTATCGGTGAAGAGTCAGGCTGATTGGATTAGGATATTTACATTACACTGTTATGCTGATTGGATTAGGATGGGTAACACTCTCAGTCTAGGGCAAGTTCCTAAACTTGTATGCCTCATTTACATGCTTTTGTTTCAGAGTGTCTCCACCTTTATGTAATTCCTCCCCCTGAAAGGGTATATGAACTAAAATGTATACTGCCTTAGTTAGACTTGGGTAAGATTTTGGACGAAGCAGACTAAAGCAAATAAAGAATCCTGCTTAAAAGATAAGCCAAGTTTCCTGGTCTTCGCTTCTGAGTTTTTCTACACTTAAGAAGAACAAGGTTTACAACAGTATCCTCTCCCCAAATTTGTCACTAATAAAACTCAATAAAAAATATTTAAAGAAAAGGCTTATATTTACCTTTTAATAGTTTGTTTACATCTACCTTGTAAATATATTTTTTTATTAAAAATGTTACAATTACAACAACAATTCAAGTGCAATCTTTCTTTGTAAAAACTAAAGTATACATTTTATCATACATATTTCAAAGTTAAGGATTCATTACTTTGGATATAGCCTAGGCTACATTGGAACAAACACATAATAACATATTATTTGATTACTTTATTTTTGACAAAACATACTATAGGCCACCTATTCTTAACCATAGGGCCGCGGCCCGAGCGCCACCTGGAGGGCCGCAAAAAACTTTACGTTTTTCACCTGTGGGCCGCGAGGGCCGCGGGACCAAACTAGTTATCAATTGAAGACACCAGAATGACCACTGTTATCCATGAGGCAGTTACGGCCGCTTCACACCGCAAGCGTCAGCGGCACGTGAGCAGCGCATATTTTTTTCTTGCATGTTAATCAATGAGTGCATTCACACTGCGAGCAGGAGCAGCGCGTGAGCGTCAAGCAGGAGCGTCGCGTGAGCAGCAGTGAAGCGGGGGATTCGGCGCCGAGTCTATTTTTGCTGCGATGCTCACGCTCCATTAAAGTGAAAGCACACTTTAGATGGACAAAATAAATTTTATTTCACACAAAAAGTGCCCAAAATGCACAGAATAAGCATGTCTAGTGAGTTTTAACAAGAACTAGAGTAGGCAAAAAAGGCAAGGAATATAGGCAAATTCAGTTTGGGTGAAAGTATGGTGTATTATAAAAAACTAAAAAACCTAAAGTAAAATAGCCAGAAAATATTATATAAAAACTTTCTTTTAGTTTATGAAATACACAGACAGCTACATAGGCTAGCACAACCCAAATCAAACCCGAGTGTGCGGTTTTGTGTGTGTGTGTGTGCTTTATCTGCGGAGTTTGCATTCTTGTAAACCTATTGAAAATATGCTATGACTGAAACGACAAGATTGGAGCTGTTTTCTTGGTTGTTTTGTTGTTTACTGACATTTATATGGTTTACCAACTTCTAAAATCAAATGTATAGTTGTCTTTGTAAATAATTGTTCGCTTATATGTAGCTTTGGAGCCGCTACTGTGACACTGTACAAACGCTTCCAGTGTGAATACTCTCGCGTGTCTGCAGCTGCAGTGACGATGTAGTTACGCTGACGCACTGCTCAAGCCCCGCTCACGCTTGCGGTGTGAAACAGCCGTTACAATGCACCATCCCACCACTATCTGTGAAGCAGGCCCAAGTGTCTCATTAAGAGGGGAACATAAATAGGGAGTTGTAGCTTGTTCAAATTGGACTGTTGTTATTGTTCATTTATAACAGATATGAAGAGCAACTTCAGGTTCTACCATGCAAAAATGTAGACTGCTGAAACAATTATCAAATTATTTTGCAGATTATAAAGCTATACTTTTTAATTTGCACTTTATTTAAATTTTAATTTACAACTTATTTATTTTGAAAAATATTATTATGCATTTATTTATTTAAGCAACACATTTTATTGTTTTTATTTTTATTTATATACATTTTCACAGGCAGTGACATTCACAGACAGTGATTCAAGTGATACAGCAAATTCTCTTTTGTCTTGTCGCGCATGAATGGTTCAAAAGCATTCGCACGAATAAGAGCGGGATCATGTAACACTAGCCAAAGGATGACAAAAATAACAGATGCTGCGTTAATTGCGTTAATAGCCCTATTTGTTTATTTCATATAAAATCGCAGCATTTTGCTTCATATAATCGCATTGGCTTGACATCGCGATTGCGATACGATTAATCGTGCAGCACTAGTTAGGCTAATATGCCTGACTTGAGCCTTTAAATTTGTTCTTGATGCAGATTGATTTGTTCCATGAATTGTTGTGTGTTTTGCATCTTGTTGTAGCCTATGTGCATGTTTACATACACAATAACCTGTTAAACTGCAAGTGGATTTCATTTAGTTATTGAATACAAATCAAACCAATGGTGAGATCAATAAACCAATACAGTGCTAATATTTGAATGGGCCCTGGGCCACTTTGTACTGTAAAATTTGGGCCCCGACATCAAAAAGGTTAAGAACCCCTGCTATAGGCTATTTAACATATCAGCAAAATTGGCAAACAAAAGCTTATTTGAGATGGCAAAGATTTTACAGTAAAAATGTATAATCTATCCAAAACTAGTCAACGAAATGTTGTCTTTCATATGTCTGTAACATAGGTCTTTCGTTTATATTAGAAATATAAATGTTAATTTGCAGTTTAATACGTTGCTTATACAAATACATTTTATTTCAACATATTTCAGTCGATTTTTACTCATCTCAGTATAGCAATATAGTTTGCTAAAAGCGGATCATTCATTCACACACAGAAACGCGATTCAAATTTAAACTGTCTTTTTGCGAGTTGTGGTAAACAGCGCATCTCTGCTGTTCATTCATTCACACACAGAAACGCGATTCACTTGAGAATGAAAAAAACTTACTACAGTATTCCTCAGTATTATCCTACAGTATTATCATACATATTTTAAAGTTAAGGATTCATTAGTTTTTATATAGCTTACATTGGAACAAACACTATAATAACAACTTAGTTGATGAGTTTATTTTTGACAGAACATAGCCTACTATATATTTAAAATATGAGCCGAAACTGGATGACAAAAGCTTATTTGATATTTTAGAATAAAATCTTTATAATCTATCCAAAACTACGAAATGTTATCTATGGGATCAAATTACCGCCAAATGTATTGCGGCCACGGATCAAAATATATTAAGCGTGAATCAAAAAATAACAAGCATGGAAAAAAAAAATTTAAACACATTAAAAAATATTTTTCATGCTTTCTTTAAAATGATGTTTTCCTTGGTTTTATAACTCTGTACTTTGCGCTCTTTCATTTTCTGCTCATAATTTATTTTTTGGTACGCTTGTGCTGTTTTCCTCTTCGCTCATCTTTCCATGTTCTGGGCTTGCTCTTCCAAATGTTGCAGTTCGAGTTTCATGTAAATTCATGTAAATTCATGTTCATGTAAAAATCTTTCCGTGGCAGGACACCGTTAAACTGTATGTGTGCCTGGAACTCGACCTGTTACGTCTACCTGGCGATCCGTTATCGTTAAATTCGTCACTTTAACGACGACGACCTGTTGTGTCGTTAGTTGACAGTTGTGCCTGTCTGACGATCCATCATATTAACCTTTAAAGATGAACTGAACTGAAAAAAATCAACGTTGATAACATGTTGTTTATGACAATTAAAAGTAATTTACATTAAAAATTGTAACTAAAAATATTCAATGCAAATGAACACAATAATTATAATAAATCACTGCATATCAAATCCACCTGGTTTCTGTAATCTCCTCTGTACACTATCATTTTCATTAATCTTTAGTCAAATGGTACATCTATCTAGTCTAGAATTAATTTACCATGCTACCTAGGCTATATGATCGCTTAACAACAACAATTAAGAAAATATTTCAGGATGGCGTATTTAACTGTAACGGATCACCAGGTATGCTGTGCATCTTTTTTCCTTTTACAAAGGCTACAGGTTTATTTTAAATTTTAGTTGTTGTTCTTTGTTTTACATACTCTGAACTGTACCACAAATGCCTTTGTATTCGTCTTGTACTTTTTGCACTGTATGCCTTGTCTGTAATGGAACTAAATAATATAAAGGCTGTGTGTAGCATTGAAAGGTCAAAGTCCTAAATTCTTCAGACGGGTAAAATGGTCGTTTTTAACTTAATTTTAGCAAAGAAATGTAGTGTTTCAAAACTGCATGATGTTTTAGAGCTGCTTTAGGATAATCATGAGCCATTGTTTAACACCAATTACCAGTGTGCGCATTAAAATGTAGGCTACCTCAAAAAAGGAGGAATTTAATTATTTGTATATGTCCAGAGTTCAGATAGCTTTACTGCTTAAAAGTCCTTGTAAAGTTTAAAATAAACTTTTTGTGAAAAATATTTTTTAATGTGTTTAAAGTTTTTATTCATGCTTGTTATTTTTTGAATCACGCTTATTATATTTTGATCCGTGGCCGCAATACATTTGGCGGGAATTTGATCCCATTTTTGATTCACGCTTATTATATTTTGATCCGTGGCCGCAATATATTTGGCGGGAATTTGATCCCATAGTTATCTTTCATATTTCATCTGTAACATAGTAGGCTAAACATAAACAACAGCGCCCATCTGTGCCGTTAATTCATTCACACACAGAAACCTGATTCAAATTTAAAGTCTTTTTGCATTTACAGACATTAGAACAAAGCACAAGAAGAAAAAACTTAGGGTAGCTACTCACAATTCTCGGCTAGATCGGTCGCTCCTCAAAATGAAAATAAACCAGTACATGTTCTGAGGTAAATGTCCCAGGATTACTCCTCACAGTCACAGCCTCACAAGCCGAAAAGGTACATTAATCTGTTGATTAAATTTGTTGTGTTATCGCGTTTATGAGGGACGTTGACACGTTTGCATGTGTCGCTTCAGATCATTTGCGTTTGAATACCGCGCTCTCCGTGGGCGTGTCACATTAGCAGAATAATGAGCTGAGAGAACGATAATGAGATCGGCTGACACCCCTCTCTTTTTTATAGATTACATAAACAGAGAATATTTATTTTAGTTTTGAATTAGATATTTTAAAAGTACAAACTTAAATGATTATAAAGATATATTGCTCATGCTTGTGTGAATAGTATTCGCTGAGTTTTGTTTAAGTTTAGAGACGTGCTCCAGAAAAAAGGTTAACCGAGATGGAGAGACAGAAAGCACACCCTGTTTATTTTCTTTATTTTACAAAAGCACAATGTTTTATTTCGATTGTAAGTGGACACATAAAAAAATAGACATTCAACAGTTTATTTTTTTATATTTCTTAAGTGTGTATGACCAAAAATGACAGAGTATTTTAAGTCTATTTTCCTGCTACTGTATGTGAAAAAATCGAGCAAAACGTGCTGGCGCGTTTGTCGACCCCAGAGGGTTAAAGAAATCTTAAACATCATAGCCACACAAATGGGGTTCAGGCAATGCGTATTGGTTATATTCACTGCATGCATAACGTTAGCCTATTCATAACAAAACGAAATATAAAAGAACCCTGCCTCTTTTCATTTAAATTCTAAAAATATTACAATTATTAATATGGTCCAGGCAATATGTGCATTTGTACTAAACAACAAATGTTGCAGTAAACAACATTACAGTGCTCATCTTCACTGTAATAAAATTAAAAATGACAAAACTCAACTCTGTCTCTTTTTGTTAAACTTCAGTTTTATCAATAATAGCCATTATAAAAGTATAAGTAAAAGGTACAAGAAGCTATACAATAAGAAATAAAGCAAACCATTCAGTCAAAAGTCAGCGCTCTAGTCTAACGTTACAACAGTAAAGTTAAATAGCCTAAATATATAAAGTTTTGAAACTTCACTTAGCCCTCAACCATTGGCCAGGGAACAAATGATAGATTCACGAGACCAAAGATCGCCCGTTAGGTCTACACAAGACGAATTATATCTCATATTTAACCACTACAGAGACGTCAGCAGCAAACGTCAGAACGACTAGCCGAGGAAAGGCTGTTCCAGGCGGGGTACATGAGCGCCGAACGCCCTGTGATCGCCTGGAATGGATCTCACAACCTAGATCAAATTTTCATAAATCTTTATAAATAAACCACAGATTTCAGCTTTAAACAACTACATTCTCACCTGAAAAACTCTTAAAATGACATTTTGAGACACAATGACAGTAATATATTTCAACTGTATATTAAAAAATGGTGCTTCTTATGTTGTCATTCCCCTTTTAGCACGTGCAAGTGACTATTCTCTGTCAACCAATCAACATTATGCAGTGAGTCTAGCTCCACCCTTTAGGTACCGTACCACTGTGCTAAGTACTCCAACGGAAGGGTACTGAAAAAGTGGTATGGCTTTTGGCAGTGGAAACGGAAATAGTTGCGTACCATACTGTACTGTACCGTACCGCACCGCTCGGAAACGAGCCATAAGTAACCGACATGTACTCGGACTTATGCCTCAGCTGTCGGTTGAAATACTTCCCTCTGGTTCTCCGAAACGGACGTAAGAAGCATCATCACCGCACGTGATCGCTAGTTAACCCTTTAACACGTACGATCGTTCACGCCGGTGTGATTAGACACATAAATAGACTACCTACTAGCAAACAATACATTTATTGTTTGTAAAATACACAACGATGTCCATGGAAGCAGCAATAACAATCCTTTCAATTATAAATTGAAGAAGTGTTTATATGCATATTGTGTAGGTAACTATAAAATTTACTCTATTCTTCTCACACTTCACTGGCCACTTTCATGTATTTTGGGAGAAGTGGATGAATTGACGCGCTATAGGCCTAAATCTGACAGATGCAATTCTCTGAACTGCGGTGCGTACTAACATGTCGAACATTATGCGTTAGATCAACTAACATGAGTCATGACCATTATAAAGGTTTCTTAAAAGACAAAACACATTCACTCACACGTATTTAAGAATAAAAAATATCAGCCAAGGACTGACTCGCCCGTCACGCAACCAATCACAATCACGTTTTGTTCCGCACCATGTTTAGTGTGAAAATGTAAAGTTGATGTCCCTACAATAACAGACCTACATACATCTAATAAATTAGTCAGGAGTCAGGAGAGGTGTCATATTTGGCCAGAGAAGACAAGAAATGTGTTAATATTTCTGCAAAAGAGAAGCTAGTTTGTGGCACACCAAGAATACACACTACTTTGCTGTTATTAGAAATGTAACTGCTATTTAGTGTTAAATTATTGTAGTTGGGTTAGGTGGCTTGGGTTTTATTGTGAATTTATTATGAAAATTTGTTGTGTTTTGTATTTAGTACACTTTAAATATTTCAGTATACTTTAAAAAAATCTATATATTGTTAATTTTTAAGATTATTTTATTTATTTATTTTTCAATAAAAAAGCCGTTCTTTAATGTCATTCACCATCGTTTTGAGGCTCTTTTTTTAAAGTATCGGTTCAGGCACCGTTTAGTAAAAGACGCTGCTTGAGAATGTTGACAGAAAGACAGTTTATTTGGGTTTGAAACAGAGCCATGATGTCTTGGTTGATTAATTGATTGATTGGTTGGTTGGTTGATCGATTTGATTGGTAACTTGGTTGGGTTTTTTTCTTGATTGATTTATGATTGATTTGATTGGTTGGTTGTTTGTTTTATTGGTTGATTTTTCTTGGATGATTGGTGGTTTGTTTGTTTTTTCTACTTGGTTGGTTATTTTTTTCTTGGGTTGATTAGTTAATTGATTTGATTGGTTGGGTAGTTGGTTGTTTTTTTATTGGTTGGTTAATTGATTCGATTGGTTGGTTGTTTTGTTATTTTCTTGGTTTATTGGTTGGTTGGTAGATTTTGATTAGTTGGTTGGGTTTTTTTCTTGGTTGATTGTTTGTTTGGTTGATTGATTCGTTAGTTTTTTTCTTGGGTTTGTTGGTTGGTTGATTGATTTGATTGGTTGGTTGTTGTTTTTTCTTGGTTTATTGATTCGATTGGTTGTTGGTTTTTTCTTGGGTTGGTTGATTAATTTGATTGGTTGGTTGGGTTTTTTTCTTGGTTTATTGGTTGATTGATTGGTTGTTTTGTTCTTGAAAGGAGTGGTTGTTTGGTTTTTGTTGTTTTTCTTGGGTTGGTTGGTTGATTTGGTTGGTTGTTTTTTTTTCTCGGTTTATTGATCGGTTGATTGATTCGATTGGTTTTTTGGTTGATTGGTTGTATTGTTCTTGGATGATTGGTTAGTTTTCTACTTGGTTTGGTTGATTGATGGATTGTTTTTATTGGTTGGTTTAGTTGATTGGTTGATTAGTTGGGTGGTTATTTTCTTGGTTTGGTTTATTAGTTGGTTGGTTGTTTTCTTGGTTGGTGGGTGGTTGGTTGATTGGTTGTTGTCTTTATTGGTTTGTTGGTTGATTGGTCGTTTTTTTACTTGGTTGGTGGTTTTCTTGGTTGTTTGGTTTATTAGTTGGTTTCTTGGTTGTTTGGTTGTTTGTTTGGTTATTTTCTTGGTTTTTGGTTGGTTGTTTCCTTGGTAGTTTGATTGATTGGTTGGTTTTGTTGGTCGTTAGGTTGGTTGTTTGGTTGATATTTTAAATTGGTTGTTTGGTCTGATTGATTGGTGTAGTTGATTGGTTGGCTGTTGTTTTTTTAGTTTATTGGTTGGTTGGTAGTTTGGCTGCTTGGTTCCAGACAGTCATCACTGTACTACAGGACATTGTGACAAACGTTACAATAAACACATAATACGCTATATATACAGATGGTTTACATGAAAATATATGAATATCTTAATTAGAGCGATGTCATGTCCTTTCAGGTGGACCATGTGGTGAACGGACACGCCGCTTCCAGGCAGCTGAAAGAGCAGGCGGAGAAGAGGTGAGCATCAGTCGCTCTGATGCGTTTCTGTTCTCGCTCAGTCTGATCGCTGAGCTTTTCTCTGCAGTGGGAAACACGTTTACTCCTGCCTGAACCTCCATCTGGAGCACATGTCTGGAGACGCAGCACAGCTGGAGCAGCTGACGGCCGGCCTGCACATCTGGCCTGATTTCCACGGCAACCGCTCTCCTCTGGCCGACCAGACATCACGGGGATCGGTGAGGAACGCTGTGCTTGTTACAGTGCTGATGAAAAAATATAATAGTTTTCATTGTACTGCCTTTAATTTAATTTAATTTTTTATTATTTATTAATAAAACTGATAACTGGACGTACATTTTCTGCAGAATATGTGAGTGGTGCTTACTGCGGCAAAATTTGGCACCAGGCAGTTGTTCGGATGTTGTGGGTGGTTGCTAGGGTTGTTAGTGTAGTTGGTAGGCAGTTGCTATGTTGCTGCTAGAATGAGAATATTGAGAATGAACTCCAAATTAACATTTATAGTAATGACAATCTTTTTTTTTAATTATATTTTTGGGCTTTTTTCCTTTATTTCAGAGGACAGAAATGTGGATTTAACAGGGACATTTGCTTAATGTCATGAAAATAATGTTAATAGCCCTAGAAAGTACTTTTTTCTTTACGTTCTAGAAAGAAAGATTTTCTTTACGTTTAATATAATTTCTTATTTTTAACCATTAAGAAAAAAGACACATCAGATAGTTTTAGCTTTTATAACTAATGTTTGCAGTGGTGGAGAGTTGATTGATGATGTCACTGCTGGTGTGTGCAGGTTGTGGGACTCACTTTATCACAGACACTGGATGATTTAGCTCTGCTGTATCTAGCAACTCTTCAGGCCATCGCTGTAAGACACACACCACACACACACACACTCTCTCTCACATACACACACACAAAAACACTCTCACTCACACACTAAAGTGTTCTAAGTGTTCAGTATTACAGTGTTAATGTGATTGTGTGTCTCTGTTGTATGAAGCTTGGCACCAGACACATCCTAGATGCCATGAAAGAGGCAGGATATGACATCACAACCCTCTTCCTGTGCGGGGGGCTGAGCAAGAACGCGCTGTTCGTACAGACACACGCCAACACCACGGGTCAGTGCTCACTCACACACACGCTCATATATCTGACATGACATGACCAACACCACGGGTCAATGCTCACTCACACACACACTCACTCATTTATCTGACATGGTAGAGACCTGCGCGGGACGGATTTTATCCCGTTCCTGCAAAAATATATGTTGTTTTCTCCCGCTGCTGCCCCCAACAATCAAGTTTCGTCCCGCTCCCGCCCGCAAAATCCCGCGGGTAAACGTATAAGTACTTTTTTTTTTAAATACATTGCATATTCTGCCTGCTACTCTGTGATTTTTTTCACTTGCTCCCCTGTTGAATATAAAAAAGAAAAAAAAAGAAACGGAAAATAAACAAATGTTTTGTTTTATTTGCGTTTAATTCAATGGATGAACTTGAACAAGGAACTTAGAACAAATAAATACAGTAAAAAAAGTAAGAAATGTACATAAATAAAAATATACCATAATGATTATAGTATAGCCTAATAAATTATATAATAATAATAAACCTGGATTTCTTTCATGTTCAAAAGTAGCCTATATATAGGGCCTAATACTGCTTAAGAATGCCGCCTTTGCTTTTAGCAATTCCTTCAAACATTAAACAAAAACTATCCTTATTCCTCAATAACAAAATATACCAATTTTAAATATTTAGCTAAATAAATAAAAAAACTGAATTAACTAAAACAATTTAAAAAAAACTGTATGACTACTTAATGTGCCCATGCAGGAATAGCATGTCGTTCACTGATGAGGGCTTCAGATTAATCCGTCTCTGCTCCAGTATGCGACCGCAAATACTGAAAGCCCTCTCCGATGGTGCGCTGGAAGCTGGAATGCAAAGTACATGGCGTGTGTCATGCGGTGCAGACATTTTGCCTCTGTGTGGTAGGCTTGGCTGTTCTGCGCCTATGAACCACGCGAGAGTTAGCTTCCGACCATGTGCCTGTAAATCGTTTTTATTTTAGTTATCCTTGTTGCTTGTGCATTAGATAAATAACGGTTTATGTGTTTCTAGTTATTTTATTTTGTTCTATATTTCCCACAAAAAAATGTATTTTCCCGCAACCCGCACACAATAATATCTTGCCGCCCGCACCCGCATTCACCCATCAAATATTGTCCCGCGCCGCACTCGGTTGCGCTGGGTCCCGGGGTAGTCTCGCAGAAGTGCAGGTCTCTACACTCACACACACACACACACACACACACACACTCAGCCGCTGTGATCGGAGCCTGTGCTTCATCTGACTGTGGCTCCATACAGGTACAAAACACACACACACACACACTCAGCCGCTGTGATCGGAGCCTGTGCTTCATCTGACTGTGGCTCCATACAGGTTCAACACACACACACACACACACACACACACACACACACACACACACACACACACACACACACACACACACACACACACACACACACACACCCGCTGTGATCGGAGCCTGTGCTTCATCTGACTGTGGCTCAATACAGGTAAAAACACACACACACACACACACACACACACACACACACACACACACACACACACACACACACACACACACACACACACACACACACACACACACACACACACACACACACACACACTCAGCCGCTGTGATCGGAGCCTGTCCTTCATCTGACTGTGACTCCATACAGGTTCAACACACACACACACACACACTATGGGTGGAACGGTACACAGAAGTCACGGTTCGATACCAGTTTGGTACAATGGAGCGAAAAGCAAAACAAAAATGCAGAAGGCAATTTTTTTTTAATTGTGCATGTCTCAGGCTGTACCACCTAGTGTATTACTACATTTCTCTCTTTCTCTGTGTGAAAGTAAAGGCATATAACCAGTTTATTTGTAGTGCATTGACAATATTTATATATAATTCGTTTATTAATTAAATTAATAAAAAGAAAAAAAAAGACATTGATAACATTGACATTGATGGTAATTGTACCTGAATTAATTTAAAATTAATTTGATATTTCAGTTCAATATATTTGTTTTCCTTAATTTTAATTAACACTAACTTTATTCTCATCTGAATTATATAAAAAAAAATATTTCTGTATAAAATAATACTATCATTAATAAAACATTTGATTTTCTTTTTTAATCAATGTAGAATGTGTAACTAAAAACTAAACAGATTAGTGCTCTGAGGACAAGAAATGAAAACCAATGCAATATGATGAATGTCCAAAAGATGGAATTTCCTTATACGGGTCCTAAAGGCACTTCTCCCGGAAGGGCGCGCGCGCACCTGTAGCCTAGAGCGAGAGAGTGAAGGCAGTATGCCCATCAAAGCGCTGTGCTCGGCTTTTGCAGATCGTCTAATGCTTAAGGATGGAGCAGTCTTGATAAAGGTTCACGGTCGTGCGTTGGAACCGCAGGCGATGAGTAAAACTGCTTCCAATGTCGTGTGTTGTTAACTATCGGCGTGTAAGCACAGCAAGTAAACAACATGATCACGTATAGTTAATGTATCTATGGAGCATGGGATGTATGGTGTGTGTGTGTGTGTGTGTGTGTGTGTGTGTGTGTGTGTGTGTGTGTGTGTGTGTGTGTGTGTGTGTGTGTGTGTGTGTGTGTGTGTGTGTGTTTAAATACATTTGTTTAGCTGGCCACTGTAGGTGTCTTGTTGTTTATTGTAAAACCAAATCATGTCCTCATAAACCACGAGTAAACACACACAAATGTTGTAAAACTCGCGCATGACACGGTGTTCTAAAAACACCAAGTTCAAATAATTTCTACTTTTAAAAAACTCTCGAGACCTTGCGTTTTTCCCCCATTTCACTGCCCATCTCACGGGATCTGATTCGGGATCAAAAATGTATGGCTGAATCTGATTGTTAGCCATGGTTTGTTTTGGGATGTCACAGCTTCCAGACGCTCTCAACGCAAATGCTTTGCGCACTCGTGATTATTTAGCTCCGCCCACACCCGCTCAGTTTTTTCCGGAAAGACTCGGTACAGCCTATCTTTCTTTTATAAATATAATAAAACTAAAGACTTTTTGGAGATATGAAGGATGCAATATTACTCTATAGGAACTCAAGATTAACATGAGATTGACTGAAACTGAGTGTTTCACCCCCCCTTTAAAGAGGCCGGCGGGTCCTCTAAAGGCCTCATTATGCTTCTGCGTCAACTCCATGGCGTAGCTACGACGTCACTCCTACGGTTTCATGGCCGTTTTATGGTTCTGCTTCAGGTTGCGTTGCATCGTGGTGCATCTGACCAATCAGAGCGGAGGGGTCGGAGAGGGGTTCGTGGCAACGCAGAGGGGTCTGCGGGGGTACACCGCCGATTTGACGCAGAAGCATAAAACAGGCCTAACTCTTGTGGGTCGCCACCACTCGCCATACTCGTCCTTAGTGCTGCTGTCTGTGACTCACTCACTGGACAGTCGTCGACCTGACAAAAAACTGCCTAAGGCGCGGGGCTACAGATTATGTGTCCCTAAAGAACCCGCGTATGTAACAGTAGTCCCGCATTACATTAATTAATTTGCATTTATTTTTATACAGTGTATTCTCCGTGTAAATTCATGCACCGAACTTCTTGTCTCTCTTCTCAGGAAGCAATGATGAAGATGAGCAGAATCGGGCATGTCGTGAGACCAAACCCTGCTCTAGAAAGGTGCCATCCAATGATGTTTCTCGTAATAAAGCATTAATCCACATAGCAGAGATTTAATACAGTCATAGATCAGGATTCATGTCTCCTGCATGAGTAATGAATGATTATTGGTCTCTGTGTGTAAAGCTTTTACAGAAGGAAGTACGCTGTGTTTCTACGTCTTTATGATCATCAGAAGGAGTGTGTGGCGCTGATGGAGGATGATGGAGTTTGACACACAGACGGCCAGATTAAACACTAGAAGAGTCTGCTTCAAATGACCAAAAACACTAGATTTGTATTCATCTTAACATTATAAGTGTTCAGCCTTTTACACAAATGAGCAGGAGTGAGGAAAATATCACCAGATGAAACCACTTTATAAACAAGTGTTCGACCATAACTAGAATCAGTGTTGTAATATGCATTTCAGAGCAATAAAAGGCTTTTAAAAATATATACTTTTGCAATATTTATTATTTTGTGTGTGTGTGTGTGTGTGTGTGTGTGTGTGTGTGTGTGTGTGTGTGTGTGTGTGTTTGTGTGTGTGTGTGTGTGTTGTGTGTGTGTGTGTGTGTGTGTGTGTGTGTGTGTGTGTGTGTGTGTGTGTGTGTGTGTGAGTGTGTGAGTGAGTGTGTGAGTGAGTGAGGTTGTGTGTTGTCTTTTTAACTTTAGGGTGGGGTTCCTCGCAGGAGAATGATCATATATGGGGATCTGAGGCATCTAAACGATTGAACAGCCCTGCTCTAGTAGAAAGGAGCCACTTGCGCTTCAGCCTAGTTAGTGCTCACAGAAAAGGACACAAAAATCTGAGGAAAAGGACCCAAGGTCTAGCTAGGACCAAGGAGCAGGACCGGAGCACAGAACGTTTTAATATTTTTATTAGTATAGAATGACTAACGTTTCGACCAGGGTGCGAACTACGGGGGAGCTAGGGGGAGCTCGTCTCCCCTTAATAAGACATGGGCTCCCCTGAAAACGTGATTCATGAAATTTTGGGGGGGTCTCAAAAAATATTGACAATGTTTCATTTTTACGTGCAATTTCAGTTTTGTGTAATGTGATCATCGTGGAGAATTATGTCTTAAATAGCAAAATATCATTCATTCATGCATGTATGATGGCGATTTAAACCTAATTCACTTCAATAAAGAAAACTGTACATGCTATTCATGAGCATCAAGGTGTGGTGGCGCTGCGGTGCAAATTCCAATCATGGTTAGTAGGCTACATGTTAACTCAAAGATTCGTAGAAAAAATATAAACTGTGGAGGCCATTGATCTGCGCGCGAAGTCCTTGAAATCCATTTCTTGTTAAGGTAAGGCATGTTATTCCCAATTATGTTGTGGCTGGGTTGTTATAGGTCTGCGTGACTCTCGATTTCTTAGGCCAAATAGAACGGAGGAATTATGGTATTCTGTAGCCTGACGAGTAATTTAACCCTTGTTCAAGTCAAAGACAGACTATGTAGCTATAGACTATTTGGGGATGGCAGTTTGCTGTTTGACTTATCAATTTGTGTCGATAAAGTATAATAGGGTGAATCATGTATATAGTGCTTGCATAGTGCATATATTTGTAGCTGTTATGTATCTTTGTAAGTCCTTGAAATTAATAGGTTTCAAAGCGCAGCGTTCCGCGTCCTGTCTAAAAGGTGCTTCAGTCCTCGGCGCGCGCAAGTCAAGTCAAGTCAAGTCAAGTCAATTTACTTATAGAGCACAACATAAACACAACATTAGTTGATCCAAAGTGCTTTACAGACGGTCAAAAATAAAAATTAAAAATTAATAAAGAAAACTATTAATAATAATAAACGAATAAAAGAACATTTCTACGTACATTTACACAGTGTACCATACACAGCGTCACTCAAATGCAAGAGTATAAAAATGAGTCTTTAGGCTAGATTTAAAAGCATTGAGCGATGGAGAGGCCCTGATATTAAAGGGTAAGCTGTTCCAAAGTTTAGGTGCAGCAACCGCGAAAGCTCTATCGCCTTTTGATTTGCAACGTGAACGAGGAACTGATAAAAGAAGCTGGTTACAGGATCTTAATGACCTAGAGGTTGTATGTGGCTGGATAAGTTCATAGAGATAATCCGGGGTTGATTTTTGGAGAGCCTTATATACAAAAAGAAGGACCTTAAAATCAACTCTAAACTTGACAGGGAGCCAGTGCAATGAAACAAGAACAGGAGTAATATGCTCCCGTTTTTTTGTTCCTGTCAGCAGTCTGGCTGCCGCATTTTGGACCATCTGAAGCCGAGATAGAGTGCTTTGTGGAAGACCGACATATAGAGAATTACAATAGTCCAGTCTAGAAGAGATTAGTGCATGGATGACAATTTCAAGATCTTTTTGAGAAAGAAAATGTTTTACCTTCGCAACAGATCTGAGGTGGAAGAAGCTACTCTTTACAACCGTGTTCACCTGTTTGTCGAATTGTAGTGAAGGGTCAAAATAGACCCCTAGATTTTTTACATAGGGTTGTAAGCTATCACTGAGGGAGCCTAACCTACTTGTCAGAGTAGGATTGAGTGCAGTGGGGCCTAGCAGAAGCACCTCAGTTTTGTCAGTGTTTAGTTGCAGGAAATTGTTCGCCATCCAAATTTTCACTTCATCAAGACATGATAAAAGGAGTTGTATAGAGAAATCATTTTCAAGTTTGATTGGAAGGTAAAGTTGTAGGTCATCGGCGTAGCAGTGATAGTTTATGCCATGTTTCTGGAGAATGGAGCCCAGGGGAAGCATGTAGAGTGAAAACAACAAAGGGCCAAGAATAGAACCCTGGGGAACACCATAAGTGACGGGTGCAGTAGGTGAGGTAAACGACCCGATATTTACTGAAAACGTCCTACCCTTTAAATAAGAGTTGAACCATTGTAATGCCGTGCCTTGAACCCCTACTGTATATTGAAGTCGTTTCAAGAGGATGTCATGGTCAATCGTGTCAAAAGCTGCACTCAGATCTAGCAGTAACAGAATGACAGATGACCCTGAATCAGTAGACAACAATAGATCATTTGTAACTTTAAGCAAGGCTGACTCTGTACTGTGAAGTGCTCTAAAACCAGATTGTAACTTATCCAAAATGTTAAAGGCATCTAAGTAAGAAGTAAACTGTGAGAGCACTGCTTTCTCTAAAACCTTTGAAATGAATGGGAGTTTAGAAATTGGCCGGTAGTTACTAAGAACAGATGGATCAAGGTTAGATCTTTTTAGCAAGGGCTGTACAGAAGCATGCTTAAAAGACTCAGGGAAAACCCCAGTGGACAGAGAACTGTTTATAATAGTTAAAAGCGCAGGGCTAATAGTGTCTAATACCTCTCTAAGCAAACGGCCAGGCAGTACATCAGATTGACAGTATGTCACTTTCATTTTGGAAATTAATGCACTTAATTGAGACTGAGACACTGGTTTAAAACTAGTAAAATTACTAGAAGGAGAGATAAGGGGAGAAACAGCCGTGTCAGAAGGAGAGAGGCGAGATCTGATATCTAGTATCTTCTGTACAAAGAAACCTAAGAATTCTATACAGGTCTCGAGATTGCCAGCAGGAGCTGAGCAGGTGGCTGGATTAAGAACTGAGTTTATAGTTTTAAAAAGAACTTGTGGCCTGTTTGCATTCATAGCAATTAAATTTGAAAGATATTGAGACTTTTCATCACTGACCGACTTTTGATAGGTGGCAAGACAATCTTTTAAAATTTGATAAGAGACCTGTAGCCCGTCCTTTTTCCACCTGCGCTCAGCCCTTCTGCATTCCCGTCTGAGCACACGGGTAGAGTCATTTAACCAAGGTTGAGAGTTTGATTTAGGTTTTTGCCTTCTAGGCTTCAAAGGGGCAACAATATCCAATGCAGTAGAGCAGGCAGAGTTGAAGACGAGAACCAACTCATCAGTGTTCATATCAGGTGACAAAGAGACCTCACAATTAGAAAAGGTGGTTGAGAATTCTAGTGCAGTAGTGGCATGAAAAACACGGGAGCAGCACACAGGCTGAAAGAGGACGGGCTGTACATATGGAACTGCAGGTTCAAATAAAACAGAATAGTGATCAGAAATACCAGCATCAAATACTTCACATGAATGCATAGAGAGACCACGAGTCAAAATAAGATCTAGTGTGTGGCCCAGGTTGTGAGTAGGAGAAGAGACACACTGTGCGAAACTGAGTGAGTCAATGAGGTTCATAAAATTTTTAACCATAGGTTTAGAGGGGCAGCAAACATGGATATTGAAATCCCCCAGAACCAACAGTCTATCACAGCGTGACACTTGATTTGACAGGAAGTCTGAGAGCTCATGGATAAACGTTGTGTTGACTTTCGGTGGTCTATAAATCAGGATGCAAATTAGAGGACCATTTAGGTCGATGTGCAATAGTTGTGCTTCAAAACTGGAAAAAGTATCTACGGGCAGTAGTTGACATTTAAATGACATCTTGAAGATTGTAGCTAGACCACCACCAGATCCATTTGGCCTGGGAGTGCTGTAAAAGGAACAGTCAGGAGGAGATAATTCGCCCAGAGACGAAACATCGTCAGATTTCAACCAGGTTTCAGTCACAAACAGAAAATCCAAGGCATAAGATGAGAAGAAGTTGTTCATAATGAATGTTTTATTTGATAGTGATCTAGCGTTTACTAGAGCCATTTTCACTGAAGGCTGAGCTGATGCAGAGGAAGTTTTAGCTGGTGATAGGGCCCCAAGTGGGGCATATTCCAGAGAACGGTGATTTGCAGAGTTAATATTTCCGCCTTCTCTGCGAGATTTTGTAGACAGCCGACGAGAGGAAGACCAGACGACGGGAATAATACATCCGTCAACTGAGTCAACTGAGTGAGCTGAAGTAGAGAGCCCAGTACAATGTTTGTGGGAGCCCCGATGTATGTAACGAGGCCGGCGGGCGATACCAAGAGCAGCGCAGTGATTGTAAAGATTAGTGGGCAGCGATGACCGAACTTTAGGGTTCAGATGGTGCAGATCCAACGACGAATAAAAAGTCATGTCATAAAAACCCCACTGGCAAAAAGGCAGCAAAGTTTCTTGAGACAGCGCGCAAAAATAAAAAGAAGCAGATAAAAAAGTTACGTGCAATAAAAAGAGGATGATCATCCTAGAGTCGCGCATACCCAGCCAGATTTTTAAACCACGTTAGCCAGCACACCGGGCAGCTGAACTACTACACAGTGCAAGTATGTGGAAGATACAGCCCTTTCTAAGACCATATCAACCTGACTAGCATATGGCAACCAATAGTCCGAGAGAAAGTAGAAGCTTACTCACGGAAAACAGTTGAAGTAGCCTGTTTGCTTCGGTGGCGAAAGCTCGCGTTTGGCAGGTAGCAGCTTGACTGAAGGGATGCAGAGACAATTTTTTAAACAGCACCGTAATTCAGCGTTTAAAATCAGCGTTGAAAAAAAAACACGCTTGAGTAGTCCATAATTAGTCCACAGTTTGTCACGAAAACAAAAGGATAGCGAGATAGCGAGAGAGCAGCGGCTGTCAGAACACGCCAGCGTTCGCTCAGACCGGAAGTGCACGAACCCCAACCCCCCCTGTATGTATATATAGATAGATAGATAGCCTATATATATACACACACACAAACATACACAAAAAAAGTGTACATGCAGACCCGCTAACAACATGTCTATAATTAACTAAAAATGTGAATTATAAAAAACATGAATTTTAGAAAGCATGAAAGATGTGGGCACTGCACCCATTGCTCTAACTCAAATGACACAAAACAATTTTTCCATCCCCAGTCAGGTAAAAAATACAATATTGTAACACCACCCATGTGATTTACATGTTGAAATGTCCATGTGGGTTGGAGTACGTAGGTCAGACTAAACGCCCCCTCAAACTACGCATTTGAGAACACAAAGCAGCAATTCATAACAGAAATATGGACTATGAAATTGCGAGGCATTATGTACAAGCTAATCATGGTTCCAATGCGTCCTTAAAATTTTGGGGTATTGAAAAACCAAAATCCCAGCGAGGAGGTGACATAGTGAAGTCCCTACTACAACGGGACGCTTTCTGGATTTTAACTCTTAACACAGTAGAACCAAATGGCCTTAATGAGGAACTGGGCCTTTCATGCTTTCTATAATTCATGTTTTTTATAATTCACATTCTTGGTTAATTATAGACATGTTGTTAGCGGGTCTGCATGTACACTTTTTTTTGTGTATATGTTTGTGTGTGTGTATATATAGGCTATCTATCTACATACAGGGGGGGTTGGGGTTCGTGCACTTGCGCGCGCCAAGGACTGAAGCACCTTTTAGACAGGACGCGGAACGCTGCGCTGCGCTTTGAAACCTATTAATTTCAAGGACTTCCAAAGATACATAACAGCTACAAGTATATGCACTATGCAAGCACTATATACATGATTCACCCTATTATACTTTATCGACACAAATTGATAAGTCAAACAGCAAACTGCCATCCCCAAATACTCTTTTAATCGACGATTGCTTATGGCTTATAAGTAACTTAAATAAAACTAGCTACATTACTAGTTCTCATTAAAGAGCTACATTTGATTCTATTCGATACATTCAGGTTCCAAAGGCTTACTCTCAGTACGGTTGACTCTTCTCAGTCTCTCAGGTGCCAAAGGCTTACTCTCAGTACGGTTGACTCTTCTTAGTCTCTCAGGTGCCAAAGGCTTACTCTCAGTACGGTTGACTCTTCTCAGTCTCTCAGGTGCCAAAGGCTTACTCTCAGTACGGTTGACTCTTCTCAGTCTCTCAGGTGCCAAAGGCTTACTCTCCGTACGGTGAACTCTTCTCAGTCTCTCAGGTGCCAAAGGCTTACTCTCAGTACGGTTGACTCTTCTGAGTCTCTCAGGTGCCAAAGGCTTACTCTCAGTACGGTTGGTTCTTCTGAGTCTCTCAGGTGCCAAAGGCTTACTCTCAGTACGGTTGACTCTTCTCAGTCTCTCAGGTGCCAAAGGCTTACTCTCAGTATGGTTGACTCTTCTCAGTCTCTCAGGTGCCAAAGGCTTACTCTCAGTACGGTTGGTTCTTCTCAGTACAACAGGTGTAGGAAGCTTACGGCTGTGAAGGAGCGTCGACTGGACAGCAAGTAGGTACTCCACGTACGTTTGGTCTTCCCAATACGTCGGTGCAGTAGGCTTAGGGCTGTGAAGGAGCGTCGACTGGCAGCAGGTAAATCCTCTAAATACGGTTGGTTCTTCTTAGTTCAACAGGTGCAGAAAGCTTACGGCTGTGAAGGAGCGTCCACTGGACAGCAAGTAGGTACTCCACGTACGTTTGGTCTTCCCAATACGTCGGTGCAGAAGGCTTGGGGCTGTGAAGGGCGTCGACTGGGCAGCAGGTAACTGGGTTTATTCCCACTCCCAAGAACAGCGAGGATGAGACGAGAATGCACCGGCCTCAGATGGAACACACTCCGAACAGCAGGTAACTGGATTTTCTCCGTCCCCCAGAACAGCATCAATAATGAAGCAGAGTACAACAGGATTTAGATACACAACACTCAGAACAACGGGTACCTGAGGTTTCCTCCGTTCTCCACAACAGCAACGATGAGACAAATGCAGCGGGCTTCAGATGGGACGCACTCAGAACAGCAGGTAACTGGATTTTCCCCGTCCTCCAGAACAGCATCAATGATGAATCAGAATACAACAGGCTTTGGATATTCAATACTCAGAACAGCAGGTAACTGGATTTTCCCTGTTCTCCAGAACAGCATCAATGATGAATCAGAATACAACAGGCTTTGGATATTCAACACTCAGAACAGCAGGTAACTGGATTTTCCCCGTTCTCCAGAACAGCATCAATGATGAATCAGAATACAGCAGGCTTAAAGTCCGTTTTCACTTAATCTCTTCCTCAGAAAACTCCCGACTGTAACACAAGGCAAGACCGATGGACACGTGACAGAATTCTGTACAGTAAGCATTCAATAATTCCACTTCAACCACACACCGTGGGACACAGCATTAACTCACGGCACTCTCATCCACTCCGTGAAATTTAAGGTCACGGCCAACCTCCTCGCTCTGGACAGCGGGGGTAGTAAGACGGAAGAATTCAGCGACTGCAATCACAAATCCTAACAGCTGTCTTCTCATTCAGACGTCTGGACTCCGTTTTTTATGTCATTTCTCCTCATATATAATGTTTTCGTGTATAACCCACATATAATACAGCCAGTAGAAGGTTGGTACTTATCTTCACCCCAGTAAGTGGACTCGATAATACTTCATAGATGACTTCGCCCTCTGCCTCTCTGTTCTCCGTCACCCAGTTCTTCGTAGCGGATTCCCTTCCCACGGATCAATCTAGCCAGCCGATTTGTCCCACAGAAATCTCTCACTCTCTCTCAGCAAGAAGAAAAGTTAGAACGCCGCAGCAATCCCACCCAACCCACTCAGTCTCTCAAAGTTTTGCTTTTGTCTATTCCTAAAAGCGACTTGTCCCAATCGTCACACAGTCACTTAATGCGCCACACCTGCTGTCACTTTGCCATCAGCGGCTGCTGTTCCTATGGTAGCGACGCATCTGAGGCCGGCTTGGTGTTCAGTTGAAACCGCTCCGTGGGCTGTGTAGTTCCTTCTCTAGTTCGTCACCTTGTGACAACTTCACCAAGGATACGGCTCACTTCAGGACTCAAACGGTAAGTAAGAAGGTAAGAGTTCTTCTCAATACAGAATCCTTTCGTCAGTGCACAGTAGTGGGACAATGATTCAAAGGCTTACTTCACCAGCGATGCTGCATACTTCCAGACTCAGACGGTAAGTAGGAAGGTAAGGATTCTTCTCAGTATAGGATACTTTCGTCAGTGCACAGTAGTGAGACAGTGATTGAAAAGCTTACTTCACCAGCGATACTGCATACTTCTAGACTCAGGCGGTAAGTAGGAAGGTAAGAATTCTTCTCAGTATAGGATACTTTTGTCAGTGCACAGTAGTGAGACAGTGATTTAAAAGCTTACTTCACCAGCAATACTGCATACTTCTAGACTCAGACGATAAGTAGGAAGGTAAGAATTCTTCTCAGTACAAGATACTTTCGTCAGTGCACAGTAGTGGGAGACGGTGGTTTAAAAGCTTACTTCACCAGCAATGCTGCATACTTCTAGACTCAGACAGTAAGTAGGAAGATAAGTATTTTTCTCAGTATAGAATACTTTCGTCAGTGCACAGTAGTGAAACAATGATTTTAAAAGCTTACTTCACCAGCGATGCTGCATACGTCTAGACTCAGGCGGTAAGTAGGAAGGTAAGGATTCTTCTCAGTATAGGATACTGTCGTCAGTGCACAGTAGTGAGACAGTGATTTAAAAGCTTACTTCACCAGCAATGCTGCATACTTCTAGACTCAGACGGTATGTAGGAAGGTAAGAATTCTTCTCAGTACAAGAAACTTTCGTCAGTGCACAGTAGTGGGAGACGGTGGTTTAAAAGCTTACTTCACCAGCCATGCTGCATACTTCTAGACTCAGACAGTAAGTAGGAAGGTAAGGATTCTTCTCAGTATAAGATACTTTCAGCAGTGCACAGTAGTGAAACAGTGACTTAAAAGCTTTCTTCACCAGCGATGCTGCATATTTCTAGACTCAGACCGTAAGTAGGAAGATAAAGATTTTTCTCAGTATAGAACACTTTTTGTCGGTGCACAGTAGTGAGACAGTGGTTTAAAAGCTTACTTCACCAGCGATGCTGCATACTTCCAAACTCAGACGTTAAGTAGGAAGGTAAGGATTCTTCTCAGTATAGAATACTTTCGTCAGTACACAGTAGTGAAACAATGATTTAAAAAAATTACTTCACGAGCGATACTGCATACTTCCAGACTTAGATGGTAAGTAGGAAGGTAAAGGATTCTTCTCAACATAGGATACTTTTCGTCAGTGCAAAGTAGTGAGACAGTGATTTAAAAGCTTACTTCACCAGCGATACTGCATACTTCCAAACTCAGCTGTATCACTCTGGGCTTCTGATGGAGAGCAGATATAATAACTTTTCACAAACGTGTAAGCAGGGGTTGGGGCCGCTTCTCAGTAAAAGCACATCACACTCGTGTTCACTTCAAATCCACAGCCATGAATCAATGTATATAAATAAGGCAAAAACACTGCAATTCACTCACACGATAGGGCTGATCAGAGGCCTCAATCCATTCGTTACACTCCCGTGGGGGATATTTAATCCTCGGTTCCTCCTCAACACACTCTGAAACACATAGCTTCCCCAACAGTCAGATTTACATTCACTGCATCCTCTTCAAGCTTTTCGAATGTTCATAAGATGAAATCAATTCACTTATCTTTCTCTCTTCCCCACATCCAGACAACTTCCCCGAGTAAAGCTTGAGCCCCAAACTGCTCCAAAAACAAAACAGACCTCATCCACGTCCCGTTCCCCGAAACCTCTCTGGATAGCCCTTTTATCTTTGGCTTGTGAAGCCGGACACCTGTGTGAACGCCGCTCCTCTCTCTCTTGCACCTGCAGTGCATTAGCGCTAATCAGGCCGGGCAATGTTTCTGCCACACCTGGAACTGGAGTGGGATGTGTCGCAAACAAATCGTTCCCTCGAGAAACTCGTGACTCACCAAGAGGGTTCCGCTCACTACGCGTTTTTGTCACCCGTGACATCCCCCCCGCCAATCGGTTCTAGTCCCGAGAACCGGTGTTCTTCAATTCCATTCGCCATACCTCTCAGGAGGCTGTCCTCGGGTGTCCCGCTGAGACCGTCGGAGTGGCGAGGGCGGAGCCACTCTTGCTTCAACTTCAGGGTCCCTCGGGACCACAGACCACCCTACCATGAGTACCTCTGGGGCGGGTGGCGCACTTGGGGCCTCGGCCGCTAGCTGCGAATAGTTCGGACATGGACGGAGCAAGTTTCGATGGAGCACCCGTATCGGTCCTGGTTTCCCCTCGGGTCGTACCGAGTAAACTGGAGCATCAGGCCCTTGTCGTCGTTCCACCACATATGGCGTCGACTCCCAGCGATCGCGGAGCTTCCCCTTCCCTGAGCGCCGGTTGTCCCTTACCAGCACTCGCTCCCCTGGTAACAAAGGGGCCTCTCGGGCAGTCCGGTCGTATAGCCGCTTGTTCTTGGCGGCTGCTGCACTCAGATGATCTGAGACTCGTCGGTAGGCATCGAGCAGTTGGTGGTGGTGCCGATTCACCCAGTCAGTGGTACTATACCCTCTTTCTGCAGCCTCGGTCCCCAGGAGCAAGTCCACAGGTAAGCGGAGATGGCGCCCAAACATAAGGTAGGAAGGAGCATACCCGGTGATACTGTGCACACTATTGTTATAGGCTTGCAACAGAGAGGGGAGACTCTCGGCCCATTGGCCCTGTTGTTCACTCTCTAGGGTCCCCAATAACCCCAACAGGGTCTGGTTCAACCTTTCGCACCCCCGTTACCCTGAGGATGGTATGAGGTCGTATGGGTCTTCCGGCACCCATAAAGGTGGCTCAGCTCTTGGATCACTCGAGACTCAAAATTTGAACCTTGGTCTGAGTGTAGGGTCTCTGGGGAGCCAAAAGGTTGTATCACTGCCCTCCAAAGGGCGCTGGCTGTGGTAACTGTCGTCTGATCTACAGTGGGGATGGCCTAGGCGTATTTAGTTAATAGGTCAGTCATCACCAGGATATTTTGAAATCGATCCGTCGGCCGACCTAAAGTCAGGAAATCGATTCCTATGATGTGCAGAGGTGCTTTGGGCCACAGGGGGACCAATGGGGCTCGGACTTCCTTCCTGCGTTTGAACAACGTACACAGTGGACAACTCTGAACGAACTCCTCAACTTTCTTTTCCATCCTAGGCCAGTAGAAATACCTCCTCAGCAGAGACAGCGTCTTCTCTTGGCCCTGATGGCCAGTATGGGTGTGGAATGCAGTCAATAGCTCGAGACTTGGCCCTCCGGTACCACCACCTGGTGTACTGTCTCCTGTGTTCGGGGATCTTGCATCGAACGGCAGATTACCCCTTCTCTAAGTCGCAGCCTCTTCCACTGCCTTAGGAGATGTTGTACTCCCACCGTCTGAGCCCGCTTTCCTCTGCTCTCGGCATGTATCCCTGTCTAAGGTACAACGTAACCTGACACAGGTCTGCATCTCCCAGCTGCAGCCTTCTCCACCGCCCGGGGTCCCACCCCCAACTAGACGGAACAGCCCTCAGGGTCCCGGGAGCTTCCACCATTGCCATCAGCAACTCGTCTTCAGGGCCAGGGGTACAAAGGGGTGTTTGGTTGTCCCTCCGGATGACTGGGAGTTTGGACAGGGCGTCCGCATTTACGTGTTCTCTGCCGGGTCGGTATTTAAGCTGTTAATCATAATTTGCTAGTTGTGCCACCCAACGCTGTTCTACTGCCCCCAACTTGGCGGTCTGCAAGTGTACTAATGGATTATTATCCGTAATCACCGTCACCTTGGCTCCCAACAGGTAATCTTTGAACTTCTCCGTCATGGCCCACTTCATTGCCAGTAGTTCGATTTTGAAGGAACTGTAATTTGCCGCGTTCCGCTCTGCGGGATGTAAACTTTGACTTGCGTATGCAATCACTCTCTCCACTCCTTGGTGCTCTTGGGCCAACACGGCTCCCAAACCTGCATTGCTGGCGTCAGTGTACAGAAGGAACGGCTGGGTGAAGTCTGCGTAGGCCAAGATAGGGGCCCTCAGAAGTTCCTGCTTGAGGTTCTGGAAGGTGGTCTCACAGGTGGAATCCCAATGCACTGACGGGGAGCCTTTGCCACGGGCACGTCCGGAACCAGCAAGGAGTTGGTTCAATGGCCAAGCAAGCCCAGATAATCCTTTTATAAAGCGTCGACAAAATCCCACGAACCCCAGGAACGACCGCACCTGTCTCACTGCCCGGGGTGGCTCCCACCCTTGGACAGCCGCCACCTTCTCCGGGTCGGGGGATATCCCTGCAGCACTGACACGATGTCCCAAGAACTGTACCTTCTTCCGCAATAACTGGCATTTGTCTGGCCTAAGCTTTAGCCCATATTTCTCCATGGCCCTGAACACTTCCTGTGTTCCTCCTCCTCCCTAGGTGGTCCTCCTCCCACCTAGATGGTGCAGGTGAGTGCGGAAGTCAGGGGAGAAGACGATCGCATCGTCCAGGTATACCGGCGTTGAGTCGACCAGTTGTCCCCCTAGACAGTGCTGCATCAAGCGCTGAAAGGTCGCAGGAGCATTGCACAGGCCGAACCGCATCTGGTCCCATTCAAATAACCCAAACGGGGTGGTGAAGGCTGTCTTCTCTCTATCTCGGTCGTCTACCTGCACCTGCCAGTATCCACTCGCCAGGTCCAATGTGGAGTACCACGCCGCTTGTGTGAGACAGGTGAGTGAGTCTTCAATCCGTGGCAACGGGAATGTATCTTTCTTCGTTACACTGTTGAGTTTGCGGTAGTCAACGCAGAACCTCCAAGCTCCCGTTTTCTTCTGAACCAGAACAATTGGCGCCGCCCTGGGACTACTGCTCTCTCGAACAATTCCTCCCTCCAGCATCCCTTTCAACAGGGCGCGGACCTCGGCATAGAGGGTGGGTGGCACCGGACGATACCGCTCTTGGCTAGGCATCGCCTCACCGGTAGGTATTTGATGCCTCACTACCCCTGTGCAGCCATAGTCTTCTTCGTGGGTCGAGAACACATGTTGCCATTTTCTCAAGAGCTCCTGGAGCTGTAACACCTGTTCCTCCTCCAGATTTTCACCCTTCAGGGACTCTCCCATCAAATGGGTCGGCACCCCTCCTCCCACAGAGCCTGGTTCTGCCTCAACTGGGCGGACGGCGACTTCCACCACCGCAGAGCTCACCTGCCTGAAGCAGACGTACTGATGCTTGTGAACCTGGGCAGAGCGTACCGAGGAAACTCGAACCAGACGTTGGTGTCGACGAAGGAGCACGGAGTAGGGATTGGCATTCCGCACCTTTACTGAGACTCGCCCACGGTGGATGGCCGTCAGCCCGTGAGCCACTTCAATGGGTTGACAGTCCTCATGGGGCTCTACCAGGACACAGGTACCCGTCCCACAGGGTCCTGCAGGTACTCGGACCCAAAGCACGGTCTCGCTCTGGGCTGGGACAGACAAAGCGTACCGACAGGCTACTCGACCGATGCCTTCTCTCTCCTTCACTTGACTAGCCACGTGCACTCTTCGGCAATCGGCCAGAATCCGGTCCCTGTCCTGCTTCGCCGATGACAGAGAAGTCCGAGCTGGCCGTCCCAGAAACAATTCCTCCGAGCAATCCAGTATAACGTTCATCCCTAGGAGTGCTCGATGAATGCCCAAGCAATGATCTCGGACGATAACGACCCCTTTCTGTTGGACGGGAACCCCTTGGACCAGAAAGTCTACCACGATGTACCCAGTGTAAGGGATGTCCAGACCATTTGCCCCCGTAAAGTCAGACTAGAAGCGTCCACTGCTTGGAGCCGATGATCTGCAACCAACTCCTGGGCCAGGCTCTCCGAAAATAACGTAACTTGAGAACCTGTATCGACCAGACAATCTATAGTGACTCCGTTAGCTTGAACCTCCACGGTGGGACAGCGCCCAACCCTGTCGTCTCGTAAAACAGGAACAGAAGGAGGGTCACACAAAGGGGTCCCGGCCACTTGACCCACAGTAGCCGGTGGGACTAAAAACCCCCTTGAGAACCCCGACGGAGCCCACACTGACGACTGATGTGTCCCGGGTCTCCACAATTAATACAGATGGGCCTTCCCTGGTCATCCCACTGGAACCGGGGGCCCACAGGACGTAGGGGGCGGCGCACAGGAGCTCGCCCCTTCTCCGAATACGACCTCTCTCTCACCATCGATCCGCCCTCGACTCGACCCCGACGAAGTTCACCCAACAGCCGGCCAAACTGCTCCCACAATTTCAAGGAGTATGCCCGAAGAGTCTGCTTAGGCCCCTGTTGATAGTTAAAGAACTGGGCACGAAGAGTGGCCACCGGGGTAGAGTCTCCATATAATCCGGACAGGAAATCGAAGATAGTTTTCGCGGTAGCCCGTGTGGCTTCTGATGCAGCAAGAACTTCTCTTTTGGCTTCTGCTTCCAAAGACCCCAACACAAACTGTACTTTCTATGATGCACTCAGTCCCTGTAATCCGGCCAGATATTCCGTCTGCGCCTTCCAATCGTGCAAGCCCAACTCCGATCCTGGCCCTCCATAGCGCTGTGCCCAGGGAGCTCCCATAAAGATCGGTATGACTTTTGAGACAGGTGAAGGCCATCGTACCAAGGAGCTGTAGGCAGACTGCCATGCAGAATGACCTCTGTTCTGTTGTTTGTGGAATTTACAGACTGTCACACTGCCTGCAGAGCAGATTATGGGAAGGAGCCATCTTCTAAAAAGCACATGTCTCTCATCAATAGGTTTCTGTAGTGTAGTGGTCATCACGTTCGCCTAACACGCGAAAGGTCCTCGGTTCGAAACCGAGTAGAAACAGTGGTTGGATTCTGACAGAAAATTTAAACTGTTTGCCACACTAGGTGGTAGCAGCGCTCATTTCCATTATATGCTTTTTAATAAGCGTGCACCTAAAGATTTATGTCTGCAACCTGAAGACGTGTTTCCGTAGTGTAGTGGTTATCACGTTCGCCTCACACGCGAAAGGTCCCCAGTTCGAAACTGGGCGGAAACTGTGGGTGGTTTTTGCAAAAATTTCGTATGCGATTTTCTGTTGAGCAGGTCAGTACACTTGCAGGGATGTTTGTGGTTTAATCTCTTTAGAAAAGGACAAAAATAAAACAAATGACCATTGAGGTTTCCTGTACAGTAATATAAAATGTTTGGTCTGCCAACAAAATTAGCAGCATTTTGCCATGTTAAAAACACTGGGCAATCTATAGTTTCAGTCGCTTTTGAACAAGCGTACCCTAGAAGCGGTGGGACTGACGTCCAAATCAAGTTTCCGTAGTGTAGTGGTTATCACGTTTGCTTTACAAGCGAAAGGCCCTCAGTTCAAAACTGGGCTGAAACAAGTGGAGGCATTTTAAATGTAATGCTCCAATTCGCTATAAAACCCTTGCTTTTGAGACAGGTGAAGGCCATCGTACCAAGGAGCTGTAGGCAGACTGCCATGCCGAATGACCTCTGTTCTGTTGTTTGTGGAATTCACAGACTGTCACACTGCTTGCAGAGTAGATTATGGGAAGGAGCCATCTTCTAAAAAGCACATGCCATGATATCACATTCGCTTTACACGCAAAGGTCTTCAGTTCAAAACTGGGTGGAAACAAGTGGAGGCATGTTAAATATAAATGCTGCAATTCGATACAAAACCCTTACTTTTAAGACAGGTGAAGGCCATCGTACCCAGGAGCTGTAGGCAGACTGCCATGCCGAATGACCTCTGTTCTGTTGTTTGTGGAATTCACAGACTGTCACACTGCTTGCAGAGTAGATTATGGGAAGGAGCCATCTTCTAAAAAGCACATGTGCGTCATCAATAGGTTTCTGTAGTGTAGTGTTCATCACGTTCGCCTAACACGCGAAAGGTCCTCTGTTCGAAACCGAGCAGAAACAGTGTTTGGATTCTGACAGAAAATTTAAACTGTTTGCCACGCTAGGTGGTAGCAGCGCTCATTTCCTTTATATGCTTTTTAATAAGCGTGCAGCTAAAGAATTATGTCTGCCACCTGAAGACGTGTTTCCGTAGTGTAGTGGTTATCACGTTCGCTTTACACGCGACAGGTCCTCAGTTCAAAACTGGGTGGAAACAAGTGGAGGCATGTTAAATATAAATGGTCAGTACACTTGCAGGGATGTTTATGGTTTAATCTCTTTAGAAAAGGACAAAAATAAAACAAATGACAATTGAGGTTTCCTGTACAGTAATATAAAATGTTCGGTCTGCCAACAAAATTAGCAGCATTTTGCCATGTTAAAAACACTGGGCAGTCTATAGTTTCAGTGGCTTTTGAACAAGCGTACCCTAGAAGTGGTGGGACTGAAGACCAAATCAAGTTTCCGTAGTGTAGTGGTTATCACGTTTGCTTTACACGCGAAAGGTCCTCAGTTCAAAACTGGGTGGAAACAAGTGGAGGCATTTTAAATGTAATGCTCCAATTCGCTACAAAACCCTTGCTTTTGAGACAGGTGAAGGCCATCGTACCAAGGAGCTGTAGGCAGACTGCCATGCCGAATGACCTCTGTTCTGTTGTTTGTGGAATTCACAGACTGTCACACTGCTTGATGAGCAGATTATGGGAAGGAGCCATCTTCTAAAAAGCATATGCCATGATATCACGTTCGCTTTACACGCAAAGGTCTTCAGTTCAAAACTGGGCGGAAACAAGTGGAGGCATGTTAAATATAAATGCTGCAAAAAAAGGAGCCATCTTCTAAAAAGCACATGTACCTCATCAATAGGTTTCTGTAGTGTAGTGTTCATCACGTTCGCCTAACACGCAAAAGGTCCTCTGTTCGAAACCGAGCAGAAACAGTGGTTGGATTCTGACAGAAAATTTAAACTTTTTGCCACGCTAGGTGGTAGCAGCGCTCCTTTCCTTTATATGCTTTTTAATAAGCGTGCACCTAAAGATTTATGTCTGCCACCTGAAGATGTGTTTCCGTAGTGTAGTGGTTATCACGTTCGCCTCACACGCGAATGGTCCCCAGTTCGAAACTGGGCGGAAACTGTGTGTGGTTTTCGCAAAAATTTCGTATGCGATTTTCTGTTGAGCAGGTCAGTACACTTGCAGGGATGTTTGTTGTTTAATCTCTTTAGAAAAGGACAAAAATAAAACAAATGACCATTGAGCTTTCCTGTACAGTAATATAAAATGTTCGTTCTGCCAACAAAATTAGCAGCTTTTTGCCATGTTAAAAACACTGGGCAGTCTATAGTTTCAGTCGCTTTTGAACAAGCGTACGCTAGAAGAGGTGGGAATGAGATCCAAACCAATTTTCTGTAGTGTAGTGGTTATCACGTTCGCTTTACACGCGAAAGGTCCTCAGTTCAAAATTGGGTGGAAACAAGTGGAGGCATGTTAAATATAAATGCTGCAATTCGCTACAAAACCCTTACTTTTAAGACAGGTGAAGGCCATCGTACCAAGGAGCTGTAGGCAGACTGCCATGCCGAATGACACTAGGTGGGTGCCGTCCAAATCAAGTTTCCGTAGTGTAGTGGTTATCACGTTTGCTTTACACGCAAAAGGTCCTCAGTTCAAAACTGGGCTTAAACAAGTGGATGCATTTTAAATATAAATGCTACAAAACCCTTACTTTTGAGACAGGTGAAGGCCATCGTACCAAGGAGCTGTAGGCAGACTGCCATGCAGAATGACCTCTGTTCTGTTGTTTGTGGAATTTACAGACTGTCACACTGCTTGCAGAGCAGATTATGGGAAGGAGCCATCTTCTAAAAAGCATATGCACCGCATCAATAGGTTTTGTAGTGTAGTGGTCATCACGTTCGCCTAACACGCGAAAGGTCCTCGGTTCGAAACCGAGTAGAAACAGTGGTTGGATTCTGACAGAAAATTTAAACTGTTTGCCACACTAGGTGGTAGCAGCGCTCATTTCCATTATATGCTTTTTAATAAGCGTGCACCTAAAGATTTATGTCTGCAAACTGAGGACTTGTTTTTGTAGTGTAGTGGTTATCACGTTTGCCTCACACGCGAAAGGTCCCCAGTTCGAAACTGGGCGGAAACTGTGAGTGTTTTTTGCAAAAATTTCGTATGCGATTTTCTGTTGAGCAGGTCAGTACACTTGCAGGGATGTTTGTGGTTTAATCTCTTTAGGAAAGGACAAAAATAAAACAAATGACCATTGAGGTTTCCTGTGAAGTAATATAAAATGTTCGGTCTGCCAACAAAATTAGCAGCTTTTTGCCATGTTAAAAACACTGGGCAGTCTATAGTTTCAGTCGCTTTTGAACAAGCGTGCGCTAGAAGAGGTGGGAATGAGATCCAAACCAAGTTTCCGTAGTGTAGTGGTTATCACGTTCGCTTTACAAGCGAAAGGTCCTCAGTTCAAAATTGGGTGGAAACAAGTGGAGGCATGTTAAATATAAATGCTGCAATTCACTTCAAAACCCTTACTTTTAAGACAGGTGAAGGCCATCGTAACAAGGAGCTGTAGGCAGACTGCCATGCCGAATGACACTAGGTGGGTGCCGAATGACCTCTGTTCTGTTGTTTGTGGAATTTACAGACTGTCACACTGCTTGCAGGGCAGATTATGGGAACGAGCCATCTTCTAAAAAGCACAAATAGGTTTCTGTAGTTTAGTGGTCATCAAATTCGCCTAACACGCGAAAGGTCCTCTGTTCGAAACCGAGCAGAAACAGTGGTTGGATTCTGACAGAAAATGTAAACTCTTTGCCACACTAGGTGGGTGCAGCGCTCATTTCCTTTATATGCTTTTTAATAAGCGTGCGCCTAAAGATTTAGGTCTGCAACCTGAAGACGTGTTTGTAGTGTAGTGGTTATCACGTTCCCCTCCCACGCGAAACGTCCCCAGTTTGAAACTGGGCGGAAACTGTGGGTAATTTTTGCAAAAATTTCGTATGCGATTTTCTGTTGAGCAGGTCAGTACACTTGCAGGGATGTTTGTGGTTTAATCTCTTTAGAAAAGGACAAAAATAAAACAAATGACCATTGAGGTTTCCTGTACAGTAATGTAAAATGTTCGGTCTGCCAACAAAATTAGCAGCTTTTTGCCATGTTAAAAACACTGGGCAGTCTATAGTTTCAGTCGCTTTTGAACAAGCGTACGCTAGAAGAGGTGGGAATGAGATCCAGACCAAGTTTCCGTAGTGTAGTGGTTATCACGTTCGCTTTACACGCGAAAGGTCCTCAGTTCAAAATTGGGTGGAAACAAGTGGAGGCATGTTAAATATAAATGCTGCAATTCGCTACAAAACCCTTACTTTTAAGACAGGTGAAGGCCATCGTATCAAGGAGCTGTAGGCAGACTGCCATGCCGAATGACACTGGGTGCTTCGCAATATCCCTCCTCGTCTCCTCGTTCCTCTGTCCTCCATCCTATGACCCGGAAACCGATCGAGCGCAGCCATCTTGAAGGACATCTCAGTTCTCTAATTGCACCGCGAGGAGGCGAGGATCGAGGAGTGAGGAGGCTTCCAGAGGAGTCATGAGCGAGGATACACAGGTGTATCCTATGCGGAAGAGATTTATCGACTAAACGTGACGCGCGTATACATTCTCCTCCCCCTTCACATCGATCACAATCTCTTTTAATGTATACTTTACCTTTGCAGTTTATATAAACCACACATTACACATATTTCAACAGGGTATCTTGCTTTATTATCATTTATTATGAATTTCTTAAATAAACAAACTTCAACAACATAAGGGCAGATCCTTTGAGCGCTGCTGATGACGCTATGAAGTGACGCGCGAGTGATCAAGTATTCCAATGAATAAAAAAAGCTTTCATTCGATTCCTCCGTCCTCATTTTCTTTCCTTGCGTCCTTCCCTCAAAACCTACAGGGGGTGGAGCTGAGACGCTAGGAAAGGAAGCGAGGAAAGGAAACGAGGATGCACAAATAAGAAATGAGAAGCACCCACTAGGTGGGTGCCGAATGACCTCTGTTCTGTTGTTTGTGGAATTTACAGACTGTCACACTGCTTGCAGGGCAGATTATGGGAAGGAGCCATCTTCTAAAAAGCACATCCCTCTCAACAATAGGTTTCTGTAGTGTAGTGGTCATCACATTCGCCTAACACGCGAAAGGTCCTCGGTTCGAAACCGAGCAGAAACAGTGGTTGGATTCTGACAGAAAATGTAAACTCTTTGGCACGCTAGGTGGGTGCAGCGCTTATTTCCTTTATATGCTTTTTAATAAGCGTGCACCTAAAGATTTATGTCTGCAACCTGAAGACGTGTTTGTTATGTAGTGGTTATCACGTTCGCCTCACACGCGAAAAGTGCCCAGTTCGAAACTGGGCGGAAACTGTGGGTGATTTTTGCAAAAATTTCGTATGCGATTTTCTGTTGAGCAGGTCAGTGCACTTGCAGGGATGTTTGTTGTTTAATCTCTTTAGAAAAGGACAAAAATAAAACAAATGACCATTGAGGTTTCCTGTACAGTAATATAAAATGTTCGGTCTGCCAACGAAATTAGCAGCTTTTTGCCATGTTAAAAACACTGGGCAGTCTATAGTTTCAGTCGCTTTTGAACAAGCGTACGCTAGAAGAGGTAGGAATGAGATCCAAACCAAGTTTCCGTAGTGTAGTGGTTATCACGTTCGCTTTACACGCGAAAGGTCCTCAGTTCAAAACTGGGCGGAAACAAGTGGATGCATGTTAAATATAAATGCTGCAATTCGCTACAAAACCCTTACTTTTGAGACAGGTGAAGGCCATCGTACCAAGGAGCTGTAGGCAGACTGCAATGCCGAATGACCTCTGTTCTGTTGTTTGTGGAATTTACAGACTGTCACACTGCTTGCAGAGCAGATTATGGGAAGGAGCCATCTTCTAAAAAGCACATGCACCTCATCAATAGGTTTCTGTAGTTTAGTGGTCATCACGTTCGCCTAACACGCGAAAGGTCCTCGGTTCGAAACCGAGCAGAAACAGTGGTTGGATTCTGACAGAAAATTTAAACTGTTTGCCACACTAGGAGGGTGCAGCGCTCATTTCCTTTATATGTTTTTTAATAAGCGTGCACCTAAAGATTTATGTCTGCAACTTGAAGACTTGTTTCCGTAGTGTAGTGGTTATCACGTTTGCCTCACACGCGAAAGGTCCCCAGTTCGAAACTGGGCGGAAACTGTGGGTGATTTTTGCAAAAATTTCGTATGCGATTTTCTGTTGAGCAGGTCAGTACACTTGCAGGGATGTTTGTGGTTTAATCTCTTAGAAAATGACAAAAATAAAACAAATGACCATTGAGGTTTCCTGTACAGTAATATAAAATGTCCGGTCTGCCAACAAAATTAGCAGCTTTTTGCCATGTTAAAAACACTGGGCAGCAGTGTTGTAATGTAACGGAGTACAAATACTTCGTTACTGTACTTAAGTAGAAATTTCACGTATCTGTACTTTACTTCGCTATTTAAATTTATGTCAACTTTCACTTTTACTCCACTACATTTCCTAGATAAAATGTATACTTTTACTCCGATATATTTCCACAATGCATCTTCGTTACTCGTTACTACAAAATAAAATCAGAAGAAATGTGTGCGACTGCAATAAGGGAGGTTTGGCGAATCACTGAGCTAGATTGCATCACGCACGCTACGCACGCTGTTTTTCAGCGCGAAATGCTTGTTTGTTGCCATTTCCAAAAGAGGAGGAAGCACAACTGTGTATACCGCCATGGAAGCACCTGAAGGACCTGCCGTTCTTATCGTAGACGACCACCCCGACGATAGTGGTGAAGATAACGTTATACACCCGTGGCCGTATTTGCAAGAAATGTTTTTGTACATTGGAACGAAAGATTCTTCCTACCGGATGAAGTGCCTCTTATGCCTACCGAAGAAAACTGAAATTTTGGCATTCAAAAACTCCCCGTCCAACCTGAAGAAGCACATCGAGGTAGGTTAAATTAATAGTTATTCAGTAAAGACACAATGTCAATGTGATTCAACATTAGTTATCATAAGCCGTATCAGAGATATCTGGCTAACGTGATGGCCAGGCTAACGTCTGCTTGTTAACGTTGCTAATTAGCTGATATGGCGCACATGTTTAACTAACGTCAACGTTACACCACTGATTTTCCCCTGAATTTAATTCAACAGAGAACTCTCAAAGATATGTCCATAATACTGAAACACACTTAACTGGTATATCATAACGTTAACTGCCGGGCCGAATATTTCCTCAGGTAGGCTAATGTTAGATTGAGAAATATTTTTTGAAAACTGCTACGTTAATCAGTGGGAGGTTAGAAAGTGTTAAAGGCTATTCACGTCTTCAAAAGCATAATATGTTTAGTCAAACTTGAGATTTCCTTTTATGTTAATGAACTCAAAACTCAGTGGTTATTGCATAATGTTGGGCTAATGTTATAAATTGTGAATGTAGGCTTGCATTGTTGATCAAAGTCACAGTGCTTTTTTCTTTCCTAGTAAAGCAGCTAACTTAAGGTACATGCAGTGGGAGCTAAACGATAACACAAGTACAGTATAGGCTACAAAACACAAACAACGCCAGGTTGTACCAGTTAATAGTGTTATTGCCTAGTAAGGGTGGCAGTCTGAGTGTTTATAATTCTAATTTAGTAAAACAAGATAATATGGTGACATTTAAGTTAACACGTTTTTATAAATGAAACCATATTCCCATCAGTGATGCAAATTAGATCTAGTTCCTAGTAATTTGCATCACTGATGGAAATAGTTTCATTAACTTACTTGCAGTTAGATAATGTTTAACAGTCAAATGACAATTGTTTGTGTTGTGTGACTTTTAAATCTTGTAGCTAAAGTTGCTCATTAAATGTCTCTTCCTCTGAAACAGAGAAAGCATGTACACCACCTCAAAAAGTATGAAGAGCTTACATCAACAAAGAGAAAAAGGGCTCCTGAGTCTCCCACCACCACCTCCAGCATCAAGCAGAGCACATTGGTGAACACCAGGACTGTGTCTCAGATGTCCATTGACAAAGCTATAGTGACTTATGTGGTCCAAGGACTCCGGCCATTCCATGTTGTTGAAGAACAACCATTTAAAGATTTTGTGAAGGAACTGCAGCCTAATGCAAAAATTATGTCACGGCTGACTCTGCGCTCCATGATTGATGATGCCTTCAGGGGAATGAAGAGGGCTGTGACTGAGGCCATGAGAGGAGTTGACCATATCGCCACCACCACCGACTGCTGGTCTGTCAGAAGGCGGAGCTTCATTGGTGTTACTGCCCATTGGATTGACCCCGACAGTCTCAAAAGATGCTCAGCAGCCCTAGCCTGTAAACAGCTGAGAGGTTCGCACACATTTGATGTGTTGGCAAGTGCCCTTAATGACATCCACTCTGAATTTGAAATTCGAGGGAAGATTGTGCGAACAACAACAGACAATGCCTCTAACTTCATAAAAGCGTTCAACATTTTTGGTGAAGATGAGAACAATAATGCCATTGGAAGTGATGGTGATCATGGCAGTGCATCTCAACCAGGAGAGGAAGAAGAAGATCAAGAAGGGGATGAAGAAGTGGAGTGTGTTGATGTGTCAGCACTTCTGACTGAAGATGATGGTTTAGAATTCCAGCTCCCAAAGCACCAGCGCTGTGCTTGTCACCTACTCAACCTAATAGCTACTGTTGATGCCATGAAAGCAACAACATCCAATGAGGCATACAAGAAAGTGTACCGTTCAACATTTGGCAAGTGTAGTGCACTTTGGAACAAATGTGGAAAATCCACCCTTGCAGCCGAAACTGTTGAAGATGCTTGCTCCCTCCAGCTGCTGCGTCCGTATTCCACCAGGTGGAACTCCCTGTTCCTGGCAGTGGAAAGACTGCTGAGAATAATTAAAGAAAAGGGAGAGGGGACCATCAGAGTCATCTGCACTGACTTAAAGCTTCCAATGTAAGTAGGAATTATGTGTTTTATTTCATCATAATCGAACATCTGGAATGTCTTTCTTTGTCCCATTCTTTCGTGGACACTAAAAACTTTACATTACATCACATTCTATCCCAACTTCCACTTCAATTTTACTGAATTACTCTTCCAGCAGTTATTTTGATGAATCCAATGAAATGGTTACAGTGTTATAAAAACAATGTTGTTGTGTTTTGTTTTCAACAGGTTTAATCCAGCTGAACTCGCCTTTCTCGCAGAGTATGCCGCTGCCATGAGCCCTGTCGCCCAGGCTACCAACATCTTGCAAGCAGAAGCAAATGTCATGATGGGGTGGCTACTTCCAACCATCAACCTGCTCACTGTCAAACTTGACAGAGTCAAGTTGCCACTGAAGTACTGCAAGCCTCTGGTGGATGCTCTACAGGTAACTTTTACTATTGTATTTATTTTCTATTGTCTTATCTCTTCAATGATTCATTTTTATTAATTTAAGTTTCTTTGCCACTTTGTCTCAATGCTTAAATGTTTTATGTAAAGTACATTGTGAATTGCCTTGTTGCTGAAATCTGCTATAAATAACCTGCCTTGCAGGTGGGAATCATGAACCGTTTTGGCCACATGTCAGGAGAACCAGAGTTGATCGCTGCTGCGATTCTGCTTCCGAAATTCCGAACGATGTGGACAAAGGATGAAGCCACAATCAAAACGGGTAAGATATCATGGGGATAGAGCAACATTAGGTGTATATTTTCACAATTTGTCATACTGGCAATTCACAAATCAAGATTCTGATTGCTGCACAACAAATTTACCCTTGGTACTAATAAAGAAACCTTGAATTATAGGTGCATGGATGGTACATGAAACTAAAATAGCAAACCTTAAATTAAAAGTTTGTGTTGGGGTCATGCCATGGCAGATTAGACAGTTGCATTAGTTGTATAATTTATATTTTTATCCACACTATTTCAGGAATTGACTACATCAGGCAGCATCTGGAAGAGCCCTCACTGCAGATAGGCGATGCCAGCAGGTCCACTTCGTCTGATGAGGATGACTTTTTCTCTGCCCTGCAGTCGTCTCAAATACAAGATGGCACCAAACAGCTGGATGGGTACATGGCCTGTTCAGCAGATCACATGGCCTTGCTGAAGTCCTTCCCAGCAGTGTGCAAGCTTTCTGTGAAGCTGAACACTCCTCTACCTGCCTCAGCGGCCTGTGAAAGGCTATTTAGCATCGCAGGACTTGTCTTCAGTCCAAGAAGAGTAAGACTGAATTCTGGCAACTTTGAAAACCAGCTTCTTTTGAAGATGAACAGACACCTTTTCAGTTTCAACTAATGACTGGCGTATTAGTAGCTGCTGGACATAGGTTGTGTGAGTGAGTGAGTGAGTGAGTGAGTGAGTGAGTGAGCGAGCGTGTGATGGAGCCCTACAAATGCCAATACCACATGACCAAAATGTTCTCCCTACCAGCAGGTTTTTTTTGTTGTTGAAAGAAATAAGTTATTTATTTTTCATTTTTACCTGAAGTTCATACAAGTTCATGTTTGTTTTTTTCTTTGTCAGCTCTAAAAATATGCTGTTTGTTCTTTGAACTTAAGAGATTGTGCCTGAAAAGTACTGGAAAAGACTGATTTTGATTTGATAAGTGAGATTAAGAAGATATGGGAACCCTGAATATGCTTTACTGTAAGAAAGCCACAATAAATGTCACAATCAAAGTTCTAACCGCTTGCTTTTTTTTATATATATATCAAAAAAAAAAAATTACTTTTACTTCAAATACTTAAGTACATTAAATATCAGAAAATTACTTTTGATACTTAAGTACAGTATATATCAGATACTTTAAGACTTTTAATTAAGTAATATTCTAAAAGGTAACTTTCACTTCTACCAAAGTCTTTTTCTAGTACGATACTTGTACTTTTACTCAAGTATTGCTTTCTAGTACTTTATACAACACTGCTGGGCAGTCTATAGTTTCAGTCGCTTTCGAACAAGCGTACCCTAGAAGCGGTGGGACTGACGTCCAAATCAAGTTTCGGAAGTGTAGTGGTTATCACGTTTGCTTTACACGCGAAAGGTCCTCAGTTCAAAACTGGGCGGAAACAAGTGGATGCATTTTAAATATAAATGCTGCAATTCGCTACAAAACCCTTACTTTTGAGACAGGTGAAGGCCATCGTACCAAGGAGCTGTAGGCAGACTGCCATGCCGAATGACACTAGGTGGGTGCCGAATGACCTCTGTTCTGTTGTTTGTGGAATTTACAGACTGTCACACTGCCTGCAGGGCAGATTATGGGAAGGAGCCATCTTCTAAAAAGCACATCCGTCTCAATAATAGGTTTCTGTAGGTTTCTGACAGAAAATGTAAACTCTTTGGCACGCTAGGTGGGTGCAGCGCTCATTTCCTTTATATGCTTTTTAATAAGCGTGCACCTAAAGATTTATGTCTGCAACCTGAAGACGTGTTTGTAGTGTAGTGGTTATCACGTTCGCCTCACACGCGAAAAGTCCCCAGTTCATAACTGGGCGGAAACTGTGGGTGATTTTTGCAAAAATTTCGTATGCGATTTTCTGTTGAGCAGGTCAGTACACTTGCAGGGATGTTTGTTGTTTAATCTCTTTAGAAAAGGACAAAAATAAAACAAATGACCATTGAGGTTTCCTGTACAGTAATATAAAATGTTCGGTCTGCCAACAAAATTAGCAGCTTTTTGCCATGTTAAAAACACTGGGCAGTCTATAGTTTCAGTCGCTTTTGAACAAGCGTACGCTAGAAGAGGTGGGAATGAGATCCAAACCAAGTTTCCGTAGTGTAGTGGTTATCACGTTCGCTTTACACGCGAAAAGTCCTCAGTTCAAAATTGGTTGGAAACAAGTGGAGGCATGTTAAATATAAATGCTGCAATTCGCTACAAAACCCTTACTTTTAAGACAGGTGAAGGCCATCGTACCAAGGAGCTGTAGGCAGACTGCCATGCCGAATGACACTAGGTGGGTGCCGTCCAAATCAAGTTTCCGTAGTGTAGTGGTTATCACGTTTGCTTTACACGCAAAAGGTCCTCAGTTCAAAACTGGGCGGAAACAAGTGGATTCATTTTAAATATAAATGCTACAAAACCCTTACTTTTGAGACAGGTGAAGGCCATCGTACCAAGGAGCTGTAGGCAGACTGCCATGCCGAAAGACACTAGGTGGGTGCCGTCCAAATCAAGTTTCCGTAGTGTAGTGGTTATCACGTTCGCTTTACACGCGAAAGGTCCTCAGTTCAAAATTGGGTGGAAACAAGTGGAGGCATGTTAAATATAAATGCTGCAATTCGCTACAAAACCCTTACATTTAAGACAGGTGAAGGCCATCGTACCAAGGAGCTGTAGGCAGACTGCCATGCCGAATGACACTAGGTGGGTGCCGTCCAAATCAAGTTTCCGTAGTGTAGTGGTTATCACGTTTGCTTTACATGCAAAAGGTCCTCAGTTCAAAACTGGGCGGAAACAAGTGGATGCATTTTAAATATAAATGCTACAAAACCCTTACTTTTGAGACAGGTGAAGGCCATCGTACCAAGGAGCTGTAGGCAGACTGCCATGCCGAAAGACACTAGGTGGGTGCCGTCCAAATCAAGTTTCCGTAGTGTAGTGGTTATCACGTTCGCTTTACACGCGAAAGGTCCTCAGTTCAAAATTGGGTGGAAACAAGTGGAGGCATGTTAAATATAAATGCTGCAATTCGTTACAAAACCCTTACTTTTAAGACAGGTGAAGGCCATCGTATCAAGGAGCTGTAGGCAGACTGCCATGCCGAATGACACTAGGTGGGTGCCGAATGACCTCTGTTCTGTTGTTTGTGGAATTTACAGACTTTCACACTGCTTGCAGGGCAGATTATGGGAAGGAGCCATCTTCTAAAAAGCACATCCCTCGCAACAATAGGTTTCTGTAGTGTAGTGGTCATCACATTCGCCTAACACGCGAAAGGTCCTCGGTTCGAAACCGAGCAGAAACAGTGGTTGGATTCTGACATAAAATGTAAACTCTTTGGCACGCTAGGTGGGTGCAGCGCTTATTTCCTTTATATGCTTTTTAATAAGCGTGCACCTAAAGATTTATGTCTGCAACCTGAAGACGTGTTTGTTATGTAGTGGTTATCACGTTCGCCTCACACGCGAAAAGTCCCCAGTTCGAAACTGGGCGGAAACTGTGGGTGATTTTTGCAAATATTTCGTATGCGATTTTCTGTTGAGCAGGTCAGTACACTTGAAGGGATGTTTGTTGTTTAATCTCTTTAGAAAAGGACAAAAATAAAACAAATGAACATTGAGGTAATATACTCAATGTACACTGTACACTGTACAGTAATAATACACTGTACAGTAATATAAAATGTTCGGTCTGCCAACAAAATTAGCAGCTTTTTGCCATGTTAAAAACACTGGGCAGTCTATAGTTTAAGTCGCTTTTGAACAAGCGTACGCTAGAAGAGGTGGGAATGAGATCCAAACCAAGTTTCAGTAGTGTAGTGGTTATCACGTTCGCTTTACACGCGAAAGGTCCTCAGTTCAAAATTGGGTGGAAACAAGTGGAGGCATGTTAAATATAAATGCTGCAATTCGCTAACAAGTGGATTCACTTGTTTAAGACAGGTGAAGGCAATCGTACCAAGGAGCTGTAGGCAGACTGCCATGCCGAATGACACTAGGTGGGTACCGTCCAAATCAAGTTTCCGTAGTGTAGTGGTTATCACGTTTGCTTTACACGCAAAATGTCCTCAGTTCAAAACTGGGCGGAAACAAGTGGATGCATTTTAAATATAAATGCTACAAAACCCTTACTTTTGAGACAGGTGAAGGCCATCGTACCAAGGAGCTGTAGGCAGACTGCCATGCCGAATGACCTCTGTTCTGTTGTTTGTGGAATTCACAGACTGTCACACTGCTTGCAGAGCAGATTATGGGAAGGAGCCATCTTCTAAAAAGCACATGCCATGATATCACGTTCGCTTTACACGCAAAGGTCTTCAGTTCAAAACTGGGTGGAAACAAGTGGAGGCATGTTAAATATAAATGCTGCAATTCGATACAAAACCCTTACTTTTGAGACAGGTGAAGGCCATCGTACCAAGGAGCTGTAGGCAGACTGCCATGCCGAATGACACTAGGTGGGTGCCGTCCAAATCAAGTTTCCGTAGTGTAGTGGTTATCACGTTTGCTTTACACGCAAAAGGTCCTCAGTTCAAAACTGGGCGGAAACAAGTGGATTCATTTTAAATATAAATGCTACAAAACCCTTACTTTTGAGACAGGTGAAGGCCATCGTACCAAGGAGCTGTAGGCAGACTGCCATGCCGAAAGACACTAGGTGGGTGCCGTCCAAATCAAGTTTCCGTAGTGTAGTGGTTATCACGTTCGCTTTACACGCGAAAGGTCCTCAGTTCAAAATTGGGTGGAAACAAGTGGAGGCATGTTAAATATAAATGCTGCAATTCGCTACAAAACCCTTACATTTAAGACAGGTGAAGGCCATCGTACCAAGGAGCTGTAGGCAGACTGCCATGCCGAATGACACTAGGTGGGTGCCGTCCAAATCAAGTTTCTGTAGTGTAGTGGTTATCACGTTTGCTTTACATGCAAAAGGTCCTCAGTTCAAAACTGGGCGGAAACAAGTGGATGCATTTTAAATATAAATGCTACAAAACCCTTACTTTTGAGACAGGTGAAGGCCATCGTACCAAGGAGCTGTAGGCAGACTGCCATGCCGAAAGACACTAGGTGGGTGCCGTCCAAATCAAGTTTCCGTAGTGTAGTGGTTATCACGTTCGCTTTACACGCGAAAGGTCCTCAGTTCAAAATTGGGTGGAAACAAGTGGAGGCATGTTAAATATAAATGCTGCAATTCGTTACAAAACCCTTACTTTTAAGACAGGTGAAGGCCATCGTATCAAGGAGCTGTAGGCAGACTGCCATGCCGAATGACACTAGGTGGGTGCCGAATGACCTCTGTTCTGTTGTTTGTGGAATTTACAGACTTTCACACTGCTTGCAGGGCAGATTATGGGAAGGAGCCACCTTCTAAAAAGCACATCCCTCGCAACAATAGGTTTCTGTAGTGTAGTGGTCATCACATTCGCCTAACACGCGAAAGGTCCTCGGTTCGAAACCGAGCAGAAACAGTGGTTGGATTCTGACATAAAATGTAAACTCTTTGGCACGCTAGGTGGGTGCAGCGCTTATTTCCTTTATATGCTTTTTAATAAGCGTGCACCTAAAGATTTATGTCTGCAACCTGAAGACGTGTTTGTTATGTAGTGGTTATCACGTTCGCCTCACACGCGAAAAGTCCCCAGTTCGAAACTGGGCGGAAACTGTGGGTGATTTTTGCAAATATTTCGTATGCGATTTTCTGTTGAGCAGGTCAGTACACTTGAAGGGATGTTTGTTGTTTAATCTCTTTAGAAAAGGACAAAAATAAAACAAATGAACATTGAGGTTTCCTGTACAGTAATATAAAATGTTCGGTCTGCCAACAAAATTAGCAGCTTTTTGCCATGTTAAAAACACTGGGCAGTCTATAGTTTCAGTCGCTTTTGAACAAGCGTACGCTAGAAGAGGTGGGAATGAGATCCAAACCAAGTTTCAGTAGTGTAGTGGTTATCACGTTCGCTTTACACGCGAAAGGTCCTCAGTTCAAAATTGGGTGGAAACAAGTGGAGGCATGTTAAATATAAATGCTGCAATTCGCTACAAAACCCTTACTTTTAAGACAGGTGAAGGCAATCGTACCAAGGAGCTGTAGGCAGACTCCCATGCCGAATGACACTAGGTGGGTACCGTCCAAATCAAGTTTCCGTAGTGTAGTGGTTATCACGTTTGCTTTACACGCAAAATGTCCTCAGTTCAAAACTGGGCGGAAACAAGTGGATGCATTTTAAATATAAATGCTACAAAACCCTTACTTTTGAGACAGGTGAAGGCCATCGTACCAAGGAGCTGTAGGCAGACTGCCATGCCGAATGACCTCTGTTCTGTTGTTTGTGGAATTCACAGACTGTCACACTGCTTGCAGAGCAGATTATGGGAAGGAGCCATCTTCTAAAAAGCACATGCCATGATATCACGTTCGCTTTACACGCAAAGGTCTTCAGTTCAAAACTGGGTGGAAACAAGTGGAGGCATGTTAAATATAAATGCTGCAATTCGATACAAAACCCTTACGTTTGAGACAGGTGAAGGCCATCGTACCAAGGAGCTGTAGGCAGACTGCCATGCCGAATGACCTCTGTTCTGTTGTTTGTGGAATTTACAGACTGTCACACTAGTAGTTATAACCATTCCGCTTATGTCAAAATGATTTATGACCCTATGATTGACAGGTGGGCGGGGCTAACCTTTGACCTTCCGGAGGGTGTTCCGGAGGTCCTTTGATGTAGGGATTAACCTTTGACCTTCCGGAGGGGTTGTTCCGGAGGTCGCTTAATTTAGGGATTAACCTTTGACCTATCGATCGATCAAGTTGACAGTTGTCTTTACCCTATTGACCTTTGTATGATATATGGAGTTGCCAGTTGTCTTTGCCAGTTGTCTTTGCCCCATTGATTTTGACCTATTGACCCCGGGGGGAAATAACTTCTTGGTGTGGGAAATCCCCTCCGTGTCGGGGTGAGAAAATAATTTTTCTAATGTCGCATATAGATTAGAATAGATTAGAATTACAAAAGTAAAATCATCTTACCGTTTCACTATGGTGAAGAATTGGATTAAAGTTGACAGTCTCCGCACTGTGTGTGTGTGCGTCTGTCTGTGAGTGTGTGCGTGTCATCCGATATCCTGGCATTCCTGAGCACGCTATATAAATGGGGATAGTGAGAAAAGGTTTTTCTAATACTCTCACACTAAAGTTGAAAAGCATGCTGCTCCTTTAAAAGTATATGAATGAAATATTTATAAAATTTACATTTAGTCATTTACAATTTTCACACTAACTAAAGTTGAACACATTGATCTTTTAAAAAGTATATAAATGATTATAAAAAATCTTTTCAAAACAAAAATAAATATCTTACTAAAAATCTACTATAGCAGTCATTTCAGATTAAATAAGTTTAAAGTTTTTAAACACTCTGTGTTTTGACACTCTGTGATTCAGAGTGGTGGAGGAATGTGTGTGTGTGTGTGTGTGTGTGTGTGTGTGTGTGTGTGTGTGTGTGTGTGTGTGTGTGTGTGTGTGTGCGTGTGTGTTTCATGACACCCTCCCTCCCCTCAGTCTCTCAAACACCAGCGCATGACAGCAATGGTCTCCGCGCTAAGTGTGTGCGTCTGTCTGTGAGTTAGACACCACCCTATTCCTGCACCCCCTGCTGGGGGGTGAAAGTGAGAAAATATCTCCCAGTAACTAAAGTTGAACAACATTGTTCATTTAAAAGTATATAAATAAAATGCTTGCATCATTCATTGTAAATAAATAATATTCCAATTATAGCAGTCCAAAAATAAAAATCATCTTCCATTTAGACTGTTGAAGAAGCTATACAGTATGAACGGATGATCAGAAATAAAATCATAACGTGTTTCATGCAGTTTACGAACCGATGACAAAAATAAAAATCAGCTTACCGTTTCAGAGTACTGAAGAATTGGATTAAAGTTGACACTCAAAGCGCTAAGTGTGTGTGTGCTTGCAACACTGGGAGATGTATCCATGGACCGTCTTTAGCACCTGTTGTTTTCACGATTCATACTAATTTATGGTCGCGAGCATATCCTGAAAAACAACAACTGTATAGAAAAGACTCAAAGGAGCCGGTACCGCTGTACGTGCCACTTCACCCTACCGATACGCTTTCCAATTAAAAAAAATCGTATCTCAAGAGAGGAGTGTCTCTTTTGTGACAGTTTTGACCTTCTATCCGTGAAATACGGCGACAAATGTTGGATAGATCTCTGAGAACGACCTCTCTGTGAACTCGCCTGTACCATTCATAGAACACGCGCGCCATCTAGCGGACACACATAGTTATATCTTTCCCATACATTTTCACTGCATCTCAGAATGTATATATGTATATATAGATGACGGCTCGAACCCTGGCAAACCATATCTTGTCCAAACTTCAAGACTGCACAGCTCAACTCATCAACATGCAAAACAGTGAGTATTTTCTCTTTGTAATTCTTTTATGCTATGGTGTTTTAAAGATTGTTTTTTCACATAGGGTGTGAAACAATAGATGTGAATTTTTAAATATGTAAAATTATATTAATAAAGTATGATTTTTAAAAATATCTGGGTACAGATATTAAGTATCATAAACTATGATTTTAAAAATATAAAACAAATGACCATTGAGGTTTCCTGTACAGTAATATAAAATGTTCGGTCTGCCAACAAAATTAGCAGCTTTTTGCCATGTTAAAAACACTGGGCAGTCTATAGTTTCAGTCGCTTTTGAACAAGCGTACCCTAGAAGCGGTGGGACTGACGTCCAAATCAAGTTTCGGAAGTGTAGTGGTTATCACGTTTGCTTTACACGCGAAAGGTCCTCAGTTCAAAATTGGGTGGAAACAAGTGGAGGCATGTTAAATATAAATGCTGCAATTCGCTACAAAACCCTTACTTTTGAGACAGGTGAAGGCCATCGTACCAAGGAGCTGTAGGCAGACTGCCATGCCGAATGACACTAGGTGGGTGCCGAATGACCTCTGTTCTGTTGTTTGTGGAATTTATAGACTGTCACACTGCCTGCAGGGCAGATTATGGGAAGGAGCCATCTTCTAAAAAGCACATCCGTCTCAATAATAGGTTTCTGTAGTGTAGTGGTCATCACATTCGCCTAACACGCGAAAGGTCTTCGGTTCGAAACCGAGCAGAAACAGTGGTTGGATTATGACAGAAAATGTAAACTCTTTGGCACGCTAGGTGGGTGCATCGCTCATTTCCTTTATATGCTTTTTAATAAGCGTGCACCTAAAGATTTATGTCTGCAACCTGAAGACGTGTTTGTAGTGTAGTGGTTATCACGTTCGCCTCACACGCGAAAAGTCCCCAGTTCATAACTGGGCGGAAACTGTGGGTGATTTTTGCAAAAATTTCGTATGCGATTTTCTGTTGAGCAGGTCAGTACACTTGCAGGGATGTTTGTTGTTTAATCTCTTTAGAAAAGGACAAAAATAAAACAAATGACCATTGAGGTTTCCTGTACAGTAATATAAAATGTTCGGTCTGCCAACAAAATTAGCAGCTTTTTGCCATGTTAAAAACACTGGGCAGTCTATAGTTTCAGTCGCTTTTGAACAAGCGTACGCTAGAAGAGGTGGGAATGAGATCCAAACCAAGTTTCCGTAGTGTAGTGGTTATCACGTTCGCTTTACACGCGAAAAGTCCTCAGTTCAAAATTGGGTGGAAACAAGTGGAGGCATGTTAAATATAAATGCTGCAATTCGCTACAAAACCCTTACTTTTAAGACAGGTGAAGGCCATCGTACCAAGGAGCTGTAGGCAGACTGCCATGCCGAATGACACTAGGTGGGTGCCGTCCAAATCAAGTTTCCGTAGTGTAGTGGTTATCACGTTTGCTTTACACGCAAAAGGTCCTCAGTTCAAAACTGGGCGGAAACAAGTGGATTCATTTTAAATATAAATGCTACAAAACCCTTACTTTTGAGACAGGTGAAGGTCATCGTACCAAGGAGCTGTAGGCAGACTGCCATGCCGAAAGACACTAGGTGGGTGCCGTCCAAATCAAGTTTCCGTAGTGTAGTGGTTATCACGTTCGCTTTACACGCGAAAGGTCCTCAGTTCAAAATTGGGTGGAAACAAGTGGAGGCATGTTAAATATAAATGCTGCAATTCGTTACAAAACCCTTACTTTTAAGACAGGTGAAGGCCATCGTATCAAGGAGCTGTAGGCAGACTGCCATGCCGAATGACACTGGGTGGGTGCCAAATGACCTCTGTTCTGTTGTTTGTGGAATTTACAGACTTTCACACTGCTTGCAGGGCAGATTATGGGAAGGAGCCATCTTCTAAAAAGCACATCCCTCTCAACAATAGGTTTCTGTAGTGTAGTGGTCATCACATTCGCCTAACACGCGAAAGGTCCTCGGTTCGAAACCGAGCAGAAACAGTGGTTGGATTCTGACATAAAATGTAAACCCTTTGGCACGCGAGGTGGGTGCAGCGCTTATTTCCTTTATATGCTTTTTAATAAGCGTGCACCTAAAGATTTATGTCTGCAACCTGAAGACGTGTTTGTTATGTAGTGGTTATCACGTTCGCCTCACACGCGAAAAGTCCCCAGTTCGAAACTGGGCGGAAACTGTGGGTGATTTTTGCAAATATTTCGTATGCGATTTTCTGTTGACCAGGTCAGTACACTTGCAGGGATGTTTGTTGTTTAATCTCTTTAGAAAAGGACAAAAATAAAACAAATGAACATTGAGGTTTCCTGTACAGTAATATAAAATGTTCGGTCTGCCAACAAAATTAGCAGCTTTTTGCCATGTTAAAAACACTGGGCAGTCTATAGTTTCAGTCGCTTTTAACAAGCGTACGCTAGAAGAGGTGGGAATGAGATCCAAACCAAGTTTCCGTAGTGTAGTGGTTATCACGTTCGCTTTACACGCGAAAGGTCCTCAGTTCAAAATTGGGTGGAAACAAGTGGAGGCATGTTAAATATAAATGCTGCAATTCGCTACAAAACCCTTACTTTTAAGACAGGTGAAGGCCATCGTACCAAGGAGCTGTAGGCAGACTGCTATGCCGAATGACACTAGGTGGGTACCGTCCAAATCAAGTTTCCGTAGTGTAGTGGTTATCACGTTTGCTTTACACGCAAAATGTCCTCAGTTCAAAACTGGGCGGAAACAAGTGGATGCATTTTAAATATAAATGCTACAAAACCCTTACTTTTGAGACAGGTGAAGGCCATCGTACCAAGGAGCTGTAGACAGACTGCCATGCCGAATGACCTCTGTTCTGTTGTTTGTGGAATTTACAGACTGTCACACTAGTAGTTATAACCATTCGGCTTATGTCAAAATGATTTATGACCCTATGATTGACAGGTGGGCGGGGCTAACCTTTGACCTTCCGGAGGGTGTTCCGGAGGTCCTTTGATGTAGGGATTAACCTTTGACCTTCCGGAGGGGTTGTTCCGGAGGTCGCTTAATTTAGGGATTAACCTTTGACCTATCGATCGATCAAGTTGACAGTTGTCTTTACCCTATTGACCTTTGTATGATATATGGAGTTGCCAGTTGTCTTTGCCAGTTGTCTTTGCCCCATTGATTTTGACCTATTGACCCCGGGGGGAAATAACTTCTTGGTGTGGGAAATCCCCTCCGTGTCGGGGTGAGAAAATAATTTTTCTAATGTCGCATATAGATTAGAATAGATTAGAATTACAAAAGTAAAATCATCTTACCGTTTCACTATGGTGAAGAATTGGATTAAAGTTGACAGTCTCCGCACTGTGTGTGTGTGCGTCTGTCTGTGAGTGTGTGCGTGTCATCCGATATCCTGGCATTCCTGAGCACGCTATATAAATGGGGATAGTGAGAAAAGGTTTTTCTAATACTCTCACACTAAAGTTGAAAAGCATGCTGCTCCTTTAAAAGTATATGAATGAAATATTTATAAAATTTACATTTAGTCATTTACAATTTTCACACTAACTAAAGTTGAACACATTGATCTTTTAAAAAGTATATAAATGATTATAAAAAATCTTTTCAAAACAAAAATAAATATCTTACTAAAAATCTACTATAGCAGTCATTTCAGATTAAATAAGTTTAAAGTTTTTAAACACTCTGTGTTTTGACACTCTGTGATTCAGAGTGGTGGAGGAATGTGTGTGTGTGTGTGTGTGTGTGTGTGTGTGTGTGTGTGTGTGTGTGTGTGTGTGTGTGTGTGTGTGTGTGTGTGTGTGTGTGTGTGTGTGTGTGTGTGTGTGTGTGTGTGCGTGTGTGTTTCATGACACCCTCCCTCCCCTCAGTCTCTCAAACACCAGCGCATGACAGCAATGGTCTCCGCGCTAAGTGTGTGCGTCTGTCTGTGAGTTAGACACCACCCTATTCCTGCACCCCCTGCTGGGGGGTGAAAGTGAGAAAATATCTCCCAGTAACTAAAGTTGAACAACATTGTTCATTTAAAAGTATATAAATAAAATGCTTGCATCATTCATTGTAAATAAATAATATTCCAATTATAGCAGTCCAAAAATAAAAATCATCTTCCATTTAGACTGTTGAAGAAGCTATACAGTATGAACGGATGATCAGAAATAAAATCATAACGTGTTTCATGCAGTTTACGAACCGATGACAAAAATAAAAATCAGCTTACCGTTTCAGAGTACTGAAGAATTGGATTAAAGTTGACACTCAAAGCGCTAAGTGTGTGTGTGCTTGCAACACTGGGAGATGTATCCATGGACCGTCTTTAGCACCTGTTGTTTTCACGATTCATACTAATTTATGGTCGCGAGCATATCCTGAAAAACAACAACTGTATAGAAAAGACTCAAAGGAGCCGGTACCGCTGTACGTGCCACTTCACCCTACCGATACGCTTTCCAATTAAAAAAAATCGTATCTCAAGAGAGGAGTGTCTCTTTTGTGACAGTTTTGACCTTCTATCCGTGAAATACGGCGACAAATGTTGGATAGATCTCTGAGAACGACCTCTCTGTGAACTCGCCTGTACCATTCATAGAACACGCGCGCCATCTAGCGGACACACATAGTTATATCTTTCCCATACATTTTCACTGCATCTCAGAATGTATATATGTATATATAGATGACGGCTCGAACCCTGGCAAACCATATCTTGTCCAAACTTCAAGACTGCACAGCTCAACTCATCAACATGCAAAACAGTGAGTATTTTCTCTTTGTAATTCTTTTATGCTATGGTGTTTTAAAGATTGTTTTTTCACATAGGGTGTGAAACAATAGATGTGAATTTTTAAATATGTAAAATTATATTAATAAAGTATGATTTTTAAAAATATCTGGGTACAGATATTAAGTATCATAAACTATGATTTTAAAAATATAAAACAAATGACCATTGAGGTTTCCTGTACAGTAATATAAAATGTTCGGTCTGCCAACAAAATTAGCAGCTTTTTGCCATGTTAAAAACACTGGGCAGTCTATAGTTTCAGTCGCTTTTGAACAAGCGTACCCTAGAAGCGGTGGGACTGACGTCCAAATCAAGTTTCGGAAGTGTAGTGGTTATCACGTTTGCTTTACACGCGAAAGGTCCTCAGTTCAAAATTGGGTGGAAACAAGTGGAGGCATGTTAAATATAAATGCTGCAATTCGCTACAAAACCCTTACTTTTGAGACAGGTGAAGGCCATCGTACCAAGGAGCTGTAGGCAGACTGCCATGCCGAATGACACTAGGTGGGTGCCGAATGACCTCTGTTCTGTTGTTTGTGGAATTTATAGACTGTCACACTGCCTGCAGGGCAGATTATGGGAAGGAGCCATCTTCTAAAAAGCACATCCGTCTCAATAATAGGTTTCTGTAGTGTAGTGGTCATCACATTCGCCTAACACGCGAAAGGTCTTCGGTTCGAAACCGAGCAGAAACAGTGGTTGGATTATGACAGAAAATGTAAACTCTTTGGCACGCTAGGTGGGTGCATCGCTCATTTCCTTTATATGCTTTTTAATAAGCGTGCACCTAAAGATTTATGTCTGCAACCTGAAGACGTGTTTGTAGTGTAGTGGTTATCACGTTCGCCTCACACGCGAAAAGTCCCCAGTTCATAACTGGGCGGAAACTGTGGGTGATTTTTGCAAAAATTTCGTATGCGATTTTCTGTTGAGCAGGTCAGTACACTTGCAGGGATGTTTGTTGTTTAATCTCTTTAGAAAAGGACAAAAATAAAACAAATGACCATTGAGGTTTCCTGTACAGTAATATAAAATGTTCGGTCTGCCAACAAAATTAGCAGCTTTTTGCCATGTTAAAAACACTGGGCAGTCTATAGTTTCAGTCGCTTTTGAACAAGCGTACGCTAGAAGAGGTGGGAATGAGATCCAAACCAAGTTTCCGTAGTGTAGTGGTTATCACGTTCGCTTTACACGCGAAAAGTCCTCAGTTCAAAATTGGGTGGAAACAAGTGGAGGCATGTTAAATATAAATGCTGCAATTCGCTACAAAACCCTTACTTTTAAGACAGGTGAAGGCCATCGTACCAAGGAGCTGTAGGCAGACTGCCATGCCGAATGACACTAGGTGGGTGCCGTCCAAATCAAGTTTCCGTAGTGTAGTGGTTATCACGTTTGCTTTACACGCAAAAGGTCCTCAGTTCAAAACTGGGCGGAAACAAGTGGATTCATTTTAAATATAAATGCTACAAAACCCTTACTTTTGAGACAGGTGAAGGTCATCGTACCAAGGAGCTGTAGGCAGACTGCCATGCCGAAAGACACTAGGTGGGTGCCGTCCAAATCAAGTTTCCGTAGTGTAGTGGTTATCACGTTCGCTTTACACGCGAAAGGTCCTCAGTTCAAAATTGGGTGGAAACAAGTGGAGGCATGTTAAATATAAATGCTGCAATTCGTTACAAAACCCTTACTTTTAAGACAGGTGAAGGCCATCGTATCAAGGAGCTGTAGGCAGACTGCCATGCCGAATGACACTGGGTGGGTGCCAAATGACCTCTGTTCTGTTGTTTGTGGAATTTACAGACTTTCACACTGCTTGCAGGGCAGATTATGGGAAGGAGCCATCTTCTAAAAAGCACATCCCTCTCAACAATAGGTTTCTGTAGTGTAGTGGTCATCACATTCGCCTAACACGCGAAAGGTCCTCGGTTCGAAACCGAGCAGAAACAGTGGTTGGATTCTGACATAAAATGTAAACCCTTTGGCACGCGAGGTGGGTGCAGCGCTTATTTCCTTTATATGCTTTTTAATAAGCGTGCACCTAAAGATTTATGTCTGCAACCTGAAGACGTGTTTGTTATGTAGTGGTTATCACGTTCGCCTCACACGCGAAAAGTCCCCAGTTCGAAACTGGGCGGAAACTGTGGGTGATTTTTGCAAATATTTCGTATGCGATTTTCTGTTGACCAGGTCAGTACACTTGAAGGGATGTTTGTTGTTTAATCTCTTTAGAAAAGGACAAAAATAAAACAAATGAACATTGAGGTTTCCTGTACAGTAATATAAAATGTTCGGTCTGCCAACAAAATTAGCAGCTTTTTGCCATGTTAAAAACACTGGGCAGTCTATAGTTTCAGTCGCTTTTAACAAGCGTACGCTAGAAGAGGTGGGAATGAGATCCAAACCAAGTTTCCGTAGTGTAGTGGTTATCACGTTCGCTTTACACGCGAAAGGTCCTCAGTTCAAAATTGGGTGGAAACAAGTGGAGGCATGTTAAATATAAATGCTGCAATTCGCTACAAAACCCTTACTTTTAAGACAGGTGAAGGCCATCGTACCAAGGAGCTGTAGGCAGACTGCTATGCCGAATGACACTAGGTGGGTACCGTCCAAATCAAGTTTCCGTAGTGTAGTGGTTATCACGTTTGCTTTACACGCAAAATGTCCTCAGTTCAAAACTGGGCGGAAACAAGTGGATGCATTTTAAATATAAATGCTACAAAACCCTTACTTTTGAGACAGGTGAAGGCCATCGTACCAAGGAGCTGTAGGCAGACTGCCATGCCGAATGACCTCTGTTCTGTTGTTTGTGGAATTTACAGACTGTCACACTAGTAGTTATAACCATTCGGCTTATGTCAAAATGATTTATGACCCTATGATTGACAGGTGGGCGGGGCTAACCTTTGACCTTCCGGAGGGTGTTCCGGAGGTCCTTTGATGTAGGGATTAACCTTTGACCTTCCGGAGGGGTTGTTCCGGAGGTCGCTTAATTTAGGGATTAACCTTTGACCTATCGATCGATCAAGTTGACAGTTGTCTTTACCCTATTGACCTTTGTATGGTATATGAAGTTGCCAGTTGTCTTTGCCAGTTGTCTTTGCCCCATTGATTTTGACCTATTGACCCCGGGGGGAAATAACTTCTTGGTGTGGGAAATCCCCTCCGTGTCGGGGTGAGAAAATAATTTTTCTAATGTCGCATATAGATTAGAATAGATTAGAATTACAAATGTAAAATCATCTTACCGTTTCACTATGGTGAAGAATTGGATTAAAGTTGACAGTCTCCGCACTGTGTGTGTGTGCGTCTGTCTGTGAGTGTGTGCGTGTCATCCGATATCCTGGCATTCCTGAGCACGCTATATAAATGGGGATAGTGAGAAAAGGTTTTTCTAATACTCTCACACTAAAGTTGAAAAGCATGCTGCTCCTTTAAAAGTATATGAATGAAATATTTATAAAATTTACATTTAGTCATTTACAATTTTCACACTAACTAAAGTTGAACACATTGATCTTTTAAAAAGTATATAAATGATTATAAAAAATCTTTTCAAAACAAAAATAAATATCTTACTAAAAATCTACTGAAGCAGTCATTTCAGATTAAATAAGTTTAAAGTTTTTAAACACTCTGTGTTTTGACACTCTGTGATTCAGAGTGGTGGAGGAATGTGTGTGTGTGTGTGTGTGTGTGTGTGTGTGTGTGTGTGTGTGTGTGTGTGTGTGTGTGTGTGTGTGTGTGTGTGTGTGTGTGTGTGTGTGTATGTGTGTGTGCGTGTGTGTTTCATGACACCCTCCCTCCCCTCAGTCTCTCAAACACCAGCGCATGACAGCAATGGTCTCCGCGCTAAGTGTGTGCGTCTGTCTGTGAGTGAGACACCACCCTATTCCTGCACCCCCTGCTGGGGGGTGAAAGTGAGAAAATATCTCCCAGTAACTAAAGTTGAACAACATTGTTCATTTAAAAGTATATAAATAAAATGCTTGCATCATTCATTGTAAATAAATAATATTCCAATTATAGCAGTCCAAAAATAAAAATCATCTTCCATTTAGACTGTTGAAGAAGCTATACAGTATGAACGGATGATCAGAAATAAAATCATAACGTATTTCATGCAGTTTACGAACCGATGACAAAAATAAAAATCAGCTTACCGTTTCAGAGTACTGAAGAATTGGATTAAAGTTGACACTCAAAGCGCTAAGTGTGTGTGTGCTTGCAACACTGGGAGATGTATCCATGGACCGTCTTTAGCACCTGTTGTTTTCACGATTCATACTAATTTATGGTCGCGAGCATATCCTGAAAAACAACAACTGTATAGAAAAGACTCAAAGGAGCCGGTACCGCTGTACGTGCCACTTCACCCTACCGATACGCTTTCCAATTAAAAAAAATCGTATCTCAAGAGAGGAGTGTCTCTTTTGTGACAGTTTTGACCTTCTATCCGTGAAATACGGCGACAAATGTTGGATAGATCTCTGAGAACGACCTCTCTGTGAACTCGCCTGTACCATTCATAGAACACACGCGCCATCTAGCGGACACACATAGTTATATCTTTCCCATACATTTTCACTGCATCTCAGAATGTATATATATATATATAGATGACGGCTCGAACCCTGGCAAACCATATCTTGTCCAAACTTCAAGACTGCACAGCTCAACTCATCAACATGCAAAACAGTGAGTATTTTCTCTTTGTAATTCTTTTATGCTATGGTGTTTTAAAGATTGTTTTTTCACATAGGGTGTGAAACAATAGATGTGAATTTTTAAATATGTAAAATTATATTAATAAAGTATGATTTTTAAAAATATCTGGGTACAGATATTAAGTATCATAAACTATGATTTTAAAAATATCAGTCTGCATATGTACATTTTAAAAAATCTCATCAGTCTTTATTTCCATGCTTATGGGGTTATGCTACGGTGATTTAAATATTGTTTTCACATGGTGAAAAACAGTAGATATGATTTTTAAATAAGTAAGATTATATTCATAAAAGTTTGAAATTTAAAAATATGGAACATTGGTGTTTTTTTTGTTTTGTTTTTTAAATCACACCAGTCTGCATACCCATGCTTATGGGGTTATGCTACGGTGATTTAAATATTGTTTTCACCTAGGGTGAAAAACAGTAGATATGATTTTTAATAATATGCAACATCACATTCATTTATCATAAAGTTTGATTTTTAAAATATGGACCATTGGTGATTTTAAACCAAATCAGTCTGCATATCCATGCTTATGTGTATTAATATGGATTATCATCGGATTTACTGCTTATGTGAAACTTTTTATGTGAAAAAGCTTTTATTATGAAAATCATGGATCAGCCGTCGGCTTACCGCAACATACTTCACTCTTCTACGAATGCTATTTGTGTGTTATAATGCAGCGCTATCTTTTAATGTGAAAAGACGGTGATATATACAGCGTTATAATTTAGTAAACCGATCTTTCGGATAGCTAACCATGCGGCATGGTGATAGAACATGTGTGTTGGTTAGCATCTCGTGCTACGCTGCTAACGGATCTCACACATTGTTATGGGCGCTATATCATTTTGCTTTTGTCTGTATATGTTTCAGAAAAACATTGCTGATGCTTCTGACGGTATACTGGTATATATTTTACCAAATAATCATCGTTTTAAACACTTTCTGAAGCGTCACATTCAGGTATGGAATGGATATGGTTGCCCATGAGTTCAAACAACATCCAGTTCACAGACAAATAGCGCCCCCACAGGCCCGGAGTTCAAACAACATCCAGTTCACAGACAAATAGCGCCCCCACAGGCCCGGAGTTCAAACAACATCCAGTTCACAGGCAAATAGCGCCCCCACCAGTCCCGGAGTTCAAACAACATCCAGTTCACAGGCAAATAGCGCCCCCACCAGTCCCGGAGTTCAAACAACATCCAGTTCACAGGCAAATAGCGCCCCCACCAGTCCCGGAGTTCAAACAACATCCAGTTCACAGGCAAATAGCGCCCCCACAGGCCCGGAGTTCAAACAACATCCAGTTCACAGACAAATAGCGCCCCCACAGGCCCGGAGTTCAAACAACATCCAGTTCACAGGCAAATAGCGCCCCCACCAGTCCCGGAGTTCAAACAACATCCAGTTCACAGGCAAATAGCGCCCCCACCAGTCCCGGAGTTCAAACAACATCCAGTTCACAGGCAAATAGCGCCCCCACCAGTCCCGAAGTTCAAACAACATCCAGTTCACAGGCAAATAGCGCCCCCACCAGTCCCGGAGTTCAAACAACATCCAGTTCACAGGCAAATAGCCCCCCCTAGTGCCCTGAAATGATATACAATGCACTCCTTACTGTGATAGGTCATCCTATGGTTGGAGATGATTTTGTTTAGAGCAAATTGTTTTAATCTAGCTATTTAAATGCTGATGTGATGTATTTAAATTTTCCAAGTTGTATGATTCATAAATTATAGGCGTGTGTGTGTGTGTGTGTGTGTGTGTGTGTGTGTGTGTGTGTGTGCGCGTCATCAACCATATAAAACGGCCCCACCAGGCGGCTTCAAATCATAATATGTTTTTCCCCCTCAGATTCAAACGTCGAGCGGAACGCCTTTGATGCCATTAATTCATGTGAGAACTTATTTTCTATTCTTTATAAATTAAATGTACCAATTTTTATGCGTCTTTATTTATTAATTTTAATTTATTTTAAGTTTTACTTATTTTTAATTCGTAGTGGCTACGCATGGGTTTGATGGAGACAGCACTGCCAATGGTAAGAACAAGATCCACCTTCAACGTAATGTTTTACGTTTAAGGAAATCTAACGTTTTATTTATTTTATAGATTTCATCCAATTCGTCACACAGCCTGGATTCCCGGTGGTCGACCTTACTGAAGACGAGAATGAACAAGACACCATCGTCGTAACAGATAGGCGAGACATAGTCGGAGATCAAATAGTTCCTACCCCCACAGCTTTAGACCAACCAAAGAAAAAGACTAGAAAAACGAATTATTCTGTACCCCCATTTAGTCCTGAGCTATTTAATGGTGAGGCTATCTACATGTATTAAAATTTAAACTCAAATTTGTCATACCATTATGATTGATTGTTATATTTCCATACAGCAGGTTCGGATAGAATCCATGATGATGATGATGACGATGTGACTGACTGGGGTGTGGCTCAACTCCACGCTTGGGATCAGAGCTCTTGGACGAGCGAGCGTGGCGAAGCGTCGAACGCCGGTCAGACGCCATTTCATTTTCACCAATCGTCGGAAGAGATCGATGTTGAAGAAGTAGCGCTGACCCCTCAACCAGTCGATGAACCATCCAACGATAAGCCTCTGATTCGCCAGCTCATTAATTCAATAGATGCATTTCGCAGTGAGTTTCGTGAGGCGAATGCGGATATAAACAGGAAAATTGATGCAAATCCTGCAAGGCAGGAAGAAAACCATAGCAGAATAGATGCCTTACGTAACGAGCTACGATCCTTTCAGCCAGAGATACATAGCAGATTCGATGTTCAGGATCGTTTTTTTCAGAATGTGAGCGATGAAATATTTCACCGCATCCATATTATCCGATTAATCATGGATGAGGATTCTGATATAAACGAGCATATGTCAACGCAACACCATAGTGAAATGCTGCTCAGGCTTCATCTTCTCCATACCCTCATAGATGAGATGTCTGCTACAATTAATAGTTTACTCACGATCCATTTTGTACCGCGTTAGATCATGTATTGATTGTTATATACACTCTTTGATTTTATACTCTTTGATTTATATTCCTTTTATATACTCTTATTATATTACATGTATACACTATGCTATTTTATCTATGCTCTATGATTTTGTAATATCTCACGTTTTATACTCTGTGATTGTTTTATACTCTGTGATGTTAGTCTGAATTTCAAAAATGGATGGATCAAAATACTTCTTTTCAGACGCTCGTCAATCAGACCAATCTGACACAGAACTGTCTCCGGATGAGCTTGAAACGATAAGTATGCTTCCAGATTCTTTAGAACAGTATCTTAATGTAGAATCGTCACACCAATCTGCTGATTTGGATCTTTTTGAATTAGTCGTAAATCCAAATATGAATCTCTATGACCCACCCATACAACACGGTGCAGGGTTAAATACCGCCGAACCACCCCCAGATCCTGACGACGATAGTGTAGAACATCCTACCGACGATGATAATACTTTCCGCGAAGGTAATCCTCCTACACATGAGCGATTAAGTCCCCTCGACATTGATGCGTTGATTCGCCGGGGTGGGTTCGTTAACGGATATCACGTTTTACCACGACCTCGTTTCAATAGCGTATCGTTGAGAAGGAGCATGAATCTGAGAGTCATCAACTCTGCAGATCTGGCCGATTATCATCGTTACTTACACGACACACTGAGCGGGATTGTTACTTTTGCTAGAGATTTTGGTGAGGATGTACCCGTGATTAATTTGACCGTGTCAGCCTCCAGTCTACAAATACCCATCAGCGCTGTTTTAACCGATGGAAATAATTATGACCCCAATTTGCTTTACGACCAAATTGAAAAAGTTTTACAGAGCAACGATCAGTTATTATCGGACCAGGCCGTTGAGATAGAAGCTACCGTTGTTATGAACAGGCAAGGAGGTGGGGGTCAACGACGTAAACTTATGGATCTGGCCATTGGTGAGGTGATCAAAAGAAAAAAAAACAGTTTATTTTGCCCCACAAATATTTCGAATAATTTGTGCTTCTCCATTTGTCTCGCCCGTTTTCTTAACCCACAACACCCGAGACCGAGTTAGAAAATCTGGCTACCACCATCCAAAACAGTGCAGGCTTCTCAATCCAAGATCCAATCGCTTTTAGCGACATAGCCTCATTTGAACGAGCTCTAGGCATTAAAATTGTCGTATTTCACAGATCTAACGCAGCTGTCTTAGAAACGTACAAAACTTGTGATGAACCCCATCCGAAAACGGTGTTCCTCTATCACCATAACGATCATTACTACATGATAACGAGTTTGACAGGGTTCATCGGTTCGGAATACGTATGCGAATTTTGTTACAAAAGTTACACCAGTCGCAGAGACCATCGATGCAAACACGTCTGTAACGTATGCTTCGACTCAGAATGTTACACCTACCCTAAAACGACCATACACTGTCTAGATTGCATGCGTTACTGTAAATCGAGCTATTGCTTCGAAATGCATAAAAAAAACCCACCTCCGGGTCACGAAAACCCCGCCTGTGATCTTATAAAATACTGTAAACTATGCAACAGACGCTACCAGGTTAAACCGGGAAACAAGAAAACCAAACACGTATGCGCTCCGGACAAATGCGACCATTGTCGCGAAATTCTGGTGGACGAGGGAGAACACCAATGCTTCATACAGCCCCTAGCGCCTAAGGAGTTTTGCGAAAAATACATTTTCTACGATTTTGAAACGCGTTATGAAAATGGGAGGCACGTGGCTAATTTTGTTTGCGCGATCACGTTCCAAGGGGAGAAATTTGTAGCTCGCGGTACAGGCTGTATAGCTAAGCTAATCAAGCGCTTCAGACAGCCGCGATATGAAGGCTGCTGCTTCATTGCTCATTACGCCTCCAGATTTGACTCCTTTCTCATTCTGGAGTATTTCTGCAAAGCTGGGATTGCCATCGAGGTTATCATGCAGGGATGTAAATTAATCCTTATGTATGATGAAACGTTTGCGCAGCGATACCTCGACAGTCATTCATTTTTCCCCGTTTGCCCTAGCCAAAATGCCAGCTGCGTTAGACTTGACGACGACTGAAAAAGGCTACTTTCCACATCTTTTCAACAGAGTGGAAAATGCGAAGTATTTCGGACCTTACCCCGACAAAAAGTTTTACAACTACGATAACATGTCGGATAAAGACCAACAAAAGTTCGATGCCTGGTACAGCACGGTTGAGGGTAAGTTCTTTGACTTTAAGAAAGAACTGTACGAGTACGGCGTTAACGACGTTGTGTTATTACGCGAAGGTTGTATGAAATATCGCCAGTCGTTCATCGAATGCACCAAACTTGACCCTTTCAGTTTTACGACGATCGCTAGTTGTGCGATGGGGATCTTCAAAACACATTTCCTTAAGAAAAATACGCTGGCTCTCACGCATAACAAAGCGTACATCCGACAGAGCAAATGCTATTCATCTGGTTCAATAGAATGGCTGGAGTATGTCAAAAAGACTCGAAACGTCGACCTACACCACGCCTTGAACCATGGCGAAGTATCCTTCGGTAAGTACTTTTTAGACGGTTACTACGAACAGAACGGGTTGAGGTTTGGCTTAGAATACAATGGTTGTGTACACCATGGACACTGCTGTCGCTTTGAAGCCCATCAGACACACCCCTTGTCGCGAGTACCTTACGGGGTTCTCAGGAGACAGTTTGACGATAAGGTCGAAATTCTGCAGAAGACGGTTTGCAAATCGAGGTTCTTTGGGAATGCGAATGGAGCAAAATGAAAAAGACCGATCCCTCCGTGATAGAATTTATGGACAATTATTCGGCCCCCGAGAGATTGAAACCGCGAGACACTCTGTTTGGTGGTCGAACTAACGCTTATAAACTCTATCACAAGGTGACCGAAGATGAAAAAATAAGGTATCTCGATTTCACCAGCCTCTACCCCTTTTGCCAGGCTAGGAAAAGCAATCCGATCGATCATCCACAAATCATTTTCAAAGATTTTGAACCGATTGAAAATTATTTCGGCCTTATCAAAGCGACCGTGTACCCTCCCCGCAAATTACTGCACCCGGTTCTCCCTTACAGATGCGAAGGAAAACTCATGTTCCCGTTATGTAGAACTTGCGCTCACGAGCAAAACCAGACCTCAACCTGTACCCACACGGATCAGGAAAGATCGCTGTCGGGCTGTTGGGTCAGCATCGAGCTTTTAAAAGCCGTCGAGAAGGGTTATGTGGTAGCCAAGATAGACGAGGTTTGGCATTTTCCTCAGCGGTCAGACGCATTGTTTGGCGATTATGTCAAAACGTTTCTGCGTTTGAAACAACAAGCGTCAGGGTATCCGTCGAATGTGGTCACGGAGGCTGAGAAAGAGACTTACATCCCTGAGTATTTTGAAAAAGAGGGGGTTCAACTCGACCCCGAAAAGATCAAGTACAACGCCGCCCAGAGGGCAATCACGAAATTGATTCTCAATTCGCTTTGGGGTTGGTTCTCGTTAAGACAGAACCTGCCTCAAACGACTCTGGTGAACGACCCCGAAGATTTCACCAGAATCGTTTTTGGTAATACCGACACACTGTCCTATTTCACATTCGTCTCGGACGACGTAGCTCTCGTTCAGCATAAACCTGACAAAGACGATGTTTGTAAGGCGCACGACGTTAACGTGTTTCTAGGAGCGTTTACAACGGCTCATGCACGACTGGAATTGTACGAATTGATGGACAGACTCGGCGACCGGCTTCTTTACTCAGATACGGACTCCGTCGTCTTTGTGTCTAGGGAGGGGGACTGGGAACCGCCTCTAGGGGGTCATTTGGGGGAGCTGACGAGCGAGCTAGACGACGGCGACTTCATAACGTGTTTTTGCACGAGCGGGCCTAAATCTTATGGGTACAAGACGGCCAAAGGTAAGACGTGCATGAAAGCTAAGGGTATAACATTGAATGCAAAAAACTCCCGAGCCATCTGTCTGGAATCCCTGATTGGTCTGGTTGACGGTTATGTGACGTCGCAGGATAGCGCCAAACACATCCTGGCTCACACCGAAAATATTGTGAGGAATAAAAAGACTCTCACATTGCACAACAAATCAGTCGTTAAAAAGTTCAAGGTGGTGTATAATAAACGCAGACTTTTGCCCGATTTCACCACTCTTCCTTATGGCTACTGATCAGGTGATGCACAGAGGGTCTCAGGTTGTTTCCGATTTTGATTTCAGACTTCAACATCCATTTAGTTGTGTTATAAGTGGGCCGTCCAATTCTGGAAAGTCTTATTTTGTAAAACTTTTGTTGGAAAAGGGTTTGACTATAATCTCCAAGAAAATTGAAAACATTGTATGGTTGTATGATTGCTGGCAGCCTTTGTACGACGATGTACTGAAATTGTACGACATTAAATTTGTGCATGGAATACCCGAGAGTCTGAATGACGATGATTTACTCATAAAACAAATCTTCTCATCGTGGATGATTTGATGCAGCAAGCTAGCGCCAACCTGGAACTCCAGCGCGTATTTACGCAATATTGTCACCATCGGAATCTCAGCAGCATCTATATAGTGCAAAATTTATTTGCACAGGGTAAGTCCAGTCGAACCATCAGCTTAAACGCCAATTACATGATTTTGTTTAAAAACCCCAGGGACGTCAATCAGGTAGCGATGCTAGGACGACAAATGTACCCGGGAAACACAAAATACTTTATGGAATGTTATCACGACGCGGTCAACCGATCTTTCGGATACCTATTGATAGACTATAAAGCTAAAACTCCGGAGCAGTACCGTCTCAGAACAGGATTGCTGTCCGACCGTCAAGTGGTTTATATCCCGAAAAAAAGAAGAACGTGATAAATCGTCATGTCCGCCAGACTTTGTAAACATCTGCCGGTGTTAAAACTGCTACATAAAGCGTCTCCTAAACAACGACGTGTTATTTTACAATCGGTGTCCGACGAATTCATTTTATCGCTGTGCGAATTGGCGCTAAACATCCTCTACGGCACGATCCCGGTCAATCGCCAGCAGTACCAAAAACTGAAAAAGAGAAAAGCGGAAATCAAATTTGTGGCCGATAAAAAAATTGGCATAGCGGCCAAGAAACGAGTCATCAACCAAAAGGGCGGCTTCCTTTTACCTTTATTAAGCGTCGCCGTCCCGTTCCTGACAAGCTTGATAGCCAATCGATAGGATGGAGTACGCTGAGAAGATGTATTTAGTCCCGCAGCATCAGCTGGATAAGATGAAAACTGAGAATGTACGCGAGAACATTCAACAGACTGTGGAAAACGATTTGGACGGTGCCATAAGAAATATTTTACATCGCACCGATTTGAATCCGTACGAAAAAGCCAAACTTTACACCAATACCCTAAGCAGGTTTTTGACCATCGTTAGACAAGGGGATCGTGAGAGCGGGGTTTTAACCCTCTCGTTACCCCATAGTGACCCTGAGCCTAAAGATGCGCAAACGCCAGCCGCTCCCCGCACTGCTAATGTTGAAGACGGTGTTGCTGAGGGGGCTGTGGAGGACGAAGTGCTGAAGAATGTCCCTTCGAGAAGCGTGAAAAACAGTAGATACATATTAAACAAGATGTCTAAAGCTAAAGGACTAAGCGGGTGGAACGAATCGGGGGAGTTTGTGTTCAAGGGTAAAGTCGTACCAGGTTCACACATGGTTGATTTGTTAAAAAATGTGACGGCCCCCCAAAAGGTTCGGGATGACCGGAGACCTCTGGGATGGACGGAGTTTCTACAGGCTTTTGGCGAGTTAAACATTCCTTTTTCTACAGTGCCGAATCAACAGGTCAGGAGCGTGATTAAGTCTCTAAAGAGTAAACCCGCCACCCCCGCCACCACACCCGATGTTAGACCTTATAAAAAGGCACGGAAATATTCATGCTACAGGACTCCGAAAGACTCTGTGTTTAAAATATCGACCGGTGATCCGAGGCAATGGTTGGAATTTTAACGAATGTATCTTACGATTAAATAAAGACGATAAAAAATAAAATGTTTTAAGATTTCTTATTTATAGATCAAACACGTTTGCACACAGGATGACATTTTATCATTACACACATGCGGTCTTAATCTCTTCACAAATAGGGATACCATTTTATCATTTTTAATATAATCGTCGGTGTATAGTTTCAACACACGGTCATAGTCACAACCTTTAGTTAAATGATATAGAAAAAACAAACAGTGCTCCCCACAGGTATTGGATGAATAATCCTGGACTTGTCTGTCGGAATATAATACTTGGGGGTGGTTGGTCGCTAGAAAGTGATCGATGCTGGTTGGGAAGCGGGTGCTGTTGGGTGGATTGCCAAAGCTGTCGAAAAAACAAGCGGGCCCCTCTTCGGGTAAATAAACGGCTATCCAATGCTCACCGGGTAGCCGAGCGGGGTCGGTGTTAATGATCCCCATCGCAGGTAAGGTCCTCACAGGTTTTTTGGGTAGTTGATCGCTCGGTAGAACCCCAAGAAAATGTGTTCTGCACGTCATTTTATCCACGATAGCTGTGAGTTGAAGTGTGTTCATCTCTCAATAGTAATCGATCAGCACCTGTCTGCGGTTAGACACTTCAATGAGAGAATCAAAAACGGCGTAAATGATTAAGTTAACGGTATTTGGCAGCGGTTGTCTGAAACGAGCTTCGACTCTGATATTTCCGGACTTGATAAGCGAAATGTGCTGGCCACACTCTTCATCCGGGGTGAGGTTAAACGCATAAAGCGTGTATCCGTTTATGAAATCGTTACTGTCGATACAGAGTGCGCGGTCTTTAAGGTGTCTACCGGTCGCCATCGAAAGCTGATAAAATTCACGCGCCGCCACACCGGCTTCGAAATTAGGTTGTAGAGGTTTAGCGGGGAATTGCTGAGAATCGACGTAGACGGCTAAGAACTCCAGATTGTAATGTTTGAACGCAAATGGATTTTTTGTGTAGGATCCGGTGAATGCATCGTTGTCGACCATGGCGATGATGATAGACTTTGGCAATGTTCCTAAAAACAGATTTTCTTGATTCAGAACACGAGACCCAGTAGGGATTGAGAACGTTTTTAGACAGACCCTGTCGACGGCGTACTTGGCCGTTGTTGACAGTAACGCCTGTGCGTGAGCCAGTCTCACCGGGGGTGATACAGACACTTTCTTGACAAATAGGGATGCCGCCGTTATATTTAATTTGTAAGCAATGTCGTCGCCCCTCATCAGGCAGAATTCATCTTTTGCTCGAATAAATCGCAACTTAACATCCACCCCATTCAGTAAAAGTTTCTCCTGGAAGAATATATCGGCGTGTATGGGGGTAAACAGTTCCACCTCCCTGCTCCGGCTGGTATAGGTCGCCCTCTTTGTCAGTCCCTCGTTATTGCCAGGGGGGTCATGCACATCCATCTGACCCGCCGAATCTTTGTGAAACAACGATGTGGAGAACAGAGATTCCAACGTATCCTTACCGTAGTTGAGCAGACTCTCTATGATACAGCGATAAGGATAGGTGCTTGAGCTTTGAGATATCAGGCGATCACCCAGGGTTATGTCGACTTGCGAAAATATTGTAGCGCCCGGGTAGTTAATGAGTCCAACCCTAGCCGGATGCGGGATATCGTCTCCGTCAGGCTGCGTGATTTTCACCCGTAGATAGAGCATGGTGTTATTGAGATCCATATAATCATCCCCGTTTCCCGCGATAAAAAACTCTATCGGGGCAGAGGGCGAAAGGGCCGATAACGGAGCTACTTCTAAATAGCTGTTTTTCTCGATGATGGTCTGTGTCAGAGGTACCGTAAATAAGTCCAGCTCGGACTTGATGCACTCTCCCGACATACGATGCAGTAACGCCATGTTAGAATATGGTTTTTACCCCTCTCTTGACCGACGCGTTTCGCCTAACAGTCTTCTTACGCTTTCTACGTACGAGTGAGCGTTTGTTTGATACATGTGTTGTTTTCTTCCTTTTCACCCCCGATTGACCACGCCTTCTCACACCGGGAGGTTTGGACGTTCTCTTACGTGCCATGACCATCAGACCAGATCCGCCTTGAGCTTTAGCATCATTGTCGTGGGAACGCATCAATACATTTGAGAAGACGTCGGATACTATATTTTTAGCAGCCGATTTTAGGTGGGGCTTTGCAATGCTGAAGCCTCTTTTTAACAGAGGTACGGCCATCCTGAACAGACCTCTAAAAATACCCCCTAAGCCGCTACCATACATAACCCCTCCCCCGGCATAACCCGGTAAAGCTCCCCTGGCTTGGTTTTGATAGTAGGCGACATAGTCCGGACTCTCTCTAGGTCTATAATGATAATTCATTTTTTGGTTTAAAGTGTAGTTTTACGATGACTTTCCCGTAAGTGAAGGGTACCGGTTTGTTTTGATCGTCCTTAACCTCTATGGTGATGTCAGTGATGTGATCCTTGGCGATCGATGCGTAATGCGGCTTGTCGTATCTAGCAATGACCGTCTCGTTGGTTTTACCCGATATATGTACGCATCTCAAAAGGGGTACGTGAGAATCGCCGACCACTTGATATTGGATAATGTCCGTGTAGACGTAGAGCGTGTAGAACCCTGCGTTGATGTCGCATTGATGGGGGGCGTACATCATAATGGTTTTCGTCAAATCTGTTTCTTTATCGTAGCTCGATTGTCCGAGATACCCGCCTTTCGCTAATCCTAAAATAATGCCGAGTCTCCCTCGGAAGTAGAGTGAAACGTTGGGTTTTGCCACCAGAAACAGTTTGTTTTTTATTTCATCATGAGTCAATACCCCATGATTTAGGATAAGTTGATTTATAACACGTACGATGGCGCGAATATTCGGGTAGTACCCTCCAGCTATGTTTAATTGCTTCGCTGTGTTTTTTTTAACCGTATCACCATCCGACGCAATGTTTAGGGTGAAATATCCTTCTTTGTCGTTAAAGCTATACCAACTTCTAGGATATTCGATTTCGACTAGTCCGACTTGCCAGGGTCCTTTCAAGCTTATAGCTTTTGGTAGTCTGGTTGTATAGCTGGATATTCGATTTTGGGGGTAAACCCACGACGATGCATTGCATGGTAGCGTGACGTAGAACCCGTGCTCGTCCATGATGGTATGATCTCATCCGTTATGGTCGATGCGTTTTAAGGAGATTGCAAGTCCACCACAGTTTTTTTATCTACATAGCTGTTGAATTTTGAAGGCCATCCTAGCCATTTCACTAAAACAAGCGTAGATTTGCCTTGTTTTTTCTGACCTAAAATCTTTTCCACCTTAAAAGATTTGTTTTTACTCACAATTATTTTTTGCAGCTCTTTTTCATAAAAAACCCCTTCAAGGACTTCGCCGTCATAATCGCTGAGTCTGTAGACCGGGGGTTGGCGCGGGATACATGAGGATACAGTGAAAAACTCTTCTGTGTAGTTCTGCTCATAACCTTTGGCAAACGGACCTCTCACTTTAGAAATCCTGACGACGTCGCCGACTTTGAACTTTAATACGGGTTTCTCGGTCTTATTCTTCTTTACATCCCCATACAAGTTTTGAAACACTTGACCCTCATTGACTCTGCTGACGTCCACGGGTCTCATTCTGATACTGCGATGATAACTGGTATTGTACCCTTGAATAATGTCCTGTAAAACATCTATGTATCGTCGTGAATTGGTAGCCGTTAAAAATCTCCACATGCGACTTTTTAACGTTCTATTAAATCGTTCAACGACGCTGGCTTTCAAATCGGTAGCGGTAGCGAAATGATTAATGTCATGCTTTTTCATGAGATTTTGAAAATGTTTGTTAAAAAATTCCTTCCCCTGATCCGTCTGCAATTTCTGTGGGACACGCCCCTCTTCGAGTATAGACTCGAACGCTTTGGTAACCTCAACCCCGCTCTTATTCTTCAACACCCTGGTCCACGCGTGTTTGGTGAAAACGTCCACGCAGGTCAGCAGATATTTATGACCGTCATTATCCTTGGCATAAGCGGTCATGTCGACCAGATCAGCCTGGAACTGAGTATCGATTCCGTATACAACCACCCTATTTCGTTTGTATTTTATCGGCGCTGTTTTGTGTAATGTGTAAGCATCCTCACCAGCCAGCCATTCTGAAACCTGTTTATCGCTTAGGCGGACTCCGCTATCTTTTAAGACGGCATCTTTTAATCGTTTTTTACCCCCTAAAGAACCTGGGTTGGACGGTGTATAATAAGCCTTTTTCATGAGCTCGGACATGATGATGATGATGTTTCACCCGCTGTGAAAGAATGAGAGGTACGGATGATTTGAATCAATCTTTTATTAAAAAAATATGGATATAATGACGTTACAGAATATACAGGCTAAGTAAAAATGGTTATAATGACATGTCTGTACACGCTAGGTAAAAAAAATGAATATAATACAACAAACATTAAGTAAAAATGGATATAATCATGCTACATGCACACTCAAGGTTAAAATGAATATAATACAACATAGTAAAAAAATGGATATAATGACGTTACAGTCTAAGTAAAACGGATATAATACAACGGTCTAATCACAATCTAGCCAGAATAAAAAGTCGCGGAACACAAACATGTTTCTGTTTAGGACATAATCGGTAAACAGTTCAATAATTTGGTCGACGTTGTTAATCAATTGACGACGTTCGACCATCTCCTCATCATCAGTGTCTAACCCCTTTGACTTTTTGACCAAATGGATACATACATCAACTACAAACGTGAACATGGATAACGTATCATAGACACCGATGTCAGACTGTGAACCGTACAGCCAATCGAGAACCTGTTTTATCACATAGAATACTTGTTCGTCATCGTCAAGACATGCGGAGATCATAGAGCACCATGTATTGTTACGACCCAGACCTCTTACATTTATCATCATTTTCTTGAGATTGGTCTCACGTGTACTGTCGTCATCATCCCGTAAAATTTCAAACGGGGAATCGGATGCGTCCTCAATAATCTTGTTCATAAGACCGATGATCTGGTCTTTGTAATGATCTTTAAACATGGATGCTATAAAGTGTGTTATACTCCCCACAACGCCCATGTCGGAGGAGGTTTGGTCACTCCCCATTCACGATGGAGAGACCTTCCCAGAGATCAACGACGTCGTAGATGATCTCCTTGCAGGGTTTGTCCAGAAGTCTCCCCCTGATTTCTTCTAGCTTGGCTGTGATGAATGGTTCGTCTTTTGATTCATGCAGAATACCCCCGACTGTTCCTTGAATACGGTGGGGTCGAGATTTTAACCCACACCGGTTGAGGATAATAGTAATGATGGTATGAAAATTGGGTTTAAACAGCTTGCCTGACAGTTCATCAAAGTGTGGGTCGAAGAAGTAGTTGGGAGGGTCAAACAGGCAGGAATGCTGCAGCTGGCTAGGATGATCAATCGCACACCCCTCACATTCCTCCTTCAGCTTATCACCAATGAGATGTTGCAACAGCACCACGACCGCTGCTTTTATGATTTTGAATCCAACGTCGCTGAAACATCCGTCTGTAGCATCTAAATTGGGTTTAGCATCGGGGTCGTTGCGTCCGTCGGACTCGTAAGTCAGGTTGTGAGATCCAAGCTTTTTGTTGGATGGTGGTGAAGGTTTAGTGCAAGCGCAGTCGCACTCGATCTCCAAATCCCAGTCTAAGCGACGTTTGGTAGTTTTAGTCTGAGCCCAGTCGTTTTCAAAGCACGGTGCCAAGGCTATGCGACGTCTGGTAGTTTTGGCCGGGGGCCAGTCTTTGTGGAGACCCGATGGTCCGGCGTCGTCGGTCAGAATATGGTCGGTCACGCTATCGTCAGGGTCGAGAATGTTGCCGAAAGAGATACCGCAGCTGCACACGTGTGTGGGTTCTGGACCTCCGTCTTCAGCCATGGTTTATATGTGTTTGCTCGGGAGGGTCTGGTCGCTGGAATTTATGAGGTTGTAGAAGAGGGCGGAACGTTCTAGAATTTTAACCACGGTTTATAAAGACGCTTGGGAGGGTCTGACAGTCGAGCTTTAGGATGACTGTAGTGAATGGGCGTGGATGGCTTAGTAAACGAACTGCTGCGCGCGCATCTCTCGGGGTGGAACAGCAGCACTTTGATTTTGTTGTATCCGTCGTGCAGGTCACACCATTTGAACATTTTGTTGATGGCTGAAAAAAAACTAGTCAGCAGATTCAGATCGCACCAATTGAACACAAATTGCATTTCGTACAGATCGTGATGCTCGTTAGGCCGGATAACTCCTGATCGAGTGCTGTCTAGCTTTGTCTTGTCTTTACAGCAGAATATGTAGACAGAATCATTCGGCTTCTTTTTAGTATGGTCACCTACCACACGGTACCGGGTGTTTGGGCTTACACCGTCCCACTCGGCAGTGTACAAAGGCTCTTCGCCGATGTCGTGCAGATCCTTCCAGACAAACGTGTAAAATAGAGTCCAGTCTTTTTCAGGAAATACAACACACGGATCTTCCCCAGGCTGAAACTCACCCACGCCGTCGGCGGTGTAGAGTATAACAATTCGTGAGGGTTTATGAAATTTGTACCCGAATACACGGTTACTACACATCATATATTCAGCTTGAGTCCATTCCGAAGTTTCATGGAGAAAGTTTGTCAAACGGACGTGTCCAATGGCCTTTCTCGGTGCCATAGTCAGACTTTCCATCATCTTGCTGGTCAGCGCCATCTCTGGGGTTTTAGGGGAGGATGAACCATCCATGCTCATGTAGCTCATGGTTCTCTTTCTGGTCTGGCTACAACACACAGTCCCTATTTATATAGCGTGCTCAGGAATGCCAGGATATCGGATGACACGCACACACTCACAGACAGACGCACACACACACAGTGCGGAGACTGTCAACTTTAATCCAATTCTTCACCATAGTGAAACGGTAAGATGATTTTACTTTTGTAATTCTAATCTATTCTAATCTATATGCGACATTAGAAAAATTATTTTCTCACCCCGACACGGAGGGGATTTCCCACACCAAGAAGTTATTTCCCCCCGGGGTCAATAGGTCAAAATCAATGGGGCAAAGACAACTGGCAAAGACAACTGGCCACTTCACATATCATACAAAGGTCAATAGGGTAAAGACAACTGTCAACTTGATCGATCGATAGGTCAAAGGTTAATCCCTAAATTAAGCGACCTCCGGAACAACCCCTCCGGAAGGTCAAAGGTTAATCCCTACATCAAAGGACCTCCGGAACACCCTCCGGAAGGTCAAAGGTTAGCCCCGCCCACCTGTCAATCATAGGGTCATAAATCATTTTGACATAAGCCGAATGGTTATAACTACTCACACTGCTTGCAGGGCAGATTATGGGAAGGAGCCATCTTCTAAAAAGCACATCAATCTCATCAATAGGTTTCTGTAGTGTAGTGCTCATCACATTCGCCTAACTCGCGAAAGGTCCTCGGTTTGAAATCGAGCAGAAACAGTGGTTGGGGTCTGACAGAAAATTTATACTGTTTGCCACGCTAGGTGAGTGTAGCGCTCATTTCCTTTATACGCTTTTTAACTCTCTTGGGTCGTTTTTTTTCCACATAGCAGCAACATAGACTTAAAATACTCCGTCATTTTACGTCATATAAATAAAATCAATACATGATTATAAACTATAGAGGGTCTTCTTTTTTTGTGTACACTCACATTAACATCAAAACCGTGTGCTTTTGTAAAATGAAGAAAATAAACAGGGTGTGCTTTCTGCCTCTCTGTCTCCGTTAAATTTTTTTCTGGTGCACGTCTCTAAACTTAAACAAAGCTCAGCGAATACTATTCACACAAGCACGAGCAATATATCTTTATAATCATTTAAGTTTGTACTTTTAAAATATCTAATTCAAAACTAAAATAAATATTCTCTGTTTATGTAATCTATTAAAAAAGAGAGAGGTGTCAGCCGATCTACTTATCGTTCTCTTAGCTCATTATTCTGCTAATCTGACACGCCCACGGAGAGCGCGCGGTATTCAAACGCAAATGATCTGAAGCAACACATGCAAAGTGTCAACGCCCCTCATAAACGCGATAACACAACAAATGTAATCATCAGATTAATGTAGCCTACTATTTCTTCTTGCGAGGCTGTGTGAGGAGTAATCCTGGGACATTTACCTCAGAACATGTGCTGTTTTTTTTTCATTCCGAGGAGCAACGGATCCATCTGATAAGTAAGTTCTTTATTATTATTGTTCTAATCGCGATATCATAGTGTATGTAAACCGCAAAAAGACTGTTTAAATATTAATCGCGTCTGTGTGTGAATGAATGAACTGAACAGTTTTTACCAAACCCTATTGCTATACTGAGATGAGTGAAAATCGACTGAAATATGTTGAAATAACGTTAAAATGTCTTTGTATTAGCAACGTATTAAACTGCAAATTAAAATTTATGCCCTAATATAGGCTCATAAAAACAACAAACGATATGCCTATGTTACAGACGAAATATGAAAGACAACATTTTGTTGACTAGTTTTGGATAGATTATTAACTGTTTAATGTAAAATATGCTACTGCCACATTGAATAAGCTTTTGTTCACCAATTTCTGCTCAAATGTTATATATTACGCTATGTTTGTTTTGTCAAAAATAAAGTCATCAAGTAGGATGCTATTATAGTGTTTGTTCCAATGTAGGCTTTATTCAAACTAATGAATCCTTAACTATGAAATATGTATGATAAAATGTATAATTTAGTTTTTACAAAGAAATATGAAATATCCATCTGAGAAGTAAGTTTTTTTATTATTGTTCTAATCGCGATATCATAGTGTATGTAAACTGCAAAAAGACTGTTTAAATATGAATCGCGTGTGTGAATGAATGAACTGAACAGTTTTTACCAAACCCTATTGCTATACTGAGATGAGTGAAAATCGACTGAAATAGGTTGAAATAACGTTAAAATGTCTTTGTATTAGCAACGTATTAAACTGCAAATTAATATTTATATGCCCTAATATAGGCTATCATAAAAACAACAAACAATATGCCTATGTTACAGAAGAAATATGAAAGACAACATTTTGTTGACTAGTTTTAAATAGATTATTAACTGTTTACTGTAGCCTAAACTATAGACTACTGCCACATTGAATAAGCTTTTGTTCACCAATTTCTGCTCAAATGTTAAATATATTAGGCTATGTTTGTTTTGTCAAAAATAAAGTCATCAACTAGGATGCTATTATAGTGTTTGTTCCAATGTAGGCTTTATTCAAACTAATGAATCCTTAAATTTGAAATATGTATGATAAAATGTACACTTTAGTTTTTACAAAGAAATATTACACTTGAAATATTGTTATTTTAATTGTTGCTGTAATTGTAACCTTTTTAATAAAATAGCAAATAATATATTTACAAGGTAGATGTAAACAAAATCTTAAAAGGTCAATATAAGCCTTCTCTTCAAATTATTTGTATTGTGTTTTATTAGTGACAAATTTGGGGAGAGGATACATATTCAAAACTTTCTGAAAATACAGTATGAGAATTAACTACACAATTACTAGAAATGTTCACCTTGGATATTATACAATTTGCAAGCAAAAATACAAGTGGAAAAATACTATTTTTTATAGATGTTTCCAACTGTGAACCAATTTTGTAGTATATATACACATTTCTTTTCTTGTGTCCTTGTATTCTTTCTTGTGGCTCAGTGACACACCTGTGGAAAGCTCATTATGCGGCTCATTAAGCAGGTCTTTTGTCTTCACAGGTGTGAATCAGACCATTATACATGAGTCACGCCCATTTCGCATATTGCCTTTCCAAACAAAAAGTGTTTTACTAAATTTAAATCAATGTATTGTTTTATGTGAATGATTTGGAAGGATGATTTTCAGATCATTTTGAAGCAAAAATCCTAGGCGAGAACATCAATTAGTCAAAAGTCTTGTGGACACATATTTAGTATGTGTTTTGTGGCCTTATTTCAGAGACTTTAAGTTTTAGTTTTTTCAATAACCATGCATAAACAATATTCTCTCAAAAATACAAACATGTACATACATCTTGCTAACATATTATGGTAGCCCTGTTTGTGCTATATAGAGTGAATTTACACCTTTGCCATTAACATGTTTATAAATAACTGAAAAAAGCTCAAATGTTAGAGCATGTCAGAACACCTCCAGAACCCCAAAAACACTTTGGACCCCAGAGGGTTAACAAGCGTGCACCTAAAGATTTATGTCTGCCACCTGAAGACGTGTTTCCGTAGTGCAGAGGTTATCACGTTCGCCTCACACGCGAAAAGGTCCCAAGTTCGAAACTGGGTGGAAACAGTGGGTGGTTTTTGCAAAAATTTCGTATGCGATTTTCTGTTGAGCAGGTCAGTACACTTGCAGGGATGTTTGTGGTTTAATCTCTTTAGAAAAGGACAAAAATAAAACAAATGACCGTTGAGGTTTCCTGTACAGTAATAAAAAATGTTTGGTCTGCAAACAAAATTAGCAGCTTTTTGCCATTTTTAAAACACTGGGCAGTCTATAGTTTCAGTCGCTTTTGAACAAGCGTACCCCAGAAGCGGTGGGACTGACGTCCAAATCAAGTTTCGGAAGTTAAGTGGTTATCACGTTTGCTTTACACGCGAAAGGTCCTCAGTTCAAAACTGGGCGGAAACAAGTGGATGCGTTTTAAATATAAATGCTGCAATTCGCTACAAAACCCTTACTTTTGAGACAGGTGAAGGCCATCGTACCAAGGAGCTGTAGGCAGACTGCCATGCCGAATGACACTAGGTGGGTGCCGAATGACCTCTGTTCTGTTGTTTGTGGAATTCACAGACTGTCACACTGCTTGCAGAGCAGATTATGGGAAGGAGCCATCTTCTAAAAAGCACATGCACCTCATCAATAGGTTTCTGTAGTGTAGTGGTCATCACATTCGCCTAACACGCGAAAGGTCCTCGGTTCGAAACCGAGCAGAAACAGTGGTTGGATTCTGACAGAAAACTTTAACTCTTTTCCACGCTAGGTGTGTGCAGCGCTCATTTCCTTTATATGCTTTTTAATAAGCGTGCACCTAAAGATTAATGTCTGCAACCTGAAGACGTGTTTGTAGTGTAGTGGTTATCACGTTTGCCTCACACCCGATAAGTCCCCAGTTCGAAACTGGGCGGAAACTGTGGGTGATTTTTGCAAAAAATTCGTATGCGATTTTCTGTTGAGCAGGTCAGTACACTTGCAGGGATGTTTGTGGTTTAATCTCTTAGAAAAGGACAAAAATAAAACAAATGACCATTGAGGTTTCCTGTACAGTAATATAAAATGTTCGGTCTGCCAACAAAATTAGCAGCTTTTTGCCATGTTAAAAACACTGGGCAGTCTATAGTTTCAGTCGCTTTTGAAAAAGCGTACCCTAGAAGCGGTGGGACTGACGTCCAAATCAAGTTTCTGAAGTGTAGTGGTTACCACGTTTGCTTTACACGTGAAAGGTCCTCAGTTCAAAACTGGGTGGAAACAAGTGGATGCATTTTAAATATAAATGCTGCAATTCGCTACAAAACCCTTACTTTTGAGACAGGTGAAGGCCATCGTACCAAGGAGCTGTAGGCAGACTGCCATGCCGAATGACACTAGGTGGGTGCCGAATGACCTCTGTTCTGTTGTTTGTGGAATTCACAGACTGTCACACTGCTTGCAGAGCAGATTATGGGAAGGAGCCATCTTCTAAAAAGCACATGCACCTCATCAATAGGTTTCTGTAGTGTAGTGGTCATCACATTCGCCTAACACGCGAAAGGTCCTCGGTTCGAAACCGAGCAGAAACAGTGGTTGGATTCTGACAGAAAACTTTAACTCTTTTCCACGCTAGGTGTGTGCAGCGCTCATTTCCTTTATATGCTTTTTAATAAGCGTGCACCTAAAGATTAATGTCTGCAACCTGAAGACGTGTTTGTAGTATAGTGGTTATCACGTTTGCCTCACACGCGATAAGTCCCCAGTTCGAAACTGGGCGGAAACTGTGGGTGATTTTTGCAAAAAATTCGTATGCGATTTTCTGTTGAGCAGGTCAGTACACTTGCAGGGATGTTTGTGGTTTAATCTCTTAGAAAAGGACAAAAATAAAACAAATGACCATTGAGGTTTCCTGTACAGTAATATAAAATGTTCGGTCTGCCAACAAAATTAGCAGCTTTTTGCCATGTTAAAAACACTGGGCAGTCTATAGTTTCAGTCGCTTTTGAAAAAGCGTACCCTAGAAGCGGTGGGACTGACGTCCAAATCAAGTTTCTGAAGTGTAGTGGTTACCACGTTTGCTTTACACGTGAAAGGTCCTCAGTTCAAAACTGGGTGGAAACAAGTGGATGCATTTTAAATATAAATGCTGCAATTCGATACAAAACCCTTACTTTTAAGACAGGTGAAGGCCATCGTACCCAGGAGCTGTAGGCAGACTGCCATGCCGAATGACCTCTGTTCTGTTGTTTGTGGAATTCACAGACTGTCACACTGCTTGCAGAGCAGATTATGGGAAGGAGCCATCTTCTAAAAAGCACATGCCATGATATCACGTTCGCTTTACACGCAAAGGTCTTCAGTTCAAAACTGGGCGGAAACAAGTGGAGGCATGTTAAATATAAATGCTGCAATTCGATACAAAACCCTTACTTTTAAGACAGGTGAAGGCCATCGTACCCAGGAGCTGTAGGCAGACTGCCATGCCGAATGACACTAGGTGGGTGCCGAATGACCTTTGTTCTGTTGTTTGTGGAATTTACAGACTGTCACACTGCTTGCAGGGCAGATAATGGGAAGGAGCCATCTTCTAAAAAGCACATCCCTCTCAACAATAGGTTTCTGTAGTGTAGTGGTCATCACATTCGCCTAACACGCGAAAGGTCCTCGGTTGTTTAATCTCTTTAGAAAAGGACAAAAATAAAACAAATGACCATTGAGGTTTCCTGTACAGTAATATAAAATGTTCGGCCAACAAAATTAGCAGCTTTTTGCCATGTTAAAAACACTGGGCAGACTGTCACACTGCTTGACCTGAAGACTTGTTTCCATAGTGTAGTGGTTATCACGTTCGCCTCACACCCGAAAGGTCCCCAGTTCAAAACTGGGCGGAAACTAAGGGTGGTTTTTGCAAAAATTTCGTATGCGATTTTCTGTTGAGCAGGTCAGTATACTTGCAGGGATGTTTGTGGTTTAATCTCTTTAGAAAAGGACAAAAAGAAAACAAATGACCATTGAGGTTTCCTGTACAGTAATATAAAATGTTCGGTCTGCCAACAAAATTAGCAGCTTTTTGCCATCTTAAAAACACTGGGCAGTCTATAGTTTCAGTCGCTTTTGAACAAGCGTACGCTAGAAGAGGTTGGAATGAGATCCAAACCAAGTTTCCGTAGTGTAGTGGTTATCACGTTTGCTTTACACGTGAAAGGTCCTCAGTACAAAATTGGGTGGAAACAAGTGGAGGCATGTTAAATACAAATGCTGCAATTCGCTACAAAACCCTTACTTTTAAGACAGGTGAAGGCCATCGTATCAAGGAGCTGTAGGCAGACTGCCATGCCGAATGACACTAGGTGGGTGCCGAATGACCTTTGTTCTGTTGTTTGTGGAATTTACAGACTGTCACACTGCTTGCAGGGCAGATAATGGGAAGGAGCCATCTTCTAAAAAGCACATCCCTCTCAACAATAGGTTTCTGTAGTGTAGTGGTCATCACATTCGCCTAACACGCGAAAGGTCCTCGGTTCAAAACCGACTAGAAACAGTGGTTGGATTCTGACAGAAAATTTAAACTCTTTGGCACGTTAGGTGGGTGCAGCGCTCATTTCCTTTATATGCTTTTTAATAAGCGTGCACCTAAAGATTTATGTCTGCAACCTGAAGACGTGTTTGTAGTGTAGTGGTTATCACGTTCGCCTCACACGCGAAAAGTCCCCAGTTTGAAACTGGGCGGAAACTGTGGGTGATTTTTGCAAAAAATTCGTATGCGATTTTCTGTTGAGCAGGTCAGTACACTTGCAGGGATGTTTGTTGTTTAATCTCTTTAGAAAAGGACAAAAATAAAACAAATGACCATTGAGGTTTCCTGTACAGTAATATAAAATGTTCGGCCAACAAAATTAGCAGCTTTTTGCCATGTTAAAAACACTGGGCAGTCTATAGTTTCAGTCGCTTTTGAACAAGCGTACACTAGAAGTGGTGGGAATGAGGTCCAAACCAAGTTTCCGTAGTGTAGTGGTTATCTCGTTTGCTTTACACGCGAAAGGTCCTCAGTTCAAAATTGGTTGGAAACAAGTGGAGGCATTTTAAATGTAATGCTCCAATTCGCTACAAAACCCTTGCTTTTGAGACAGGTGAAGGCCATCGTACCAAGGAGCTGTAGGCAGACTGCCATGCCGAATCACACTAGGTGGGTGCTGTCCAAATCAAGTTTCCGTAGTGTAGTGGTTATCACGTTTGCTTTACACGCAAAAGGTCCTCAGTTCAAAACTGGGCGGAAACAAGTGGATGCATTTTAAATATAAATGCTACAAAACCCTTACTTTTGAGACAGGTGAAGGCCATCGTACCAAGGAGCTGTAGGCAGACTGCCATGCAGAATGACCTCTGTTCTGTTGTTTGTGGAATTTACAGACTGTCACACTGCTTGCAGAGCAGATTATAGAAGAGGTGGGACTAACGTGCAAATCAAGTTTCCGTAGTGTAGTGGTAATCACGTTTGCTTTACACGCGAAAGGTCCTCAGTTCTAAACTGGGCGGAAACAAGTGGATGCATTTTAAATATAAATGCTGCAATTCGCTACAAAACCCTTACTCTTGAGACATGTGAAGGCCATCGTACCAAGGAGTTGTAGGCAGACTTCCATGCCGAATGACCTCTGTTCTGTTGTTTGTGGAATTCACAGACTGTCACACTGCTTGCAGAGCAGATTATGGGAAGGAGCCATCTTCTAAAAAGCACATGTCCTCATCAATAGGTTTCTGTAGTGTAGTGGTTATCACGTTCGCCTCACACGCGAAAGGTCCCCAGTTCGAAACTGGGCGGAAACTGTGGGTGATTTTTGCAAAACTTTCGTATGCGATTTTCTGTTGAGCAGGTCAGTACACTTGCAGGGATGTTTGTGGTTTAATCTCTTTAGAAAAGGACAAAAATAAAACAAATGACCATTGAGGTTTCCTGTACAGTAATATAAAATGTTCGGTCTGCCAACAAAATTAGCAGCTTTTTGCCATGTTAAAAACACTGGGCAGTCTATAGTTTCAGTCGCTTTTGAACAAGCGTACCCTAGAAGAGGTGGGACTGACATCCAAATCAATTTTCCGTAGTGTAGTGGTTATCACGTTCGCTTTACACGCGAAAGGTGCTCAGTTCAAAACTGGGCGGAAACAAGTGGAGGCATGTTAAATATAAATGCTGCAATTCGCTACAAAACCATTACTTTTGAGACAGGTGAAGGCCATCGTACCAAGGAGCTGTAGGCAGACTGCAATGCCGAATGACCTCTGTTCTGTTGTTTGTGGAATTCACAGACTGTCACACTGCTTGCAGAGCAGATTATGAGAAGGAGCCATTTTCTAAAAATCACATGCACCTCATCAATAGGTTTCTGTAGTGTAGTGGTCATCACGTTCGCCTAACACGCGAAAGGTCCTCGGTTCGAAACCGAGCAGAAACAGTGGTTGGATTCTGACAGAAAATTTTATCTGTTTGCCACACTAGGTGGGTGCAGCGCTCATTTCCTTTATATGCTTTTTAATAAGGGTGCACCTAAAGATTTATGTCTGCAACCTGAAGACTTGTTTCCATAGTGTAGTGGTTATCACGTTTGCCTCACACGCGAAAGGTCCCCAGTTCGAAACTGGGCGGAAACTGTGGGTGTTTTTTGCAAAAATTTCGTATGCGATTTTCTGTTGAGCAGGTCAGTACACTTGCAGGGATGTTCTTGGTTTAATGACCTCTGTTCTGTTGTTTGTGGAATTCACAGACTGTCACACTGCTTGCAGAGTAGATTATGGGAAGGAGCCATCTTCTAAAAAGCACATGCCATGATATCACGTTCGCTTTACACGCAAAGGTCTTCAGTTCAAAACTGGGCGGAAACAAGTGGAGGCATGTTAAATATAAATGCTGCAATTCGATACAAAACCCTTACATTTAAGACAGGTGAAGGCCATCGTACCCAGGAGCTGTAGGCAGACTGCCATGCCGAATGACCTCTGTTCTGTTGTTTGTGGAATTCACAGACTGTCACACTGCTTGCAGAGTAGATTATGGGAAGGAGCGATCTTCTAAAAAGCAAATGTACCTCATCAATAGGTTTCTGTAGTGTAGTGTTCATCACGTTCGCCTAACACGCAAAAGGTCCTCTGTTCGAAACCGAGCAGAAACAGTGGTTGGATTCTGACAGAAAATGTAAACTTTTTGCCACGCTAGGTGGTAGCAGTGCTCCTTTCCTTTATCAAGGAGCTGTAGGCAGACTGCCATGCCGAATGACACTAGGTGGGTGCCGTCCAAATCAAGTTTCCGTAGTGTAGTGGTTATCACGTTCGCTTTACACGCGAAAGGTGCTCAGTTCAAAACTGGGCGGAAACAAGTGGAGGCATGTTAAATATAAATGCTGCAATTCGCTACAAAACCCTTACTTTTGAGACAGGTGAAGGCCATCGTACCAAGGAGCTGTAGGCAGACTGCAATGCCGAATGACCTCTGTTCTGTTGTTTGTGGAATTCACAGACTGTCACACTGCTTGCAGAGCAGATTATGGGAAGGAGCCATCTTCTAAAAATCACATGCACCTCATCAATAGGTTTCTGTAGTGTAGTGGTCATCACGTTCGCCTAACACGCGAAAGGTCCTCGGTTCGAAACCGAGCAGAAACAGTGGTTGGATTCTGACAGAAAATTTAAACTTTTTGCCACGCTAGGTGGTAGCAGTGCTCCTTTCCTTTATCAAGGAGCTGTAGGCAGACTGCCATGCCGAATGACACTAGGTGGGTGCCGTCCAAATCAAGTTTCCGTAGTGTAGTGGTTATCACGTTTGCTTTACACGCAAAAGGTCCTCAGTTCAAAACTGGGCTTAAACAAGTGGATGCATTTTAAATATAAATGCTACAGAACCCTTACTTTTGAGACAGGTGAAGGCCATCGTACCAAGGAGCTGTAGGCAGGCTGCCATGCAGAATGACCTCTGTTCTGTTGTTTGTGGAATTTACAGACTGTCACACTGCTTGCAGAGCAGATTATGGGAAGGAGCCATCTTCTAAAAAGCACATGCACCTCATCAATAGGTTTCTGTAGTGTAGTGGTCATCACATTCGCCTAACACGCGAAAGGTCCTCGGTTCGAAACCGAGCAGAAACAGTGGTTGGATTCTGACAGAAAACTTTAACTCTTTGCCACGCTAGGTGGGTGCAGCGCTCATTTCCTTTATATGCTTTTTAATAAGCGTGCACCTAAAGATTAATGTCTGCAACCTGAAGACGTGTTTGTAGTGTAGTGGTTATCACGTTCGCCTCACATGCGAAAAGTCCCCAGTTTGAAACTGGGCGGAAACTGTGGGTGATTTTTGCAAAAATTTCGTATGCGATTTTCTGTTGAGCAGGTCAGTACACTTGCAGGGATGTTTGTGGTTTAATCTCTTAGAAAAGGACAAAAATAAAACAAATAACCATTGAAGTTTCCTGTACAGTAATATAAAATGTTCGGTCTGCCAACAAAATTATAGGCGGCGAGCTACATAGGCCTACCGTGCACCCCCCCCCCCCCCACCTCCCAACAAAACCATACTTTTCTGAAAGGTCTGGATGTGTAGAATATGAATCTGAATGTTAACATTGAAAATTTTGGGTTGCACTACCTGTTTTAGGCCTGTGAATAGGGAAACCCTAAAAAACGATTTTAAGCGATTTTAACAAGTCGAAATTGGCCTAGTCAATCAGAACTGCTTTTAGGTGACCCATTACACACTCAAGCTTAACATATGATGACTTAGATCAAAGGGCACCCTATACTGCTTCCTGGTAAGTGACTAAAATTAATATAGTTAAGGCCTTATGTTGATTTAATGAGCCCATTTCCTATATACAGCATGCACACACACACGAAGGGCCAATCCCAAAGTGAGCCCTGAGGACTAAGGACTAAAGACTCACAGACTTAATTGATCTCAGGTGCTAAGTTAGTGAGTGTGTGAGACCACATGAGCTCAGATAGGTATAGATGGGATTGGAACAGCACTTCACAATGTTTAATAACAAAGACGTTGCTGACACGTGCACCATCTACGTGTGTCGTGCTGTTGTTTACCTTTGTAATTTCCGGATTTCCCATGCACACAGACACACACTAACTATATACAAAAACTACAAACAGCATGGAAAAGAACTATATACAGCATGCAAGCATGCACCCAGACACACAAACGCACAATAACTATATACTAGAACTACATACAGCATGGAAAATAACTATATACAGCATGCACACACACACACACAAATTCACAAGAACTGTATACAGCATGCACACAGACACACACAATAACTATATACAATAACTACATACAGCATGGAAAAGAACTATATACAGCATGCACACAGACACACAAACGCACAATAACTATATACAAGAACTACATATAGCATTGAAATTAACTATATACAGCATGCACACACACACAAATTCAAAAGAACTATATACAGCATGCACACAGACACACAAAATAACTATATACAAAAACTACAATCAGCATGGAAAATAACTATATACAGCATGCACACAGACACACAAAATAACTAGGCCTATATACAAAAGCTAAAATCAGCATGGAAAAGAACTATATACAGCATGCAAGCATGCACACAGACACACAAACGCACAATAATTATATACAAGAACTACATACAGCATTGAAAATAACTATATACTGAATGCGCACACACACACAAATGCACAAGAACACACATTAACACACAAGACCTATATACATCATGCGCACACACACACACACACACACACACACACACACACACACACACACACACACACACACACACACACACACACACACACACACACACACACACACACACACACACACACACACATGCTGTAAGAGAACTACAGCATACATAGCTTCCCTTTCCCAAAGAAACACTGAACAAATAGTAGGTATAATGACCTACTATTAGGGTAATATGTTTTACCAATCAATAAAATACATGTATATTTCATGCATATGTCAGGTGTAACATGACACTCAAACTGTTTTTCAATCCTGGTCTGACTCAGAGTTGTCATCATCAGATAAGTACTGTTCATCTGTTACGCTATCATCATCTGATTCATCTTCCTCATCCCTGCCACTCACAGATTCAATGATATCTGCCAATTGCTGTGGGAGAACACATCCCTCATACCACAGAGGCTCAATCTTTTGGTCAACCAGTGTCCAACCGTGTCCATTGCAAGCATCAGGGATGTCAGGGTTGGCAATATGGGCCACCTTCCATATTCCAACCTGGTAGTTAACCCTGCTGATGTGTTGCTCTAAACTCCTCCCACATGGGGGGAGTGTAGCCAGGTCCACATTTCTTGAGTGGGCTAGATGCTTGTCATCTTTGGAGCACAGCTCACTCATTCGCAAGAAACGCAACTCATCAACACTTCGTACTCGTGGTCTACTAAACAGAGCACAGGTGAACTCATTGAGGAGATCAAAGAGATCCCTCGGTACATCCCATGTGTCTCCCAGCCTGGCAAGAGTTTCTCCAAACTTTGGCATCCTAGAGAGGGTTTTCAATGGCCTGACTTTGCCTAACCCCTTGAATGCACTAGTGGTATCACAACCACTGAAGGCGTGAAGTGCCATTAGTTCTGTCAAATGTTGCTGAGAGTAACTACGAGACATTTCACTCACATCAATGAGCCTTTTCTTGTTTCCTGTGCCAGTGTGAAACATAATATTTAAGTCTGACATTGCCAGAGCATAGTGTAACAAGATGAAAAATATGTCAGTATCAGGACTCTTAACGACAACATTGCTGTAGTTGTTGTCTCTGGCAAAGTCACAGTAGAGAATGACTCTAGAATCTGTCTCTTCTTGGGTAGACTTAAGGCTCAGGACTTCTGTTCTGCATGTTGAGCTGCCATCTTCAGACGTTAGCAGATATGCTGTTCCTTCACAGGTTATGATCACTTGTCTCCCATGTAGCTTCCTGGCATATGAGTCTTCACTCCAAAGGCGGATGAGTAGTGCAATAAATTGTTGCTTGTTTTCATCATTGGCGAGGAACTGTTTCCAATCTGCTGGCCTTTTGGTATTTTCACCTTTTATGATAAGCTTTTGACCACAACCCCTCCTCTGTCTTTCCATTGTTTTCACAGAATTGGGGAAGTAACTATCTGTGCTGAACACAACATTGCCTGTCTTTGGCATCATGTCAAACACCTTACTGCATATCTGTTTGAAGCTGCCTGGTACCTCCTTCAAGAAGTAAAAGTAGGCATTTCCATCAATAATTACAAGAGTTTGATCTGTGGATGGTAGGGCAGCATCATTGATGGCTTTTACCAGGTAAGCAAATGACTTTGACTTATCTGTTTTGGACAAGAAACCATCAGCAGTGCCTATACTGTACGGCACAGGAGTCAAGGGGTACGTGAGTAGTTCCCTCATGTCCAATTGTAGACCTTGCTGTTGGGACTTCATGAACAACTGGAAAGCAATGTTCCCTTGCTGCTGATACTGTATTACTTTGTGTGTTGTTGTTGTAACTTTGCTCTTTTTGTTCATGTCCGTGAAGGTTTTGAGGCCAAGGCGCTTGATAGGCTCAAAGAAGTCACAACCTTTTTCCAGGCGTGTCGCAATAAAAATATCCTTGGCAACCTTGCCTGCTTGTTCAGCTCTCAAAACATCTCTTTGGACCTCAGCAGATACTGCAGCATCAGAAGAAAGAATAAACAAGTTGTCAGTGCTTCCCAACTCAAAAGGGTTAAGGAAGCTCTCCACTGCCTCAATTGTTTTTCTCACCAACTTTTCACTCCTCAACATCTCAGCTGGACGAAGCTCATTATGCTTGGTTTCTGCAGCTGTTCCAGACAGCATGTCAGCCATACTGAGGGTTGCATTAACATACTGAGATCTAGCATGGGTTGTTCGTACCCAACGTTGGTAGGCATCATAATTTGTCAGAATTCCTGACACACCAAAAGCATTTCCACCAGCACCCCCATGAGATTTAGCATGTCGCATGAAGGTCTCCTCCATAGTTTTATCTACGACGCAGCGGTTACCTGGAATGAAGGAACGTGCAACGCTAATAGCCCCTCTTTTCAACAACTCTGTGGCTCCAGGATGTGACACTTCAATGTTCGCAATGAATATGGAGAAGTAAGAGAGATATCTGGCATAATTCTGGCCTCCAAAGCTGAAAAACAGGTCTGCCATAAGGTGCAAACACTGAGCATAAAGGGGAAAATCATTATGTTTCACTGCATGGATGAGAGACAGTACCAACCAGATGTGGTCCATGTAAGATGTCCACAGCTGTGCTGTCTTCCCTAGATGTCCAGCTTTTACACTCTCTCGAAACTGTTGATATCCTTCGATGTACTTCTGCAGTGGAACATCATTCCTTGTTGCATCTAAGGCTTCTTTAGAAGGAGCTTTCAGCAGTTCATCTAGTATCCCCTTTGATCCCTCTGGTAATTGAGAGAATACTTCTTTCTCTCCAATACTTGTGAGGTATTGTGATAGGAGAAGTCTTTCAAGACATTCCAATACTGCCTTATGACAGTGTAGTGATCTGTCATAATGTTTACCAGTAAGGACACCTTGAAGAGAACCTAATGCAATCAGCCCAGCTTCCAACAAGATATCAGAGAGACCCGATCCATCCATTTTCTTGCCCACCATCTTCAGATATGCGCAAGCCAGATGAAATGTACCAATCAATATTATGTGTTTATCATACCTAGATTGATCATTCCAAATCAGGGGATATGCTTTCATGCATACCCCCAAGTCGAATGTTGTAACAACATACTGTTGTTGGATTTCTGCTGTTGCCTCCTCAGCATATCGAAGGCATTCTTTTACTGTCTTGTAGTCTGTAATTGGGCTTGGAATAACAGGGTAATAATCAATAGTTGTCAGACTTTCAGGGGTTCGTCCTGACATTGTGATGAAACCTGTCCATCCTGGAAATTGTTGATCTGATTTGCTGCATGCTGTACGGATCAAGACCCACAGAAAGTGCTTCATGGTAGCATCTTGAAGAGCCCTCTCACCATCAGGAATTACTCTTTGGTGTATGGTTATTTGAGGACTTTTCCGTTGTGTAATATAGCAGTCAGGAAGAGCTTCAGCTGACCCCTGCTCAAAAGAATGTCGTTTTGTTTTCCTGGAAGTGGATGGAATATCGATACGGACTCCGCCATGATTCTCCGGCTTGCCTTCTATGTCCTGTAACATAATGCCATGTGCAGTGTGAATTGAATCCATTCCAGTTAAGTTGTTGAGCAACTGATCAAAATTATCAAATTCTGAGTGGAAAATGGAAGGGGATCCTGGTGATCTAATGATTTGTGTAGACAAAAGACTGGATGTCTCAGCCACAGCCTCAGCAAGTGCAGTTTCCAGTTCAAGGGAGAATGTATAATTCTCTGAATGGCCCAATCGATTAAATAGGGTAATTCATTTTTCACTCCTGAAAAGGTGTCTAAGTGTCATGCATATAAGCATATGCTTTGGAAGTTTCCATTCTCCATTTGTTGTGGCGCGACATATGTCTTGCCCTATTGAATTTACAAGCCTGTTCATTTTGGAGCTTTGTGATTTTGGTTTGCCACATATCACATGACACAGAAATGTCTCCAAATTAGATGGAATTACAATGTTCATGCTTACAAGATCCTGGGCAGAGGGTGGCCATCTCAACTCATCAGCTTTTGCAAAGCTTTCCAGAATCTCCTCATGTAGATAATGGCCAGTCTCCTGGATCATGTCTTTGGAACCAAGTTCATATGCACACTGCACTAGGTTTGTAATGTCACTTTGTGAGTTGTACACAATGTATGTCGAGAAACGGCCTTTTTTGTTTAGCTTGCAGAATGCCACCTTTTCCTTGTATTGTCCATGTGTTTCTAGCTTAGCTTTGAGCTTTTCCCCACGCAATTTGGGATTGGGGAAGTTTGTGCATTCCAGATGAGCTATGTAGATTTTGGTCAGATCAGTCAATTTCATCATTTTGTTTCTGCCGATGATTTCCTTGTCAATTACTCGAGATACAGCACCAAATGCCTCACCGTGAGCTTCTACTAGTTGGATTTGTTTGGCCTTGTTTTCTGTGCTTGCACTTCTCCATTTTTCTTGATGAATTTTCATCAAATTTTTGTTCTGCAACTTTGAGGACTGTTCTCTACCCATCACACTCAAACTCTCTTAACCCCTCAGTCGTCCATATCCCTTTATTTTTTACCTTCTTCCGTGTAATTGAGTTGCAGAATATACAGTCAGGTGTGAAGAGCACCTTGTCACCAGTTGAGGCCCTCTGACTTTGCCTTGAACTTGCTGCTAATAGTTCAGGCTTCTGGTCGAGTCTTTTGAGATTCATGGTGAATCTTTGGTAGCATTCTCTGTGATATCCATCACCTTCTGTAAGGGTGTCTGGTGTAAGTTCACAGGTTACAGTCATTCTGTGAGCAGATTCCAGTGGTTCAGCTAATCTCTTGTCACGTATTTCTTTCATTCTGGCTAATCTTGCATCAGAATCTGCGTTTGCCCATAATTGCACGAGTGGTCCATATACAAGACCAGGGACATGCACAATGCATCTGGACTTTGGTTTTGTCCCATGACATCCCCTATGCCTTGAAGGACCTGCAGTCACTTGGCCCACTGACTCATGTCTTGACTCAGACATAACTGAGCAGTTCAGCTATGTTGAAGAAACCAATTATATAACCGACTAGATTATCTATGTGTATGAGATATGTGTGTGTGTGTGTGTGTGTGTGTGTGTGTGTGTGTGTGTGTGTGTGTGTGTGTGTGTGTGTGTGTGTGTGTGTGTGTGTGTGTGTGTATGTATAAGCTACTGGACGTCTAAAATTTCCCTTTGGGATGAATAAAGTATATATCTATTAATCTATCAAATGTCATTTAAAATAATTAAAAACAAATATTTAAAGTAAGCATCAATGTAGTGTAGTAAGACGGGTCAATTATATTAAATTGTAAACTAAAATATCAAACATCGAGCAATTCAGTGAAACAAATTTCTTGCTGTATAGGCAGAGGATGCAGACTTGGAGAATCTGTCTGTGTGAGTAAGAACAGTCTTTCAGGACGGTCTTTATATACCTGTCTGACACAGAGGAAACTATTAATGAAAATTCAACAAATATCTTATTTTGTCATTGGATGAACAACCCAGACAGGTTTCTGATTTGTCAATGAAATGACTTGTGAGCCACACACCTTTGATGGAAAGGGTAATGAGGGTTGGAATGTTAGCACGTTAGCATATTAACTGATACTATGGAAATGGACCTTGATCGATTATATCCATACAAGGCCTTAACTATATTAAATAAAAAATAATTAAAAACAACTATTTAAAGTAACTATCAATGTAGTGTAGTAAGAGTATTGGGTAACCTAAAAGCTGTTCTGATTGACTAGGCCAATCTCGACGTGTTAAAATAGCTTAAAATCGTTTTTTAGGGTTTCCATATTCAGGGCTAAAACAGGTAGTGTATCCCAAAAATGTCAATGTTAACATTCAGATTCATATTCTACACATCCAGACCTTTCAGAAAAGCATGATTTTGTCAGGGGAGGGGGTTGGGGTGTATGATAGGCGAATCTAGGTCGTGGCCTATGCATGAAATGGGCTCATTATATCAACATAAAGCCTTACCTATGTTCATTTTAGACACCTACCAATAAGCAGCATGGTAGATATTTGACCTAAGTCATCATATGTTAAGTTTGAGTGTGTATTGGGTCCCCTAAAAGCTGTTCTGATTGACTAGGACAATCTCGACGTGTTAAAATCGCTTACAATCGTTTTTTAGGGTTTCCCTATTCACAGGCCTAAAACAGGTAGTGCAACCCAACATTTTCAATGTTAACATTCAGATTCATATTCTACACATCCAGACCTTTCAGAAAAGTATGGTTTTGTTGGGAGGTGGGGGGGGTGCACGGTAGGCCTATGTAGCTCGCCGCCTATTAGCAGCTTTTTGCCATGTTAAAAACACTGGGCAGTTTATAGTTTCAGTCGCTTTTGAACAAGCGTACCCTAGAAGAGGTGGGACTGACGTCCAAAACAAGTTTCCGTAGTGTAGTGGTTATCACGTTCGCTTTACACCCGAAAGGTGCTCAGTTCAAAACTGGGCGGAAACAAGTGGATGCATTTTAAATATAAATGCTACAAAACCCTTACTTTTGAGACAGGTGAAGGCCATCGTACCAAGGAGCTGTAGGCAGACTGCAATGCCGAATGACACTAGGTGGGTGCCGTCCAAATCAAGTTTCCGTAGTGTAGTGGTTATCACGTTTGCTTTTCCCCATTCATTTAAGTTGCCATTGTCAGCACCGACACTTCGAGGTCCGCGTGCTCGAAATGGACGACACAAGCTGCTTATTCAGTGGTGCCGTGTCACTTTTCCAAAATCGCATATAAAGAGGCCAAGATTAGCATATATTACCATAGGCTCTCTGTGGACGCCTCTGGGGGTGCCATTGCACCACGTGGGAGTCCACCAAGTGCTTTTGGGGTACACCAACTACCTACTCTTCACCATAGTCCTCCTCAGTACCACAAAGTGCCTATTTTGACCCCTAACCACCTATTTTCTTCTTCATTGCCACGAAGTGCCTATGGGGTCCCCTAACCACCTAAACTTCACCATAGTCTTCCTCAGTACCACGAAGTGCCTATTTGGACCCCTAACCACCTATTTTCTTCTTCATTGCCACGAAGTGCCTATGGGGTCCCCTAACCACCTAAACTTCACCATAGTCTTCCTCAGTACCACGAAGTGCCAATTTTGACCCCTAACCACCTATTTTCTTCTTCATTGCCACGAAGTGCCTATGGGGTCCCCTAACCACCTAAACTTCTCCATAGTCTTCCTCAGTACCACGAAGTGCCTATTTTGACCCCTAACCACCTATTTTCTTCTTCATTGCCACGAAGTGCCTATGGGGTCCCCTAACCACCTAAACTTCACCATAGTCTTCCTCAGTACCACGAAGTGCCTATTTTGACCCCTAACCACCTATTTTCTTCTCCATTGCCACGAAGTGCCTGTGGGGTCCCCTAACCACCTAAACTTCACCATAGTCATCCTCAGTACCACAAAGTGCCTATTTTGACCCCTAACCACCTGTTTTTTGTCTCAATTCACTGTGTCTCTAACTCTGAGCCGAAAAGTCACAGGGCCTCGAAATTTGGCGTGAGGGTAGCCCAGCGGGCCCCGGGGCGAGATCCTTAGTTTCAAGGTTCTACGTGGTTCCCAAGTGTGCGTTTCGGTGGTTCGGCCTGATCCACACATGGTTCAGCTTTCTACATCCCCCAGGGTCTTTCTGGGCCCCAGTGACAGTAGGCAGATTAAGTTTGGGGCCGCCAGGGCCCCCGGGGGCCAAACGGCAAAGCGTCCCACGTACAACTTATCCCATTGATTTTCATAGGTGTTCTGTGGACATTGGGCAACAAGTATTTTTTTTGTGTGACTAGACGTTCCCCTCTCTGTGTGCTTTCCGGGGCCGAGTGACGCAGCTTTCCAAGAAGTTTCGGGCCCCTAGCACCTCCAGGGGCCGAACGAGGTTCAGTGACACGTGCAACTTATTCAATGCGATTTCACAGGTACTTGGTGGACGGTGGTCCGATTCTAGATCACGGGTTTGGTGGTTCTAGATCGGTTCCAAGTATGTGTTTCAGCAAAACGGTTCGAAGGAAACGCCCGATCGGCCCGAAACTGACGTATGCGTCCCGTCACGGCCCCCTGGGACGGGTTCTAGAGTTCCGCGTCCAAAGCTGCTCGTTTGGCCAAAAAACACCCCCTTGACCTGGAAGCGCCTGTGAAGTTTGAACTGAACAAGTTGCACGTGGGCGGCCGGAAATACAGGGCTCGAAAGGTCGCACCGCCTCCAAATTCGCCGCCCTGGTAGTCGAGGGGCCCCCGGTTCTAGATCCCGGATCGCAGGGTTCTAGATCGGTTCCAAGTGTATAATTTTTTTGTGCAAAAATCTCCTCGCTTTGGTTCTACTGAGCATATTTCTTTCTGTGTGTGCAAGAGGGCTGCCATTAATTGGACCATGTGCTCGGTGAAGGGTGGACAGAAAGGTCCGATCGGCCCGAAACTGACACGTACGTCCCGTCACGGGCCCCTGGGGCGGGTTCTAGAGTTCCGCGTCCCTCTGACCTTTTTTCGCGCTAATTGGCCACCAACAGCCCCATGGAATAAGTTGCACGTGGGACGTCAAAAAAACAGGGGCCAAAAGGGGTCGAAAGGTCGCAGCGGCCCCAAACTCGACGCGGTGGGTGTTCGGGGGCCCCCGGTTCTAGATCCCGGGTTTGGTGGTTCTAGATCGGTTCCGAGTGTGTTTTCAGTTTGACCCTTCAAGAGGGAATGCCAGTCTATGACCTGACTATGAGTGCAAGTGGCATTTGAAGAGAAACTTGAACAAATGTGGAGAAAAAATTAGCCCTGAGCTCTAGAGACTCGTCCACCTGCTATGTCGTTCGGGGGCCCGAGGGGCCCCGGCACGCAGTGTTTGGGGCCCGTGGGACCTCCGGGGGCCGTACAGGGGCCACTGACACGTGTGACTTATCCCATTCATTTCCACAGGTGTTTGGTGGACGTGTTTCAGAAAGGTCCGATCGGCCCGAAACTGACGTATGCGTCCCGTCACGGGCCCCTGGGACGGGTTCTAGAGTTCCGCGTCCCTCTGACCTTTTTTCGCGCTAATTGGCCACCAACAGCCCCAGGGAATAAGTTGCACGTGGGACGTCAAATAAACAGGGGCCAAAAGGGGTCGAAAGGTCGCAGCGGCCCCAAATTCGGCACGGCGGTAGTCCGGGGGCCCCCGGGTCTAGATCACGAGTTTGGTGGTTCTAGATGGGTTCTAAGTATGTGTTTCAGCAAAACGGTTCGAAGGAAACGCCCGATCGGCCCGAAACTGACATATGCGTCCCTTCACGGGCCCCGGGGACGGGTTCTAGAGTTCCGTGCCCAAAACTGCTCATTTGGCCGAAAAAAGCCCCCCTTGACCTGGAAGCGACTGTGAAGTTTAAACTGAATAAGTTGCACGTGGGAGGGCGGAAATACAGGGGTCGAAAGGTCGCACCGCCTCCAAATTCGCCGCCCTGGTAGTCGAGGGGCCCCCGGTTCTAGATCCCGGATCGCAGAGTTCTAGATCGGTTCCAAGTGTATCATTTTTTTGTTCAAAAATCTCCTCACTTTTGGTTCTACTGAGCATATGTCTTTCTGTGTGTGCAAGAGGGCTGCCATTAATTGGACCATGTGCTCGGTGAAGGGTGGACAGAAAGGTCCGATCGGCCCGAAACTGACGTATGCGTCTCGTTACGGGCCCCTGGGACGGGTTCTAGAGTTCCGCGTCCCTCTGAACTTTTTTCAAGCTAATTGGCCACCAACAGCCCCATGGAATAAGTTGCACGTGGGACGTCAAAAAAACAGGGGCCAAAAGGGGTCGAAAGGTCGCAGCGGCCCCAAATTCGGCACGGCTGTGGTCCGGGGGCCCCCGGTTCTAGATCACGGGCTTGGTGGTTCTAGATCGGTTCTAAGTATGTGTTTCAGCCAAACGCTTTGAAGGAAACGCCCGATCGGCCCGAAACCGACACGTGGGTCTCGTCACGGGCCCCGGGGACGGGTTCTAGAGTTCCGCGTCCCTCTGACCTTTTTTCACGCTAATTGGCCACCAACAGCCCCATGGAATAAGTTGCACATAAGTTGGAACAAGTAGGCCGTCTAATCCTAACTGCTGAATTAACCCTTGCAGACACATGCTCCCATAGAGATCAATGGGAGACAGAGAGGTGCATAAAAAATAGCTAAAAATAAACTTGGCATGTCTCGACCTAGCCCGCTCTGTCTGTCGCAGAGGGCCACGTGACGCAACTTTTTGTAGAGTTTGGGGCCCCTCGGACCCCCGGGGGCCGCGCGGGAGCCACTGACACGTGCAACTTATCCCATTCATTTTCATAGGCGTTTGGTGGACATCCCCACGCAACGGTCCCAATAGCTCCGAATGGCTCCGATTTGAAATCTGTGGCCCCTCAGGGTCCCCTCAGACGGTCCGCAAAGACTGGGGTCCGTAGTACCCCGTTAAGTTCGTTACAGTTAAAAACAGCATTCCATCTGTAACCTATTTGACGGGTGCCCTAAATGCTGTCCGTGGACAGTCCATTTTTAGGCTAATTATGCATAATTATTAGCTTTAATGTACATCAGTGTGTTGTATTGTGTCCCCTGTGTGGTGTACAGTAGGTTTCACCTCATAAAACCACTGTAATTATGAAATATGACCTGTTAATGCATTGACCACGGACAGCCTATTTGGACCCCGTCAAATAAGTTGCAGGTGGGACTTCACCACATGTGATAAAATCGCCTAATCATTACGGGGATTCATCCGCTGAAAATGTCTAAGTTAAAAACAGCATCCCACCTGTAGCTTATTCGACAGGGTCCAAATAGGCTGTTCATGGACAGTCCATATTTAGGCTAATTATGCATAATTAATAGCTTTAATGTACATCAGTGTGCTGTATTGTGTCCCCAGTGTGGTTTACAGTAGGTTTGACGACATAAAACCATTGTAATTATGAGATATGACCTATTAATGCATTGACCACGGACAGCCTATTTGGACCCCGTCAAATAAGTTACAGGTGGGCCCTGTTTCAGGTTTCAGCTCCAAATTGTGTCCAGAGGCTGAGATCTGGACGTCCCACCTGCAACTTATCCCATTCAAAAATTTAGGCTGTTCGTGGACAGTGGAATTTCGGGGTTCTGAAGGCTGCTAATTGCTCAGGGGGGCCCAAAGATGAACTTAAAATTGATATTTAATCATTTTTATGCATTTTTATCAATCATGACAACAAAATATAAAAAAGATCCCACCTGTAACTTATTTGACAGGGTCCAAATAGGCTGTTCGTGGACAGTCCATATTTAGGCTAATTATGCATAATTAATAGCTTTAATGTACATAGGTGTGTCGTATTGTGTCCCCAGTGTGTTGTACAGCAGGTTTCACCTAATAAAACCACTGTAATTATGAAATATGACCTATTAATGCATTGACCACGTACAGCCTATTTGGACCCCGTCAAATAAGTTACAGGTATACTTTGCCCACTTGTAACTTATTTGACAGGGTCCAAATAGGCTGTCTGTGGACCGTCCATTTTTAGGCTACAGTGGGCCCTTAATTTGCCCACCTGTAACTTATTTGACAGGGTCCAAATAGGCTGTCTGTGGACAGTCCATTTGTAGGCTACAGTGGGCCCTTAATTTGCCCACCTGTAACTTATTTGACAGGGTCCAATTAGGCTATTCGTGGACAGTCCATTTTTAGGCTACAGTGGGCCCTTAATTTGCCCACCTGTAACTTATTTGACAGGGTCCAAATAGGCTGTCTGTGGACAGTCCATATTTAGGCTAATTATGCATAATTAATAGCTTTAATGTACATCAGTGTGTTGTATTGTGTCCCCAGTGTGGTGTACAGTAGGTTTCACCTAATAAAACCACTGTAATTATGAAATATGACCTATTAATGCATTGACCACGGACAGCCTATTTGGACCCCGTCAAATAAGTTACAGGTGGGCCCTTACTTTGCCCACCTGCAACTTATTTGACAGGGTCCAAATAGGCTGTTCGTGGACAGTCCATTTTTAGGCTAATTATGCATAATTGATAGCTTTAATGTACATCAGTGTGTAGTATTGTGGCCCCTGTGTGGTGTACATTAGGTTTCACCTAATAAAACCACTGTAATTATGAAATATGACCTATTAATGCATTGACCACGCTCAGCCTATTTGGACCCCGTCAAATAAGTTACAGGTGGTTCCTTACTTTGCCCACCTGCAACTTATTTGACAGGGTCCAAATAGGCTGTTCGTGGACAGTCCATTTTTAGGCTAATTATGCATAATTGATAGCTTTAATGTACATCAGTGTGTTGTATTGTGGCCCCTGTGTGGTGTACAGTAGGTTTCACCTAATAAAACCACTGTAATTATGAAATATGACCTATTAATGCATTGACCACGGACAGCCTATTTGGACCCTGTCAAATAAGTTACAGGTGGGCCCTTACTTTGCCGACCTGTAACTTATTTGACAGAGTTCAAATAGGCTGTCCATGGACATGCCATTTTAAGTCTAATAATGTATAGTTCTTCTGATGGGACACATAGGCCATTCGTGGCCACACAGGCGGTCAGTGGGACGAATAGGCTGTCCGTGGTCACTGGGCGGGGCCACGGGCCGTCACTTAAATTGGCCGTGGACAGACGGGCCGTTCGTGGTCAAACAGGCTGTCAGTGGGACGAATAGGCTGTCCGTGGTCACTGGGCGGGGCCACGGGCCGTCACTTAGATTGGCCGTGGACAGACGGGCCGTTCGTGGTCAAACAGGCTGTCAGTGGGACGAATAGGCTGTCCGTGGTCACTGGGCAGGGACACGGGCCGTCACTTAGATTAGCCGTGGACAGACGGGCCGTTCGTGGTCAAACAGGCTGTCAGTGGGACGAATAGGCTGTCCGTAGTCACTGGGCGGGGCCACGGGCCGTCACTTAGATTGGCCGTGGACGGACGGGCCGTTCGTGGTCACATAGGCTGTCAGTGGGACGAATAGGCTGTCCGTGGTCACTGGGCGGTCGGTGGGATGAATAGGCCGTTCATGGTCACATAGGTGGTCAGTGGGATGAATAGGCTGTTCGTGGTCACACAGGCGGTTAGGGGGACGAATAGGCTGTTCGTGTCAGTGGGCGTGGCCAGGGGCCGTCACTTAGGTTTGCCGTGGGCGAAATGGCCGTTCGTGGTCACACAGGCGGTTAGGGGGACGAATAGGCTGTTCGTGTCAGTGGGCGGGGCCAGGGGCCGTCACCCAGGTTGGCCGTGGGCGAAAAGGCCGTTCGTGGTCACACAGGCGGTCGGTGGGACGAATAGGCTGTTCGTGTCAGTGGGCGTGGCCAGGGGGCTGTTCGCAGGTCACAGGTGGGACGGACGGGCGCTCCGTGGTCGGTGGGTGCGGTCAGGGAATTTCGCGAAAGGGCGGTCAGGGGGACGCGCGTGCGCTCCGTGGACGCCCGCCCGCAACCTGTTCGGCGCGTGTCGAATCGACTGAGGGCGGTCGGCGAGTCGCCCCCCTGTGGCCGATGCCCGGATCGCGGGCGAGGGGGCCGGATTTCGTCGGCACCGTCGGCCGGTCCCCGAAAAATCACCTAGGGGGCGACGCGCGGGGGTCCCCTTCCCTAACCCGGTGGCCTAAAGGGCGAAAGGTCCTCGGTTCGAAACCGAGCAGAAACAGTGGTTGGATTCTGACAGAAAATGTAAACTGTTTGCCACACTAGGTGGGTGAAGCGCTCATTTCCTTTATATCAGTGGTCTCAAACTCAATTCCTGGAGGGCCACAGCTCTGCACAGTTTAGCTCCAACCAGCTCAAACTCACACCTGCAAGGAAGTTTCTAGCAATCCTGAAGACCTTGATTAGCTGAATCAGGTGTGCTTGATTAGGGTTGGAGCAAAACTGTGCAGAGCTCTGGCCCTCCAGGAATTGAGTTTGAGACCACTGCTTTATATGCTTTTTAATAAGCGTGCACCTAAAGATTTATGTCTGCATCCTGAAGATGTGTTTCCGTAGTGAAGTGGTTATCACGTTCGCCTCACACGCGAAAGGTCCCCAGTTCGAAACTGGGCGGAAACTGTGGGTGGTTTTTGCAAAAATTTCGTATGCGATTTTCTGTTGAGCAGGTCAGTTACATTTGCAGGGATGTTTGTGGTTTAATCTCTTTAGAAAAGGACAAAAATAAAACAAATGACCATTGAGGTTTCCTGTACAGTAATATAAAATGTTCGGTCTGCCAACAAAATTAGCAGCATTTTGCCATGTTAAAAACACTGGGCAGTCTATAGTTTCAGTCGCTTTTGAACAAGCGTACGCTAGAAGCAGTGGGACTGACGTCCAAATCAAGTTTCTGTAGTGCAGTGGTTATCACGTTCGCTTTACACGCAAAGGTCTTCAGTTCAAAACTGGGTGGAAACAAGTGGAGGCATGTTAAATATAAATGCTGCAATTCGATACAAAACCCTTACTTTTAAGACAGGTGAAGGCCATCGTACCCAGGAGCTGTAGGCAGACTGCCATGCCGAATGACCTCTGTTCTGTTGTTTGTGGAATTCACAGACTGTCACACTGCTTGCAGAGTAGATTATGGGAAGGAGCCATCTTCTAAAAAGCACATGTACCTCATCAATAGGTTTCTGTAGTGTAGTGTTCCTCACGTTCGCCTAACACGCAAAAGGTCCTCTGTTCGAAACCGAGCAGAAACAGTGGTTGGATTCTGACAGAAAATTTAAACTTTTTGCCACACTAGTAGCAGCGCTCCTTTCCTTTATATGCCTTTTAATAAGCGTGCACCTAAAGATTTATGTCTGCAACCTGAAGGTGTGTTTCCGTAGTGTAGTGGTTATCACGTTCGCCTCACACTCGAAAGGTCCCCAGTTCGAAACTGGGTGGAAACTGTGTGTGGTTTTCGCTTGATCAGGTCAGTACACTTGCAGGGATGCAGGCACATTTTCTGTCAAAAATAAAACAAATGACCGTTGAGGTTTCCTGTACAGTAATAAAAAATGTTTGGTCTGCCAACAAAATTAGCAGCTTTTTGCCATGTTTAAAACACTGGGCAGTCTATAGTTTCAGTCGTTTTTGAACAAGCGTACCCTAGAAGAGGTGGGACTGACATCCACATCAAGTTTCCGTAGTGTAGTGGTTATCACGTTCGCTTTACACGCGACAGGTCCTCAGTTCAAAACTGGGTGGAAACAAGTGGAGGCATGTTAAATATAAATGCTGCAATTCGCTACATAACCCTTGTGAAGGCCATCGTACCAAGGAGCTGTAGGCAGATTGCCATGCCGAATAACCTCTGTTCTGTTGTTTGTGGAATTTACAGACTGTCACACTGCTTGCAGGGCAGATTATGGAAGGAGCCATCTTCTAAAAAGCACATCCCTCTCAACATTAGGTTTCTGTAGTGTAGTGGTCATCACATTCGCCCAACACGTGAAAGCGTAGCGGAAACTCAAATCAACGAAACACCTTTTACAAACCAATCGCAAAGGTTTTATCAAAAGGTGTAATCAGGTAATGGCAATCCGCGAGCTACCTAATATCGTTTAATATGAGGTGTCTTTCAAGGCATAATATCTTAGTAAACCGTAGGGCTCGTTTTATGAAAGCTTGACTTGAAAGTCAATCAGACCCTTTATCAAATGCGTCATTAAATGTGTACGAATCTATAAAGTGATACGAGATCACATAGAGACCAGATACACAATGGTTCACGAACCGTTGAAATTTAAAACAATTTCGAAACAGCTATGACGCGTAACGAAGCCCAGTTTAATAAAATCACGTGACCTTAGCAGTGATACACTCCGAATGATTTGAGACGAATGATTCACCCTGGTGTCAGAGCTTCACGAAGCACGTCTCATAAGAGGGTTAAACCACCCTCTTCTCTCTCTCTTTCTCTCTCTCGACCCCTTCCTCTTGGTTTCACTTTCAGATTGAAACCCAGATACTTTGGGTTTTTATTTGTGTTTCTTTTATTTTTACTTAAATCTACCCCTATTTTATTTTGTGTATTTACACCTGTTGAGCCTGAATAGTCCTATTCAGTTAAATTGAATTTAATTAAATTGGGAATTTAATTAAATCAATTTGCTTAGTCAAGTTCCCCTCTAGTTACCAGAGCTATGAGAACACACAATGTTTACATACATTTTTTTTATTTATTTTTATTTTATTTCAATTTAGTTATTTACGTTTGTTTCAGCCTGAATTCTTATATTCAGCTAAAGAAAAAAAGAAGGGCTTAACTAAATTTGAAATTTAATTAAATTACTTGATACGCTTCCCTTTCCTTTTAGTTTTCTTAGAGCTATAAGGACGTTCTAACTTTACCTTTACCTTATTTTAGATGACTAGTCACTATCCTCATCTTCGCTCTCTCTATAGGATTACAATATCTAGCGACTGTTGTTTCCATAGCGAGTTACACAGGTCATTAATATCCTACTTCCTGTCTGTGTTTTACCCATCCTCACTCCTTAGCACCAAGCTAAGTACATGAAGTACGGCTAAACACAAACGCACAGTAGGCCCCAGACAGAACTGGAAACACTTCCCATTGTTTCTTCTTCTTCTTTTGGACCTTGAGATGTCTGATGTGTCCCTGGTAGCTTAGTCTAACAGCAGCATAACCCATAAGTGACTCCTGTTTACCTATGTCTCCTAGCTAAACCTAAATAGGTAAAACACTCCTTTCTTCCTCTTCTTTTCTGGTTTCATCCCATTGTTTTATTTTGGTTTTGCTCTATCTGTTACTCTCGTAGCACAACATGTGAGAAGAACCATCAGCATTTTTGAGTAATAGGTTATGACATGTAAGAGCCCAGTCATCAGTCGATGCTGCTTAAAGCACGTCAACTAAGATACTCAAAACTTTTTTTTTTTTGTTGTGTGTGCTCACCAACACTAAATTTTAGCTGCTCCACATAGCCATTCTCCCACACAGATAGCTCACAACCTCTGTAGAAACTTGCATTTGCCTTTGCCATTTCTCTCTCGTGTTCCCACAAGTGTTCCAGTAGGCCTCAGACACCCAGCTCTGCCACCAGGACCACCTGAAGACCCGGCAGAGCAGTGTCATGGACATCCTTCAGCCTGAAGCAGGCAACGACCTGCCACGGCAGAGGAAGGAACAGTTAGGCAACAATGAAAGCAGACGTCTGACACCCAGCCTGAGCCACCAAGAGCTGACCAGCATTATCTTCTCCTTGGCCATGCTCCCGCAGGCCTCAAACAGGAGGTAAATGAACTAACGCTGCCAGCCACAGGACTCCACAGAGAACGAACCCTGCTCAACGGGAGAAGGCACAGGACAGATGCAAGGACCCTGACAGAGCAGAGCAACTGAAAGAGATCATCAGTTTTCAGGCGGACGACAGCTCTGAGCACCTGCAAACCGACGGGTAAAGAACTGTTTCACTCAAAGAACTTAAAGAAATGGTTGAACTCAAAGAGAGCTAAAGCCATCAATGTGCAGCGGAAGTCCGAACACTGACTTAGCGATGCTGTAACATTATTGACGCACTCCATGTGGTCCAAAGAGAGCTGCAACAGTCCAACCCACTGCAAATGGACCACACAAGAAAGATGGACCCTGCTGACCTTCACATTAGCAGCGTAAGCTTCCCCAGCCCTGCACAAAGGGGGGGAGGAGCCAAAGCCCTCGGCTTAACACTTCACCAGACAGTGTCCTGAGAGCCCCTGCAGCTGCAGGAGGAAAAGGTAACTCAGACAATCCCTGAAATGGCACATGAAGTGACACTCAACAATCTCAAGTGAAAGGTCAGAGACATCCCTGCCAATCCACGAGACATTGATTTTCACCTGCAGTCTGCACCTGCAGCCGGTGTGGCACACCGAGACAGACTCCATCTGATCTAGACACATCTAGCCCAGCTGGGCCCTGCCCAAACACCAAGCAGGACAGACCTAGAAGGGCCTGTGCTACCACCACCGACTCCGAACGAGTTTTCTGTGGAACTTACAACGAACCTGTGACGGAGGAGGACACCAGCTTCAAGAAACTTTTCCTCCAAAACCAGTTAGTCACCATATTTTCACCTGCCCCCACGCAATGCCCACTCAACGATGCGTGACCTGATGCAGAAGGCCTCTAACACAGAAGGCCTCCCCAGAAAAGGTTCCTAAGACCCCATTGATTCTGAACTGCAAAGCCAGAAGGCACACAGCATGAAAACAATGCAAGACTCTGCTAAAAAGTCCCTGGTCAACATAGGACATAAAACTTTTAAAGTAGATGAAAATGTGTGCTCAAAGAGCAGCAAGACTCTGCATTAGTAAAAGTAGAATTTTACTGATATAAAGGAAATCTTGAATGGACGTGTAAGCCTCACCTGCCAACAGACTATGCACGACTCTTTTGAAACAAACATTTGCTACATGCTGGTTGAATTGGCACTGCTACACATTAGTTTCCATGACAATGAAGGGTTACAGGAAAACTAGCATGACCTATAGCCCCTTCGTAACTACTGTTATCCTAAAAAAGTGCTTATTTGATCATTCCGATCCAAACGGGACATGATATGCGATACACATTTTGATCACTAGCTGCTGGCTTGTCTAAATGCAGATAAAACGATAGCTGGAATTGACATCTCTACTTAAAATAATAATAATAAAAAATAAAAAAAAAGGGGTCTTAACTGGTATCGGTAATTTCAGCATTAAAGCGTAAGTCTGTTTGACAAAGGAATCTCATCTCAGCGGCATGCAAACTGTACCGGTATTTATTAGTCTGCTTTGGTTGAAGGAATCCAAATTGCAGTATTGCTTAATCTGTTTCTGACGAAGGAATCTCAGTACAGTGTTATATACACGTAGACTTGGGTGATGCTCCCCTTTCTACAAAGTAAAGACCTTACAAATTATTGTTAGGTTGATGTAAATTCACCTAAATTTTGGCTGCATCTACAAGCAGAGAGCTACCTAGCGATCAAAACTGTTTACTCGCTGAAAAGTCAGTATTTATGCACGAGATGGACGTAACTATATAGGCTTAGACAAGCTTTGACTTACAGCAAATCTATTTCCTTACTCTGTAAACAAATAGAATAAGTTGCGTACAGTAAAGAGAAGAGTTCCATGAGTAAAATTTGCAAATGCCAAACCACATTTGCATTTTACTGAATGTAACATCAAGCTCTTGAAAGATTTAAAGTATAGGCGCCCCCTTTTAACCCGTTTAAACATGCATAACTCATTTAAAATGTGCGGACATTCTTCATGGACTGTTGAATTGTTCTTACATGCACTGGTTCCCATGACAACGACTTGTCACAGGAAGTGCTAACTCGTGACGTCATCTTGTAAACAAACCAGCCTAGGTGGCTAAGCTAACTTAACCTAGTGTCCATCCAGTTTAGGCTAAGCTAAGCTAACCTAGCATCCATCCAGCTTAGGCTAAGCTACATAATAACTTCTACAGTTAGCGGTTAGCATCATTTACTTGAAGCCTTAATTACAGCTTTTATGTATACAGCGCAAAGTATTCTAAAATACTTTCTTTAACCCCATTTAGGGTTTCTAATTTTTCTCTTTCCTTACTTTCAATTCTTCTCAGCTGAATTTCACCTTCACTAGTTTAGGCATAGTCCTTGCTGAGCGCTGTAGGCTAAATTTGCAGATGCCCTGTCAATTAAACCCAAGTTTAATTACATGTAAGCTATGTAGCTAGAGAAGAATTCTTATAGTTATGAGAATTTTCATCAGCATGTTGACTAAACCTTTGGAGGGACACACACGGTGTGGTCTTAAACACGCAACAGCTGTGACCCACTATGGAGTTTTGGTCCAGGCAAATCTAAAGGTTAGTCACTAGTGCTATTGATTACTCTCAATTTCAGATCATTCCGGCTGTTTTTATCACTTACTTAAGTCCTTTTTATTTTTATTTTACTTCGATAATAATAGCAGTCAGCTATTCACTTGTCTATACTGTCATGTATATGATTTATTTCCATTTCTTCTCTTGTTCAAATGTGGTTCCATTTCCCATAGGGCCCAGAAAGGAACCAGAGACACCTTTATTTGTGATTTTGTTTATTTTCAACAAGTGCACTAATTTTTATGACCCTGCAACACAAGTAACTTCAACGATTACTAGGGCATAACTATAGTCCCGAGGATTGATAATAAGCATAATTTGAATAGGAAAGCTGTCCTTTTTCCTCCTATTCTTCACTTCGTCAAGCCGTAGTGAACCACCAGTTAAGTCCAGAGAAATATTTTAGTCATAAGAACCATCTTAAGTCATTTATTTCATCTCGGCTATGCCCTTTCCAGGAAATACTCTCGGAACCACACAAGTCTTAGCCTCCTAACATTCACAGCTAAGATGATAAGGATACAATACACACTTCACTAGCTAGCTACACATGAAATACCTAGCTTTATGCTACATATCTAGCGAACCCATTAAACCGTGGCTCTGAACTTTCTAGGGTCATGCATTAGTCTCTCACCACAGGTGTGCCAAAATGTTGCAGATCCTCTGCTTAACCTGACCTTAACCGGTTAGGAGAACGAAAAGACTGACAAGCCATCGCGAGGAACACTGTTCCACCCATGGCTGCTGACATCCGACGGCACCGGAGCCAACGGAACTGCACCATGAGAGAAGAGGACAAACGACCCATGCCCCAAGCCAGAGTTACAGCCACACCGGGGTGATCAAGATTCTCATCTCCTTACCCCACCTTATGGGTATAAAACAGAAGGTAAACAACCTCACATAATAGATCACAGCGTCCCACAAGGAGCGGACCTGTGCCCAAAGCCTTACAGACCAGCTAGACACTGAGGTTCGAACCAGATTCAATGCAGCTGGACTGAGCATGCCCAGGACCAGCACAGAACTGTCACCATGGCAACAACCCAGGTACCAGCCAAGCCCCTTGGAGAAGCCATGGAGGACAGCACCCTGCAAACACCACAGGAAGACCACGGCTGTCAACGACAGCATCCTCTTCCATACCCTTCACACAGGTGTCAATCTGAGGCTCCGCAAGGACAGCTGGACGCACCTGCCTCAGAGTTACTGGAGCCGCTGACACACGCAAAATAGCTCCCTGCACAGGACTCACCCGAGGAGTCCTGTAAGGTACAAGCTTCCGACTCCTTGCCCACCCCAGCTTAGGCAAGCTTGCGTCGGAACCACCATAAGGACAGAACAACACTTCAATCCTTCAGACCTCTCGTGACTGAGAGGCTAACAACCACCTTCTGACCTCCGGCCACCAGCACCATGTCAGCTTGAAAACCTCTCTATGCTACATAGAGGCCTAACCACTTCCTGCAACCACAAGGAAACACCTGCCCCAAAACTAATGAACTTCAGAATGTCCCAACACCTGCTGCCTCAACACCTGCTGCAGAGACCTGGACTTGGCTACTGTCCACATCACCAGCCGTGGAACGACCACCGCTCCAGAAGACACGAGCAACCAGAGGCCACCATGGCCTTCCAGCCTTCTATGACAAGTGTGTGTCCGATCTCTCTGCACTTCCAACTTCGCTCGTGGTTGTCCTTGAGGGGGGACAACAACGATCGAGAGGGGGGATCTGTAGGGTATGGACCAATCAGACACATACTAATTATTCATTATATACAAAGGTTTATGAAACTCCTCACACAGCCCAAATGAACAAACACAAGGGCAGAAACAGTGTCATGTTACAGGGCATGACAAGGAGATTTTACGACCTCCGAGGAATGTGGCCACATACTCAAGAGAGAGACTATGAAACAGAAACCCTCTTTAAAACAGACTTTGCTGCATTAATCATAGACTAACTGATCTATAAATGAACATGCATAAAACTGTGAAAGAAACAGTGTAAATGGTTTACTGTCTCGTGTACTATTAGGTATATATTATGGTATGTATCCTGGTATACAACAAACTAACGATCAATGTAACCTCACCTGTATAGTGCCTCCTACCTAACTAATCCTCATTTAATGACTCACACTTTGATGTACATCACCTTCTTCTAGAATGCAGTGTGGATGTGTTATAGCTATTTTAGCATTAATGAAGGTATAATCTTCCTAGGGACAAAGATCCATAAATCAACTAAGAGCCACTTTCCCTCTCAGACATGTCCCCTTTCTGATTGGTCGAGTTCAACCCTTAGGGGAGGATCTTCTCCAGGCCTTATTAGAGACAGTCCACATGTGACCTGCCTCTCTTAGTTTTTCATCCAGCCGCAACACTGTTCTGGTGAGACTGGGGAGCCCCCTCCCCCTCCACGGGGGCCCCAGGGCCCAGCAGGCCTCGATTCCAACCAGATCCGGCCTCATGGAAAAGAGAGAAGACTCTCTCACAAAGAACCAAGGACAATCTCAGGAGTTTTGGAACAAAGACTCCAACCAACAAAGACTCCAACCAACAACGACTCCAATCACCCATCCTTCCGACTTCCTCACTTCTCCTGGGTGCTCGGCGTGGCCTCAACAGAGTCCCAGGCCTTGCCCAAACCAGCCATGCGGTCCTGGAGAAAGAGAACGCTCAACCAACTTCCACTTGACACTGCCGGAACCATCAACGACTTCAATTTTCAACAACTTCAAGAATTGTTCCCATTACAAATGCAAGTATTCAATTCAATGAAATGTGTAAAATGAAATTCTGATGGTTCTTCTCATAGACCCTCTTCCGGTTTCCAACTTCATCCTATCACTAACCTATTTATGTATTCATGTGTGTATGTTGTTTAGTTTATTTATATTCATATAAATATCTATATTTAGTTAATAAAACTTGTACATAATATGTATTTGGTTCTGTTTTGCTTGCAATACAAGTCACTTTACGATCACGGTTTTTGCTACTGGCTCAAAGTACAAGTACAGGCGAAGAAATAATTATTCTTCGGTGGCCATGGAAGATACCCTTTTCTTAGAATAAATTAATAATCAAAAGAGTTCGTTGGAAGAACTGATTAATTGATTGTAATATTAATTCAGCCACATCAAGTTAATCCAATTAACTGACCCAAATATTTATAATTAATAATAACAAGATATTATTGATTATTAATATTTCCAAAAAGCTGAGTTCCTTACAAGAGTTAGTATATATTTACAGTTTTTTTCAATTGTTTACACGCAATTTTGAAAACCGGGTTCTTTTTTTCAAAATGTAATCACAATTATCCAAACACCACACTCAATTGGCATAATTTCTAGATTGTTTGGAAAATGACACACTTCTGTCAAAACATACACACTTCAGTCAAAAGATATACACATATTTGTGAAAATGCTATTAGTTTTCATTTAACCAACACAGTCCTCAATGATCAGACACTATTGTAACCAGTTTCACACTGTTGTGATAAATAAAAAACACATTTGTAAAAATAATATTTTTAGGAAATAGCATGTGCTAGATTTTTGGCCAGACATTGTTATGTAAGGGATAATTTAGATGAAAAAAAAAATTGTGACACACAAACAACATTCTTCATGATTAGTTTGAGATATAGGGAGAATGTACACAAATAGGCCTACTATAAACTTACCAAGCACTGCACAACACTGATTTCTGCAGACTCATATTTCAAGTATTTATTTACAGTATTTCTTACCATAATCAGTTAAAGTAATCAACCAACAATGAAATCAATGAAAAAAATAAAATCTGTAGACAAATTAAAATTACTGCATGAAGTACATACAGTTTGACTCTGAAGAAAAACTGCTGTAAAAGCAACAAGAATACTGTAACTATTCAGTTACAGTATCAACCAGAGATTTGGTTGAACTCTTTGTCCAGCTTCCATCGGTGTCAGTCCATGGTCCCTCTACCTCCTTCACCTCTTCCTCTACCTCCTTCTCCTCTTCCTCTACCTCCTTCTCCTCTTCATCTACCTCCTTCACCTCTTCCTCTACCTCCTTCTCCTCTTCCTCTACCTCCTTCATCTCCTCTTTGAGCCCCCCCCTCTTATTCTCACTCTTCTTCTTCTTCTTCTTCTAGCTCCTTCCATTTTTGTTGAAGACAGGTGAACTCACCTGCTGCCTTTTATAGCACTCCTGAGTGATGCGTTTTCAAATTAGCACATGTGTGCTTCCACGCCTGATGGATGTGCATATCCAATTCATTCATTAGTGTGGTCAATGGCAATCCGGGGCTTTGTAATGACAAGGAAGTAACCTCACAATCCTTATCTGTGTCTAAGGTGTGAAAATGTGTGTAGAGTTTTACAAATCACCGTGTGTAATGTTTTGCTATAAGGGTAAGGCAGACATTGTGTGTAATGTTGTGCAAATCTGCGGAGGGGTTTTGCTCATTGGAGTAGAATTTTGCAAATTGTGTGGAAATTTTTATTTTAGTGTGTAAACAATCATAAAAATCTGTAACAAAATGTGTTCTTGAGAAGAAAATTATCAATTTGGCCAATTGTGTTTTGTTGGTGTGAGTCTGTGTTAAGAGTTTAGGAAAAAGTATCTGAAGTATGGGTAAGCGCTTGTTAGCGATTGAAAAAAACTGTAAATACTTTTGAAAACAGATTCAAATAAGCGGCGATCCTAAATTGCAATATTATTTCCCACTATTACTGTTTTTGACTGTATTTTAATCATATTTCAAAAACAAAAAGAATCTTACTGAACATAGACCTTTAAACAGTATTGTATAATTCCATCTAGGATTAGTTAAAATTATTGGATAGTTATGACTGTTTCTTTCTCTTGTTATATATGCAACATATATTATATTTCATTGCATGTTGTCTCGGTAAGTAATTTCAAATTTTATTGGTCCAAAATAATTGAATTTGCATATTAACTGTCACAACTCAGTAGTCACACAAATTAGTGCTAGCAGCTGACACAATTCTGAAAACTATTGGAACAAATGTATACATTTTATTCTATAACCTTAAGTACGTTTTTGACATCCAATATTTTCTATTTTATATGAGGGTAGTCTTGAATAGATAAAGCGGTAATTAAATAAATGACCTGCTAGACTAAATGTTTTGTCTTTTTCATTCACAGACTACTCCTTCGGGGGCATTACTGCAAGATGCATCTCTAGTTCGACTGCATCGTTTGTGGTCGGACACTTTGCCACCAGAGGATCACAGGTGGATTGCCAGCAGGCTTTTTAAAATGGGGCCCAAGGGAAAACCAGAGCTTCGAGACAACCTACAGCTCTGGTATTACCCACCACAGCCAGCACTTATTTACAACCAGGCTCCAGCTCCAGACAGATTTTTTTGTCTTGCTCTGTTGCTGTGGATGCCGTACAAGCTTTGGAAGATCAAGGCTCTCTGTCCCAATTCTGCCTGCGGGCAGCATCAGCTGACTGGAGGCGGTCTGCACAAAAGGGCACGGCAGGTTCTGGACATCGATAGGATGTACAACATGGTCACAGAAACCCTCATCTGTACCAAGTGTAAAGCCTCGCATGTGTCCTGGAGTCAGACTGTCCTGCAACAGCTGGATCTGGGCAATCGCTCTGAATTTCGGGTCATCCTCACGCGGAAGTAAGTACACTTTAATTCCACATCCAGTTGATAGCCCATCATCACATATGTTTGCAAATACTTTACAAATCAGTTGTGTAAAATATATGAATGTGTGGATTTAGCTTTTCCTAAGGTATGCCTGTGATATGAGAGTCATTCGGCTCCTGCGTGAGCGTGGCCTAGGCAACAGTCCCGTGTCATCAAACAGCTGCGTGAGAACCACAGTGAGGAGTGGCTCCAGCGTATGGCCCGGTACACCACCCAATGTGTGGACTTCCTCAAACGACCCGGGGTGTTGCAAATACAATTCCAGGAACCCCCAGAGCCTACAGTGGTCCCAAGCTGCAAGTGGCTGCTCACCGTGTACAGCCAAGACATCCTGACAAGGCTGGATGAATCCATGCAAGGATAACATCTACGTATGGTTCAGTCTTGAAGATGGATTCCACTAAAAAGGTTAGCAGGGGATTTTTGTTAATTTATGGTGTTTACTGTTATATCATTATAAGAGCATGAGTATCATATTCTACATGGTGTGATGTTTCATTGCATTGCATGCTTCCTGTCATCTACTGCAGATCACTAAGAAGCTGGCTGGGACGGCAAGGGGAACGGGACTCTGGCTTACCTCTGTTGGCAATGAGTTTGGTCAGGTGCTCATGAGTGTGCTGACAGCACAGGAAGGAGCAGGACTGGACATGATGGTCGATGGTCTGGTGAAAAGGTACCAGCAGGCTAGTGTGGATCCACCTGCTGTTTTGTACGTGGACTGTGGCTGCTGCACTGATGTGGGTGAGACCAAGCTGAAAACCAGATTCAGAGGGTGGCCTGATCTCATGATTCGCTTGGACATCTGGCATTTTATGCGCAGGATTGCCATGGGGTGTACAACTGATGCCCATCAGCTGTATCCCATCTTCATGTCACGGCTGTCAGCGTGCATTTTTGAGTGGGATGCGGCTGATGTTTCTATGCTTCGCAAAGCAAAGAGAGAGCTGTTGATATCCCAGGGTTGGCCTGCGCTGACAGATGAAGATGTCAACAAGCATCTTACCAGGAATGAGCTGGCACTCCATTGCCGGAGGAGGACCTGTGGAGAGGAGACTACCATCCTTCTCCTTGAGCGGCTGCTTACAGAGCTCCTGAGCAGCAAGGGCAAAGACTCCCTGGGTGTTCCTCTCCTGGACCGAGAAAGGATGGAGCACATCTGGAATGTCCAGAAGAAGCATGTGAAATGCATTCAAGACCCCCCTGGTGTTGTGCTCTATACAGAGACAGGGAGCCTAAACAAGGGAGGTGTGCTTCTGAAGACCTACAGATGTGCCAGAGGCTCCACTTCTCTCGAGTCCTTTCATTTACACCTGAACCGTTTCATCCCAGGTATTGTCTTTGTCACACACACTGTGCAGGTGTAAAGAAAGAGCATTAAGTGTTTTTGTGTGTTCCTTTAACACCTCCTAAACACTGTTGTGTCTATTTACAGGGACCAGTGCAAACAGTCTGAACTTTCAGATTTATCTGCTGGAGGGTCTACACCGGTGGAACCAGGACCGGGAGGCTGCTTCCCTGTCATCGGAGCCATCAGCTTTGGAGCCATCAGCTTGAAGCCGCAGCTACACAGGAGAACTTGTTCACTGTGTAAACGGCAATTATGAAAAGCTGTTTGGCAGGAAAGTGGTCCCCACGTTTTGTCCCCCTGCATGTTACACCGGTGAGAATTGTTTTATATATTTTTTATTTTATCAACTTGCAATTTCTGTGTAACCTCCGTCTGTATGTCAGATTTAACCCTATAGAGTCGATTGTATCATAATTGATATGCAAGTTTCTAAAGGACTCTAAATGATCAACATGATCAAAAATTTTTAGGAAACATGCCCTCTGTCGTCTGATTGATTATAGTCTTTTAGTATAATTGTAAAAGTGTCCACCTTCAGCTCGTGCTTCACGTTTCTTTTCATTGTAAAACCTTTACTGATTTTATAAAGTAATTGTAAGAATAACTTTTATATTGTTAGTAATATTTAATGACTAGTTACTAGACTGAAGCAGCTTGGGTTCACTTGATTAGAAAATCATGTTACATGTAAATATCAAAATGATCATCAGACTTTTCTCTCAATCATCATTGTATTGCATTTCATTTCATGTTTTGCCCCCATAATTAAACGTGTTTGGCCTCTTAATAAAACTATTTTGTTTTTTTTCTCCTTGACGATGAGCTCTATATTCTCACACTATATGAGCTACTACAAAAGCCTAATGTATCAAATATGATACACAACATTCTATTTAATTTCCGTTTGTTTATTGTTTTTATTTCAGGTGAGCTCATTGGAGTGCAGTATCTGTTCCAGCAGACTGGTCAGGCACTGCAGGACATGAATCCTGACTCTGAGCAGACAGCAGAGCTCATTGAGGACCTCAGTGTGGAGGAGCGAGATGAAGATGAGGGCTTCTGTGACATCAGCGAGGATCACACAATAGCAGATCCGGAGGCTGTTCTGTCACCACCCTCTTCCACACTGACACTGGGTTCTTCCACCCTGGTCACCAGCAGTGCCACACCTGTACTGGGCTCCACATCCCCTTCACTGGTCCCTGACCCCAAACTTGTCCTCACACAGTCTCCTTCATCACCTGGACCCTCAGGGACTGCTGTCACACCTGTTCCCTCTGAAACATCTGTTTCAACTCTCCCCTCAGAGCCAGAGGATGCTGGTCAGGATGATGATGAAGAAGAGACGGTAAATACTACTCCTTTGTATGTCTTTCAAATTAACTAGAATAATTATGATGAATTAACATCCAGTGCTTTAAATCCAGACTTTCCACATATTTTACATTTAAAAGTACAGCCTAAATTCATTTGTAAGCTGCAAATACACATCAAGTCAAGTCATCTTTATTTATTTGGTGCTTTGTAAAATGTCAAGAATGGCGCTCTCTCTGCTTTGTACTATACAGTGCTTTACGGTGATAAACAGGAAAATAACACAATCAGTTATGGAATTATGCATTAGACAGATGTGATGTAATAATTGTATTGCATGTTTGTGTTTTTTAATAGGCTGTTGACTACCAAAATATCCCGGGTTATCAACATGTGGACCAGCTGGCAGAATATCTGGTGGATCTCCGGGACCACACAGCCCTCAGCCTGACCAACCAGGAAGCCAACACCATAATTGCTCTTTGGCAGAACCTGGATGACCGGGACAAGGAACGGGTGGTGTAAGACAGTCGATGCCGAAAGAGACTGCTGAGTGGACGCTTCAAGGTCCCGAAGAAGCCCACTCACCCTGGTGTAGAGAGCACCACCAGATGTGTGCTGGGTGCAAGCAGCGCACCTGCTCAGTGGCCTGACTGTTGCCGTCTGCTGGAGACCATCTTCATCAGACTTTGCACTGTCCACCCAAGCCCCAAAAGAAAAGGCAAGGGAGCCCTGTCAAGATTGTCTCTGATCCTGCAAGACTATCGCAGGATAAGGCAGCTTGTACTGGGCAACAGCTTGGTGATGGGAGGAACATCCATGCAGCTGGTGGAGGTTAACCAGAACACTCTGATTCTCCACACACAGGACAGCACAGCCTGACCTTCCAAAGGTGGTATGGCATCCACAAGACATCCACAAGACAAGCCGGTGTGTGAAAAAATGCTCTGGAGTGGGGGCCTTGTATCGATACGTTTTTATTTATTAATTACCCATATGACAAACCCACAAACTTTGAATATCTCCATTCACAATCTAGAAGTCCAATGCGCTATCCATTGCGCCACAGAGCCACAAAAGACAAGCTTTAAGCTTTCACATCAGAGAAGGTTAAATGACTACTCTTAGAAGCCACAGATTAGGCACTGCTGGGATTCGAACCCAGGATCTCCTGTTTACTAGACAGGCGCTTTGACCAACTAAGCCACAGCGCCAGTTACTGTCACTGGTTCGATGCTTTTGTATACAAAGTCTATAAGAAGAGAATAGCTGATTACATCATGAATAGGTCCCTTTGAAGTTACAGGATTATTTCCAAAACCTGAAAGGTGTGCAGGCTTCTGTTGAGGGACAAGGGAATATCTCAAGCCATTTATTTCTGGATCGAAACTCTCAGTACTCGTGTCTCAAATGTTTCGGGAACCTCCAGTTACGATACATCTAAATGCTGTTTCAGCTTGGAGAAATGGAAAGCGTGTTTTTTTTTCTTCTTTTTTTCTAGGTAGGTGGCCAACAATAGGTTGTTGCAGCTTTTGGCCTAGGCCAGTGGATTTCAACCTATTCTTATTTAAATAGGTGACTTAAGCTAATTAGTAGAGTACTCTGTGATCTGAGTTGGGTGTGTCCAATAAGGGAAATAAGCAGAACGTGAAGGGTATGCTTCTGAAGTAGTTTGTGGATTCAAGTTTTAAGCATATGTCTGACTCACAGAGACATCAGAGCAAAAGAGGCCACTGACTATTCTGGTGGGACTCACAACCAGGGAATTTCTCCATTCGCATCCTAGAAGTCCAAAGTTCTATCCATTGTACCATAAAATGACACACTTCAGGGAAGTGTTGCATGCGCAGCACTTCTTAGTTTTTCCAGTTTTGTGCAGGTAAACACAGTTCGTCATGCAAAGACTTTCATATGTGAAAAGGTTAAGCACTCCCATATCCTGTGCCAAAGGCACTGCTAAGATTTGAACCCAGGATCTCCTGTTTACAAGACAGGCGCTTTGACCAGCTAAGCCACAGCGCCAGACACTGTGAATTTTGTTGGTAAAACAAGTCTAAAAGAGGTACCACATCAGGAAAACAGCTGATCACGTCATGAACGAGGTCCCTTAGAGGTAAGAGGATTGTTTCCAAAACATCTGAGCAATAGAGGGTATGCACGACTCTGGTGGGACTCAAACCCACAACCTTTGAATATCTCCATTCACAATCTAGAAGTCCAATGCGCTATCCATTGCGCCAAAGAGCCACAAAAGACGAACTTTAAGACGCTATTGCATGCACATCACTTCTTAGATTTCCTCATTTTGTGCAGATGCACACTGTTCAGCATGCAAAGATTTACATATGTAAAAGATTAAGTGAGTGGTGCCCACATCCTGTGGCATAGGCACTGCTGGGATTCGAACCCAAGATCTCCTGTTTACAAGACAGGCGCTTTGACCAACTAAGCCACAGCGCCACTTGCTGAACTCTCTACAATGTGTTGGCATAAAAAGTCTAAAAGAGGTAGCAGGTCAGGAAAATAGCTGATTACATCATGAAAGAGGTTAGGGGATTATTTCCAAAACCCGAGGGGCATGCAGGGCTCTGTTGAAGAAAGAGGGAATATCTGAAACTCTCAATACTTGTGTCTGAAATGTTTTTGGAACCTCCAGTTACAATACATCTAAATTCTGTCTCAGCTGGGCGAAATGGAAAGCAATCTCTGCTATGCTTTCAGCTGATCTGAAAGACAAAATCCAGAAAGATTTTCATGAATTATATATTCATATTTGTAAAGACTGTTTTGAATACATCCAGAGGCTGGATCTCAACAATAGGAAGTAGCAGATTCTGGCCTAAGCCAGTGGTTTTCAAAACATTCTCGAAACCTCCCAGACGCTATACATTTTCGTTATCTTCCTTATTTCAACAGAGTTAATTGAGCTACTTAGTAGAGTACTCAATGATCTGACGTGGGTGTGTCCAATAAGGGAGATGAGCAGAATGTGAAGGGTAGGCTTCTGAAGTAGTTTGTGGACCCCAGTTTTAAACATATGTCTGACTCACAGAGACATCAGAGCAAAAGAGGCCACTGACTATTCTGGTGGGACTCACAACTAGGGAATTTCTCCATTCGCATCCTAGAAGTCCAAAGTTCTATCCATTGTACCATAAAATGACACACTTCAGGGAAGTGTTGCATGCGCAGCACTTCTTAAGTTTTTCCAGTTTTGTGCAGGTAAACACAGTTCGTCATGCAAAGACTTTCATATGTGAAAAGGTTAAGCACTCCCATATCCTGTGCCAAAGGCACTGCTGGGATTTGAACCCAGGATCTCCTGTTTACGAGACAGGCGCTTTGACCAGCTAAGCCACAGCGCCAGGTACTGTGAAATTTGTTGGTAAAACAAGTCTAAAAGAGGTACCACATCAGGAAAACAGCTGATCACGTCATGAACGAGGTCCCTTAGAGGTAAGAGGATTGTTTCCAAAACACGAGGGCCTTTCACGCCTCAAGGGAATGTCTGAACTCATTTAATTTTGGCTCTACACTCTCGATAGTAATGCCTAAAATGTTTCCTGAGCCTTCTTCTGATATGAAAGGGCAAAATCCAGAAAGATATCCATGTATTATTCTTCATATATTTAAAGACTTTGTTTGTACAAATATCCATAGGCTTGACCATATCAATCGGTAGTAGCAGATTTCAGGCCTAAGCCAGGAGCTTGCAAACCATTCTTGAAGCGCATCTGCACCACATATATATATTTTTTTTATTATCTCTCTCATTTAATACAGGTGAATCAAATAATTGATTGATAAGTAACGTACTGGACGATCTGACTTGGGTGTGCTCAATAAGGAAAAGAAGAAAAATGTGCTGCGTAGGCTTCTGAAAAAGTTGGAAAACCCCAGCTTTAAGCAAATGTCAATCTGGTAAAGACGTCTGTGCAAAGGGACACCATTCGTGACTCTGGTGGGACCCAAAAAACGGCACACTTTTTAAAACCTTCATTTGCAACCGAGAAGTCCAGATTGTCTTTCACATCAGAGATGATTGAATGACTACTCTTAGAAGCCACAGATAAGACATTGCTGGGATTCGAACCCAGGATCTCCTGTTTACTAGACAGGCGCTTTAACCAACTAAGCCACAGCGCCAGTTACTGTCAGTGGTTCGATGCTTTTGTATACAAAGTCTAAAAGAGGTAGCATGTCAGGAGAATAGCTGATTACATCATGAATAGGTCCCTTTGAAGTTACAGGATTATTTCCAAAACCTGAAAGGTGTGCAGGCTTCTGTTGATGGACAAGGGAATATCTCAAGCCATTTATTTCTGGATCGAAACTCTCAGTACTCGTGTCTCAAATGTTTCGGGAACCTCCAGTTACGATACATCTAAATGCTGTTTCAGCTTGGAGAAATGGAAAGCGTGTTTTTTTTCTTCTTTTTTTCTAGGTAGGTGGCCAACAATAGGTTGTTGCAGATTTTGGCCTAGGCCAGTGGATTTCAACCTATTCTTATTTAAATAGGTGACTTAAGTTAATTAGAAGAGTACTCTGTGATCTGAGTTGGGTGTGTCCAATAAGGGAAATAAGCAGAACGTGAAGGGTATCCAGACAAAATCCTGTGAAAGACAAAATCCAGAAAGATTTTCATGAATTATATATTCATATTTGTAAAGACTGTTTTGAATACATCCAGAGGCTGGATCTCAACAATAGGAAGTAGCAGATTCTGGCCTAAGCCAGTGGTTTTCAAACCATTCTCGAAACCTCCCAGACGCTATACATTTTCGTTATCTTCCTTATTTCAACAGAGTTAATTGAGCTACTTAGTAGAGTACTCTGTGATCTGAGTTGGGTGTGTCCAATAAGGGAAATAAGCAGAACGTGAAGGGTATGCTTCTGAAGTAGTTTGTGGACCCCAGTTTTAAACATATGTCTGACTCACAGAGACATCAGAGCAAAAGAGGCCACTGACTATTCTGGTGGGACTCACAACCAGGGAATTTCTCCATTCGCATCCTAGAAGTCCAAAGTTCTATCCATTGTACCATAAAATGACACACTTCAGGGAAGTGTTGCATGCGCAGCACTTCTTAAGTTTTTCCAGTTTTGTGCAGGTAAACACAGTTCGTCATGCAAAGACTTTCATATGTGAAAAGGTTAAGCACTCCCATATCCTGTGCCAAAGGCACTGCTGGGATTTGAACCCAGGATCTCCTGTTTACGAGACAGGCGCTTTGACCAGCTAAGCCACAGCGTCAGGTACTGTGAAATTTGTTGGTAAAACAAGTCTAAAAGAGGTACCACATCAGGAAAACAGCTGATCACGTCATGAACGAGGTCCCTTAGAGGTAAGAGGATTGTTTCCAAAACACGAGGGCCTTTCACGCCTCAAGGGAATGTCTGAACTCATTTAATTTTGGCTCTACACTCTCGATAGTAATGCCTAAAATGTTTCCTGAGCCTTCTTCTGATATGAAAGGGCAAAATCCAGAAAGATATCCATGTATTATTCTTCATATATTTAAAGACTTTGTTTGTACAAATATCCATAGGCTTGACCATATCAATCGGTACTAGCAGATTTCAGGCCTAAGCCAGGAGCTTGCAAACCATTCTTGAAGCGCATCTGCACCACATATATATTTTTTTTTTTATTATCTCTCTCATTTAATACAGGTGAATCAAATAATTGATTGATAAGTAACGTACTGGACGATCTGACTTGGGTGTGCTCAATAAGGAAAAGAAGAAAAATGTGCTGCGTAGGCTTCTGAAAAAGTTGGAAAACCCCAGCTTTAAGCAAATGTCAGTCTGGTAAAGACGTCCAAGACGTTTCTGATTGAAGAAAAAAAGAAGGGCTTAACTAAATTTGAAATTTAATTAAATTACTTGATACGCTTCCCTTTCCTTTTAGTTTTCTTAGAGCTATAAGGACGTTCTAACTTTACCTTTACCTTATTTTAGATGACTAGTCACTATCCTCATCTTCGCTCTCTCTATAGGATTACAATATCTAGCGACTGTTGTTTCCATAGCGAGTTACACAGGTCATTAATATCCTACTTCCTGTCTGTGTTTTACCCATCCTCACTCCTTAGCACCAAGCTAAGTACATGAAGTACGGCTAAACACAAACGCACAGTAGGCCCCAGACAGAACTGGAAACACTTCCCATTGTTTCTTCTTCTTCTTTTGGACCTTGAGATGTCTGATGTGTCCCTGGTAGCTTAGTCTAACAGCAGCATAACCCATAAGTGACTCCTGTTTACCTATGTCTCCTAGCTAAACCTAAATAGGTAAAACACTCCTTTCTTCCTCTTCTTTTCTGGTTTCATCCCATTGTTTTATTTTGGTTTTGCTCTATCTGTTACTCTCGTAGCACAACATGTGAGAAGAACCATCAGCATTTTTGAGTAATAGGTTATGACATGTAAGAGCCCAGTCATCAGTCGATGCTGCTTAAAGCACGTCAACTAAGATACTCAAAACTTTTTTTTTTTTGTTGTGTGTGCTCACCAACACTAAATTTTAGCTGCTCCACATAGCCATTCTCCCACACAGATAGCTCACAACCTCTGTAGAAACTTGCATTTGCCTTTGCCATTTCTCTCTCGTGTTCCCACAAGTGTTCCAGTAGGCCTCAGACACCCAGCTCTGCCACCAGGACCACCTGAAGACCCGGCAGAGCAGTGTCATGGACATCCTTCAGCCTGAAGCAGGCAACGACCTGCCACGGCAGAGGAAGGAACAGTTAGGCAACAATGAAAGCAGACGTCTGACACCCAGCCTGAGCCACCAAGAGCTGACCAGCATTATCTTCTCCTTGGCCATGCTCCCGCAGGCCTCAAACAGGAGGTAAATGAACTAACGCTGCCAGCCACAGGACTCCACAGAGAACGAACCCTGCTCAACGGGAGAAGGCACAGGACAGATGCAAGGACCCTGACAGAGCAGAGCAACTGAAAGAGATCATCAGTTTTCAGGCGGACGACAGCTCTGAGCACCTGCAAACCGACGGGTAAAGAACTGTTTCACTCAAAGAACTTAAAGAAATGGTTGAACTCAAAGAGAGCTAAAGCCATCAATGTGCAGCGGAAGTCCGAACACTGACTTAGCGATGCTGTAACATTATTGACGCACTCCATGTGGTCCAAAGAGAGCTGCAACAGTCCAACCCACTGCAAATGGACCACACAAGAAAGATGGACCCTGCTGACCTTCACATTAGCAGCGTAAGCTTCCCCAGCCCTGCACAAAGGGGGGGAGGAGCCAAAGCCCTCGGCTTAACACTTCACCAGACAGTGTCCTGAGAGCCCCTGCAGCTGCAGGAGGAAAAGGTAACTCAGACAATCCCTGAAATGGCACATGAAGTGACACTCAACAATCTCAAGTGAAAGGTCAGAGACATCCCTGCCAATCCACGAGACATTGATTTTCACCTGCAGTCTGCACCTGCAGCCGGTGTGGCACACCGAGACAGACTCCATCTGATCTAGACACATCTAGCCCAGCTGGGCCCTGCCCAAACACCAAGCAGGACAGACCTAGAAGGGCCTGTGCTACCACCACCGACTCCGAACGAGTTTTCTGTGGAACTTACAACGAACCTGTGACGGAGGAGGACACCAGCTTCAAGAAACTTTTCCTCCAAAACCAGTTAGTCACCATATTTTCACCTGCCCCCACGCAATGCCCACTCAACGATGCGTGACCTGATGCAGAAGGCCTCTAACACAGAAGGCCTCCCCAGAAAAGGTTCCTAAGACCCCATTGATTCTGAACTGCAAAGCCAGAAGGCACACAGCATGAAAACAATGCAAGACTCTGCTAAAAAGTCCCTGGTCAACATAGGACATAAAACTTTTAAAGTAGATGAAAATGTGTGCTCAAAGAGCAGCAAGACTCTGCATTAGTAAAAGTAGAATTTTACTGATATAAAGGAAATCTTGAATGGACGTGTAAGCCTCACCTGCCAACAGACTATGCACGACTCTTTTGAAACAAACATTTGCTACATGCTGGTTGAATTGGCACTGCTACACATTAGTTTCCATGACAATGAAGGGTTACAGGAAAACTAGCATGACCTATAGCCCCTTCGTAACTACTGTTATCCTAAAAAAGTGCTTATTTGATCATTCCGATCCAAACGGGACATGATATGCGATACACATTTTGATCACTAGCTGCTGGCTTGTCTAAATGCAGATAAAACGATAGCTGGAATTGACATCTCTACTTAAAATAATAATAATAAAAAATAAAAAAAAAGGGGTCTTAACTGGTATCGGTAATTTCAGCATTAAAGCGTAAGTCTGTTTGACAAAGGAATCTCATCTCAGCGGCATGCAAACTGTACCGGTATTTATTAGTCTGCTTTGGTTGAAGGAATCCAAATTGCAGTATTGCTTAATCTGTTTCTGACGAAGGAATCTCAGTACAGTGTTATATACACGTAGACTTGGGTGATGCTCCCCTTTCTACAAAGTAAAGACCTTACAAATTATTGTTAGGTTGATGTAAATTCACCTAAATTTTGGCTGCATCTACAAGCAGAGAGCTACCTAGCGATCAAAACTGTTTACTCGCTGAAAAGTCAGTATTTATGCACGAGATGGACGTAACTATATAGGCTTAGACAAGCTTTGACTTACAGCAAATCTATTTCCTTACTCTGTAAACAAATAGAATAAGTTGCGTACAGTAAAGAGAAGAGTTCCATGAGTAAAATTTGCAAATGCCAAACCACATTTGCATTTTACTGAATGTAACATCAAGCTCTTGAAAGATTTAAAGTATAGGCGCCCCCTTTTAACCCGTTTAAACATGCATAACTCATTTAAAATGTGCGGACATTCTTCATGGACTGTTGAATTGTTCTTACATGCACTGGTTCCCATGACAACGACTTGTCACAGGAAGTGCTAACTCGTGACGTCATCTTGTAAACAAACCAGCCTAGGTGGCTAAGCTAACTTAACCTAGTGTCCATCCAGTTTAGGCTAAGCTAAGCTAACCTAGCATCCATCCAGCTTAGGCTAAGCTACATAATAACTTCTACAGTTAGCGGTTAGCATCATTTACTTGAAGCCTTAATTACAGCTTTTATGTATACAGCGCAAAGTATTCTAAAATACTTTCTTTAACCCCATTTAGGGTTTCTAATTTTTCTCTTTCCTTACTTTCAATTCTTCTCAGCTGAATTTCACCTTCACTAGTTTAGGCATAGTCCTTGCTGAGCGCTGTAGGCTAAATTTGCAGATGCCCTGTCAATTAAACCCAAGTTTAATTACATGTAAGCTATGTAGCTAGAGAAGAATTCTTATAGTTATGAGAATTTTCATCAGCATGTTGACTAAACCTTTGGAGGGACACACACGGTGTGGTCTTAAACACGCAACAGCTGTGACCCACTATGGAGTTTTGGTCCAGGCAAATCTAAAGGTTAGTCACTAGTGCTATTGATTACTCTCAATTTCAGATCATTCCGGCTGTTTTTATCACTTACTTAAGTCCTTTTTATTTTTATTTTACTTCGATAATAATAGCAGTCAGCTATTCACTTGTCTATACTGTCATGTATATGATTTATTTCCATTTCTTCTCTTGTTCAAATGTGGTTCCATTTCCCATAGGGCCCAGAAAGGAACCAGAGACACCTTTATTTGTGATTTTGTTTATTTTCAACAAGTGCACTAATTTTTATGACCCTGCAACACAAGTAACTTCAACGATTACTAGGGCATAACTATAGTCCCGAGGATTGATAATAAGCATAATTTGAATAGGAAAGCTGTCCTTTTTCCTCCTATTCTTCACTTCGTCAAGCCGTAGTGAACCACCAGTTAAGTCCAGAGAAATATTTTAGTCATAAGAACCATCTTAAGTCATTTATTTCATCTCGGCTATGCCCTTTCCAGGAAATACTCTCGGAACCACACAAGTCTTAGCCTCCTAACATTCACAGCTAAGATGATAAGGATACAATACACACTTCACTAGCTAGCTACACATGAAATACCTAGCTTTATGCTACATATCTAGCGAACCCATTAAACCGTGGCTCTGAACTTTCTAGGGTCATGCATTAGTCTCTCACCACAGGTGTGCCAAAATGTTGCAGATCCTCTGCTTAACCTGACCTTAACCGGTTAGGAGAACGAAAAGACTGACAAGCCATCGCGAGGAACACTGTTCCACCCATGGCTGCTGACATCCGACGGCACCGGAGCCAACGGAACTGCACCATGAGAGAAGAGGACAAACGACCCATGCCCCAAGCCAGAGTTACAGCCACACCGGGGTGATCAAGATTCTCATCTCCTTACCCCACCTTATGGGTATAAAACAGAAGGTAAACAACCTCACATAATAGATCACAGCGTCCCACAAGGAGCGGACCTGTGCCCAAAGCCTTACAGACCAGCTAGACACTGAGGTTCGAACCAGATTCAATGCAGCTGGACTGAGCATGCCCAGGACCAGCACAGAACTGTCACCATGGCAACAACCCAGGTACCAGCCAAGCCCCTTGGAGAAGCCATGGAGGACAGCACCCTGCAAACACCACAGGAAGACCACGGCTGTCAACGACAGCATCCTCTTCCATACCCTTCACACAGGTGTCAATCTGAGGCTCCGCAAGGACAGCTGGACGCACCTGCCTCAGAGTTACTGGAGCCGCTGACACACGCAAAATAGCTCCCTGCACAGGACTCACCCGAGGAGTCCTGTAAGGTACAAGCTTCCGACTCCTTGCCCACCCCAGCTTAGGCAAGCTTGCGTCGGAACCACCATAAGGACAGAACAACACTTCAATCCTTCAGACCTCTCGTGACTGAGAGGCTAACAACCACCTTCTGACCTCCGGCCACCAGCACCATGTCAGCTTGAAAACCTCTCTATGCTACATAGAGGCCTAACCACTTCCTGCAACCACAAGGAAACACCTGCCCCAAAACTAATGAACTTCAGAATGTCCCAACACCTGCTGCCTCAACACCTGCTGCAGAGACCTGGACTTGGCTACTGTCCACATCACCAGCCGTGGAACGACCACCGCTCCAGAAGACACGAGCAACCAGAGGCCACCATGGCCTTCCAGCCTTCTATGACAAGTGTGTGTCCGATCTCTCTGCACTTCCAACTTCGCTCGTGGTTGTCCTTGAGGGGGGACAACAACGATCGAGAGGGGGGATCTGTAGGGTATGGACCAATCAGACACATACTAATTATTCATTATATACAAAGGTTTATGAAACTCCTCACACAGCCCAAATGAACAAACACAAGGGCAGAAACAGTGTCATGTTACAGGGCATGACAAGGAGATTTTACGACCTCCGAGGAATGTGGCCACATACTCAAGAGAGAGACTATGAAACAGAAACCCTCTTTAAAACAGACTTTGCTGCATTAATCATAGACTAACTGATCTATAAATGAACATGCATAAAACTGTGAAAGAAACAGTGTAAATGGTTTACTGTCTCGTGTACTATTAGGTATATATTATGGTATGTATCCTGGTATACAACAAACTAACGATCAATGTAACCTCACCTGTATAGTGCCTCCTACCTAACTAATCCTCATTTAATGACTCACACTTTGATGTACATCACCTTCTTCTAGAATGCAGTGTGGATGTGTTATAGCTATTTTAGCATTAATGAAGGTATAATCTTCCTAGGGACAAAGATCCATAAATCAACTAAGAGCCACTTTCCCTCTCAGACATGTCCCCTTTCTGATTGGTCGAGTTCAACCCTTAGGGGAGGATCTTCTCCAGGCCTTATTAGAGACAGTCCACATGTGACCTGCCTCTCTTAGTTTTTCATCCAGCCGCAACACTGTTCTGGTGAGACTGGGGAGCCCCCTCCCCCTCCACGGGGGCCCCAGGGCCCAGCAGGCCTCGATTCCAACCAGATCCGGCCTCATGGAAAAGAGAGAAGACTCTCTCACAAAGAACCAAGGACAATCTCAGGAGTTTTGGAACAAAGACTCCAACCAACAAAGACTCCAACCAACAACGACTCCAATCACCCATCCTTCCGACTTCCTCACTTCTCCTGGGTGCTCGGCGTGGCCTCAACAGAGTCCCAGGCCTTGCCCAAACCAGCCATGCGGTCCTGGAGAAAGAGAACGCTCAACCAACTTCCACTTGACACTGCCGGAACCATCAACGACTTCAATTTTCAACAACTTCAAGAATTGTTCCCATTACAAATGCAAGTATTCAATTCAATGAAATGTGTAAAATGAAATTCTGATGGTTCTTCTCATAGACCCTCTTCCGGTTTCCAACTTCATCCTATCACTAACCTATTTATGTATTCATGTGTGTATGTTGTTTAGTTTATTTATATTCATATAAATATCTATATTTAGTTAATAAAACTTGTACATAATATGTATTTGGTTCTGTTTTGCTTGCAATACAAGTCACTTTACGATCACGGTTTTTGCTACTGGCTCAAAGTACAAGTACAGGCGAAGAAATAATTATTCTTCGGTGGCCATGGAAGATACCCTTTTCTTAGAATAAATTAATAATCAAAAGAGTTCGTTGGAAGAACTGATTAATTGATTGTAATATTAATTCAGCCACATCAAGTTAATCCAATTAACTGACCCAAATATTTATAATTAATAATAACAAGATATTATTGATTATTAATATTTCCAAAAAGCTGAGTTCCTTACAAGAGTTAGTATATATTTACAGTTTTTTTCAATTGTTTACACGCAATTTTGAAAACCGGGTTCTTTTTTTCAAAATGTAATCACAATTATCCAAACACCACACTCAATTGGCATAATTTCTAGATTGTTTGGAAAATGACACACTTCTGTCAAAACATACACACTTCAGTCAAAAGATATACACATATTTGTGAAAATGCTATTAGTTTTCATTTAACCAACACAGTCCTCAATGATCAGACACTATTGTAACCAGTTTCACACTGTTGTGATAAATAAAAAACACATTTGTAAAAATAATATTTTTAGGAAATAGCATGTGCTAGATTTTTGGCCAGACATTGTTATGTAAGGGATAATTTAGATGAAAAAAAAAATTGTGACACACAAACAACATTCTTCATGATTAGTTTGAGATATAGGGAGAATGTACACAAATAGGCCTACTATAAACTTACCAAGCACTGCACAACACTGATTTCTGCAGACTCATATTTCAAGTATTTATTTACAGTATTTCTTACCATAATCAGTTAAAGTAATCAACCAACAATGAAATCAATGAAAAAAATAAAATCTGTAGACAAATTAAAATTACTGCATGAAGTACATACAGTTTGACTCTGAAGAAAAACTGCTGTAAAAGCAACAAGAATACTGTAACTATTCAGTTACAGTATCAACCAGAGATTTGGTTGAACTCTTTGTCCAGCTTCCATCGGTGTCAGTCCATGGTCCCTCTACCTCCTTCACCTCTTCCTCTACCTCCTTCTCCTCTTCCTCTACCTCCTTCTCCTCTTCATCTACCTCCTTCACCTCTTCCTCTACCTCCTTCTCCTCTTCCTCTACCTCCTTCATCTCCTCTTTGAGCCCCCCCCTCTTATTCTCACTCTTCTTCTTCTTCTTCTTCTAGCTCCTTCCATTTTTGTTGAAGACAGGTGAACTCACCTGCTGCCTTTTATAGCACTCCTGAGTGATGCGTTTTCAAATTAGCACATGTGTGCTTCCACGCCTGATGGATGTGCATATCCAATTCATTCATTAGTGTGGTCAATGGCAATCCGGGGCTTTGTAATGACAAGGAAGTAACCTCACAATCCTTATCTGTGTCTAAGGTGTGAAAATGTGTGTAGAGTTTTACAAATCACTGTGTGTAATGTTTTGCTATAAGGGTAAGGCAGACATTGTGTGTAATGTTGTGCAAATCTGCGGAGGGGTTTTGCTCATTGGAGTAGAATTTTGCAAATTGTGTGGAAATTTTTATTTTAGTGTGTAAACAATCATAAAAATCTGTAACAAAATGTGTTCTTGAGAAGAAAATTATCAATTTGGCCAATTGTGTTTTGTTGGTGTGAGTCTGTGTTAAGAGTTTAGGAAAAAGTATCTGAAGTATGGGTAAGCGCTTGTTAGCGATTGAAAAAAACTGTAAATACTTTTGAAAACAGATTCAAATAAGCGGCGATCCTAAATTGCAATATTATTTCCCACTATTACTGTTTTTGACTGTATTTTAATCATATTTCAAAAACAAAAAGAATCTTACTGAACATAGACCTTTAAACAGTATTGTATAATTCCATCTAGGATTAGTTAAAATTATTGGATAGTTATGACTGTTTCTTTCTCTTGTTATATATGCAACATATATTATATTTCATTGCATGTTGTCTCGGTAAGTAATTTCAAATTTTATTGGTCCAAAATAATTGAATTTGCATATTAACTGTCACAACTCAGTAGTCACACAAATTAGTGCTAGCAGCTGACACAATTCTGAAAACTATTGGAACAAATGTATACATTTTATTCTATAACCTTAAGTACGTTTTTGACATCCAATATTTTCTATTTTATATGAGGGTAGTCTTGAATAGATAAAGCGGTAATTAAATAAATGACCTGCTAGACTAAATGTTTTGTCTTTTTCATTCACAGACTACTCCTTCGGGGGCATTACTGCAAGATGCATCTCTAGTTCGACTGCATCGTTTGTGGTCGGACACTTTGCCACCAGAGGATCACAGGTGGATTGCCAGCAGGCTTTTTAAAATGGGGCCCAAGGGAAAACCAGAGCTTCGAGACAACCTACAGCTCTGGTATTACCCACCACAGCCAGCACTTATTTACAACCAGGCTCCAGCTCCAGACAGATTTTTTTGTCTTGCTCTGTTGCTGTGGATGCCGTACAAGCTTTGGAAGATCAAGGCTCTCTGTCCCAATTCTGCCTGCGGGCAGCATCAGCTGACTGGAGGCGGTCTGCACAAAAGGGCACGGCAGGTTCTGGACATCGATAGGATGTACAACATGGTCACAGAAACCCTCATCTGTACCAAGTGTAAAGCCTCGCATGTGTCCTGGAGTCAGACTGTCCTGCAACAGCTGGATCTGGGCAATCGCTCTGAATTTCGGGTCATCCTCACGCGGAAGTAAGTACACTTTAATTCCACATCCAGTTGATAGCCCATCATCACATATGTTTGCAAATACTTTACAAATCAGTTGTGTAAAATATATGAATGTGTGGATTTAGCTTTTCCTAAGGTATGCCTGTGATATGAGAGTCATTCGGCTCCTGCGTGAGCGTGGCCTAGGCAACAGTCCCGTGTCATCAAACAGCTGCGTGAGAACCACAGTGAGGAGTGGCTCCAGCGTATGGCCCGGTACACCACCCAATGTGTGGACTTCCTCAAACGACCCGGGGTGTTGCAAATACAATTCCAGGAACCCCCAGAGCCTACAGTGGTCCCAAGCTGCAAGTGGCTGCTCACCGTGTACAGCCAAGACATCCTGACAAGGCTGGATGAATCCATGCAAGGATAACATCTACGTATGGTTCAGTCTTGAAGATGGATTCCACTAAAAAGGTTAGCAGGGGATTTTTGTTAATTTATGGTGTTTACTGTTATATCATTATAAGAGCATGAGTATCATATTCTACATGGTGTGATGTTTCATTGCATTGCATGCTTCCTGTCATCTACTGCAGATCACTAAGAAGCTGGCTGGGACGGCAAGGGGAACGGGACTCTGGCTTACCTCTGTTGGCAATGAGTTTGGTCAGGTGCTCATGAGTGTGCTGACAGCACAGGAAGGAGCAGGACTGGACATGATGGTCGATGGTCTGGTGAAAAGGTACCAGCAGGCTAGTGTGGATCCACCTGCTGTTTTGTACGTGGACTGTGGCTGCTGCACTGATGTGGGTGAGACCAAGCTGAAAACCAGATTCAGAGGGTGGCCTGATCTCATGATTCGCTTGGACATCTGGCATTTTATGCGCAGGATTGCCATGGGGTGTACAACTGATGCCCATCAGCTGTATCCCATCTTCATGTCACGGCTGTCAGCGTGCATTTTTGAGTGGGATGCGGCTGATGTTTCTATGCTTCGCAAAGCAAAGAGAGAGCTGTTGATATCCCAGGGTTGGCCTGCGCTGACAGATGAAGATGTCAACAAGCATCTTACCAGGAATGAGCTGGCACTCCATTGCCGGAGGAGGACCTGTGGAGAGGAGACTACCATCCTTCTCCTTGAGCGGCTGCTTACAGAGCTCCTGAGCAGCAAGGGCAAAGACTCCCTGGGTGTTCCTCTCCTGGACCGAGAAAGGATGGAGCACATCTGGAATGTCCAGAAGAAGCATGTGAAATGCATTCAAGACCCCCCTGGTGTTGTGCTCTATACAGAGACAGGGAGCCTAAACAAGGGAGGTGTGCTTCTGAAGACCTACAGATGTGCCAGAGGCTCCACTTCTCTCGAGTCCTTTCATTTACACCTGAACCGTTTCATCCCAGGTATTGTCTTTGTCACACACACTGTGCAGGTGTAAAGAAAGAGCATTAAGTGTTTTTGTGTGTTCCTTTAACACCTCCTAAACACTGTTGTGTCTATTTACAGGGACCAGTGCAAACAGTCTGAACTTTCAGATTTATCTGCTGGAGGGTCTACACCGGTGGAACCAGGACCGGGAGGCTGCTTCCCTGTCATCGGAGCCATCAGCTTTGGAGCCATCAGCTTGAAGCCGCAGCTACACAGGAGAACTTGTTCACTGTGTAAACGGCAATTATGAAAAGCTGTTTGGCAGGAAAGTGGTCCCCACGTTTTGTCCCCCTGCATGTTACACCGGTGAGAATTGTTTTATATATTTTTTATTTTATCAACTTGCAATTTCTGTGTAACCTCCGTCTGTATGTCAGATTTAACCCTATAGAGTCGATTGTATCATAATTGATATGCAAGTTTCTAAAGGACTCTAAATGATCAACATGATCAAAAATTTTTAGGAAACATGCCCTCTGTCGTCTGATTGATTATAGTCTTTTAGTATAATTGTAAAAGTGTCCACCTTCAGCTCGTGCTTCACGTTTCTTTTCATTGTAAAACCTTTACTGATTTTATAAAGTAATTGTAAGAATAACTTTTATATTGTTAGTAATATTTAATGACTAGTTACTAGACTGAAGCAGCTTGGGTTCACTTGATTAGAAAATCATGTTACATGTAAATATCAAAATGATCATCAGACTTTTCTCTCAATCATCATTGTATTGCATTTCATTTCATGTTTTGCCCCCATAATTAAACGTGTTTGGCCTCTTAATAAAACTATTTTGTTTTTTTTCTCCTTGACGATGAGCTCTATATTCTCACACTATATGAGCTACTACAAAAGCCTAATGTATCAAATATGATACACAACATTCTATTTAATTTCCGTTTGTTTATTGTTTTTATTTCAGGTGAGCTCATTGGAGTGCAGTATCTGTTCCAGCAGACTGGTCAGGCACTGCAGGACATGAATCCTGACTCTGAGCAGACAGCAGAGCTCATTGAGGACCTCAGTGTGGAGGAGCGAGATGAAGATGAGGGCTTCTGTGACATCAGCGAGGATCACACAATAGCAGATCCGGAGGCTGTTCTGTCACCACCCTCTTCCACACTGACACTGGGTTCTTCCACCCTGGTCACCAGCAGTGCCACACCTGTACTGGGCTCCACATCCCCTTCACTGGTCCCTGACCCCAAACTTGTCCTCACACAGTCTCCTTCATCACCTGGACCCTCAGGGACTGCTGTCACACCTGTTCCCTCTGAAACATCTGTTTCAACTCTCCCCTCAGAGCCAGAGGATGCTGGTCAGGATGATGATGAAGAAGAGACGGTAAATACTACTCCTTTGTATGTCTTTCAAATTAACTAGAATAATTATGATGAATTAACATCCAGTGCTTTAAATCCAGACTTTCCACATATTTTACATTTAAAAGTACAGCCTAAATTCATTTGTAAGCTGCAAATACACATCAAGTCAAGTCATCTTTATTTATTTGGTGCTTTGTAAAATGTCAAGAATGGCGCTCTCTCTGCTTTGTACTATACAGTGCTTTACGGTGATAAACAGGAAAATAACACAATCAGTTATGGAATTATGCATTAGACAGATGTGATGTAATAATTGTATTGCATGTTTGTGTTTTTTAATAGGCTGTTGACTACCAAAATATCCCGGGTTATCAACATGTGGACCAGCTGGCAGAATATCTGGTGGATCTCCGGGACCACACAGCCCTCAGCCTGACCAACCAGGAAGCCAACACCATAATTGCTCTTTGGCAGAACCTGGATGACCGGGACAAGGAACGGGTGGTGTAAGACAGTCGATGCCGAAAGAGACTGCTGAGTGGACGCTTCAAGGTCCCGAAGAAGCCCACTCACCCTGGTGTAGAGAGCACCACCAGATGTGTGCTGGGTGCAAGCAGCGCACCTGCTCAGTGGCCTGACTGTTGCCGTCTGCTGGAGACCATCTTCATCAGACTTTGCACTGTCCACCCAAGCCCCAAAAGAAAAGGCAAGGGAGCCCTGTCAAGATTGTCTCTGATCCTGCAAGACTATCGCAGGATAAGGCAGCTTGTACTGGGCAACAGCTTGGTGATGGGAGGAACATCCATGCAGCTGGTGGAGGTTAACCAGAACACTCTGATTCTCCACACACAGGACAGCACAGCCTGACCTTCCAAAGGTGGTATGGCATCCACAAGACATCCACAAGACAAGCCGGTGTGTGAAAAAATGCTCTGGAGTGGGGGCCTTGTATCGATACGTTTTTATTTATTAATTACCCATATGACAAACCCACAAACTTTGAATATCTCCATTCACAATCTAGAAGTCCAATGCGCTATCCATTGCGCCACAGAGCCACAAAAGACAAGCTTTAAGCTTTCACATCAGAGAAGGTTAAATGACTACTCTTAGAAGCCACAGATTAGGCACTGCTGGGATTCGAACCCAGGATCTCCTGTTTACTAGACAGGCGCTTTGACCAACTAAGCCACAGCGCCAGTTACTGTCACTGGTTCGATGCTTTTGTATACAAAGTCTATAAGAAGAGAATAGCTGATTACATCATGAATAGGTCCCTTTGAAGTTACAGGATTATTTCCAAAACCTGAAAGGTGTGCAGGCTTCTGTTGAGGGACAAGGGAATATCTCAAGCCATTTATTTCTGGATCGAAACTCTCAGTACTCGTGTCTCAAATGTTTCGGGAACCTCCAGTTACGATACATCTAAATGCTGTTTCAGCTTGGAGAAATGGAAAGCGTGTTTTTTTTTCTTCTTTTTTTCTAGGTAGGTGGCCAACAATAGGTTGTTGCAGCTTTTGGCCTAGGCCAGTGGATTTCAACCTATTCTTATTTAAATAGGTGACTTAAGCTAATTAGTAGAGTACTCTGTGATCTGAGTTGGGTGTGTCCAATAAGGGAAATAAGCAGAACGTGAAGGGTATGCTTCTGAAGTAGTTTGTGGATTCAAGTTTTAAGCATATGTCTGACTCACAGAGACATCAGAGCAAAAGAGGCCACTGACTATTCTGGTGGGACTCACAACCAGGGAATTTCTCCATTCGCATCCTAGAAGTCCAAAGTTCTATCCATTGTACCATAAAATGACACACTTCAGGGAAGTGTTGCATGCGCAGCACTTCTTAGTTTTTCCAGTTTTGTGCAGGTAAACACAGTTCGTCATGCAAAGACTTTCATATGTGAAAAGGTTAAGCACTCCCATATCCTGTGCCAAAGGCACTGCTAAGATTTGAACCCAGGATCTCCTGTTTACAAGACAGGCGCTTTGACCAGCTAAGCCACAGCGCCAGACACTGTGAATTTTGTTGGTAAAACAAGTCTAAAAGAGGTACCACATCAGGAAAACAGCTGATCACGTCATGAACGAGGTCCCTTAGAGGTAAGAGGATTGTTTCCAAAACATCTGAGCAATAGAGGGTATGCACGACTCTGGTGGGACTCAAACCCACAACCTTTGAATATCTCCATTCACAATCTAGAAGTCCAATGCGCTATCCATTGCGCCAAAGAGCCACAAAAGACGAACTTTAAGACGCTATTGCATGCACATCACTTCTTAGATTTCCTCATTTTGTGCAGATGCACACTGTTCAGCATGCAAAGATTTACATATGTAAAAGATTAAGTGAGTGGTGCCCACATCCTGTGGCATAGGCACTGCTGGGATTCGAACCCAAGATCTCCTGTTTACAAGACAGGCGCTTTGACCAACTAAGCCACAGCGCCACTTGCTGAACTCTCTACAATGTGTTGGCATAAAAAGTCTAAAAGAGGTAGCAGGTCAGGAAAATAGCTGATTACATCATGAAAGAGGTTAGGGGATTATTTCCAAAACCCGAGGGGCATGCAGGGCTCTGTTGAAGAAAGAGGGAATATCTGAAACTCTCAATACTTGTGTCTGAAATGTTTTTGGAACCTCCAGTTACAATACATCTAAATTCTGTCTCAGCTGGGCGAAATGGAAAGCAATCTCTGCTATGCTTTCAGCTGATCTGAAAGACAAAATCCAGAAAGATTTTCATGAATTATATATTCATATTTGTAAAGACTGTTTTGAATACATCCAGAGGCTGGATCTCAACAATAGGAAGTAGCAGATTCTGGCCTAAGCCAGTGGTTTTCAAAACATTCTCGAAACCTCCCAGACGCTATACATTTTCGTTATCTTCCTTATTTCAACAGAGTTAATTGAGCTACTTAGTAGAGTACTCAATGATCTGACGTGGGTGTGTCCAATAAGGGAGATGAGCAGAATGTGAAGGGTAGGCTTCTGAAGTAGTTTGTGGACCCCAGTTTTAAACATATGTCTGACTCACAGAGACATCAGAGCAAAAGAGGCCACTGACTATTCTGGTGGGACTCACAACCAGGGAATTTCTCCATTCGCATCCTAGAAGTCCAAAGTTCTATCCATTGTACCATAAAATGACACACTTCAGGGAAGTGTTGCATGCGCAGCACTTCTTAAGTTTTTCCAGTTTTGTGCAGGTAAACACAGTTCGTCATGCAAAGACTTTCATATGTGAAAAGGTTAAGCACTCCCATATCCTGTGCCAAAGGCACTGCTGGGATTTGAACCCAGGATCTCCTGTTTACGAGACAGGCGCTTTGACCAGCTAAGCCACAGCGCCAGGTACTGTGAAATTTGTTGGTAAAACAAGTCTAAAAGAGGTACCACATCAGGAAAACAGCTGATCACGTCATGAACGAGGTCCCTTAGAGGTAAGAGGATTGTTTCCAAAACACGAGGGCCTTTCACGCCTCAAGGGAATGTCTGAACTCATTTAATTTTGGCTCTACACTCTCGATAGTAATGCCTAAAATGTTTCCTGAGCCTTCTTCTGATATGAAAGGGCAAAATCCAGAAAGATATCCATGTATTATTCTTCATATATTTAAAGACTTTGTTTGTACAAATATCCATAGGCTTGACCATATCAATCGGTAGTAGCAGATTTCAGGCCTAAGCCAGGAGCTTGCAAACCATTCTTGAAGCGCATCTGCACCACATATATATATTTTTTTTATTATCTCTCTCATTTAATACAGGTGAATCAAATAATTGATTGATAAGTAACGTACTGGACGATCTGACTTGGGTGTGCTCAATAAGGAAAAGAAGAAAAATGTGCTGCGTAGGCTTCTGAAAAAGTTGGAAAACCCCAGCTTTAAGCAAATGTCAATCTGGTAAAGACGTCTGTGCAAAGGGACACCATTCGTGACTCTGGTGGGACCCAAAAAACGGCACACTTTTTAAAACCTTCATTTGCAACCGAGAAGTCCAGATTGTCTTTCACATCAGAGATGATTGAATGACTACTCTTAGAAGCCACAGATAAGACATTGCTGGGATTCGAACCCAGGATCTCCTGTTTACTAGACAGGCGCTTTAACCAACTAAGCCACAGCGCCAGTTACTGTCAGTGGTTCGATGCTTTTGTATACAAAGTCTAAAAGAGGTAGCATGTCAGGAGAATAGCTGATTACATCATGAATAGGTCCCTTTGAAGTTACAGGATTATTTCCAAAACCTGAAAGGTGTGCAGGCTTCTGTTGAGGGACAAGGGAATATCTCAAGCCATTTATTTCTGGATCGAAACTCTCAGTACTCGTGTCTCAAATGTTTCGGGAACCTCCAGTTACGATACATCTAAATGCTGTTTCAGCTTGGAGAAATGGAAAGCGTGTTTTTTTTCTTCTTTTTTTCTAGGTAGGTGGCCAACAATAGGTTGTTGCAGATTTTGGCCTAGGCCAGTGGATTTCAACCTATTCTTATTTAAATAGGTGACTTAAGTTAATTAGAAGAGTACTCTGTGATCTGAGTTGGGTGTGTCCAATAAGGGAAATAAGCAGAACGTGAAGGGTATGCTTCTGAAGTAGTTTGTGGATTCAAGTTTTAAGCATATGCCTGTCCAACACAAAGACATCTGAGCAATAGAGGGTATGCACGACTCTGGTGGGACTCGAACCCACAACCTTTGAATATCTCCATTCACAATCTAGAAGTCCCATGCGCTATCCATTGCACCACAGAGCCACAAAAGACAAGCTTTAAGACGCTATTGCATACACATCACTTCTTAGATTTCCACATTTTGTGCAGATGCACACTGTTCAGCATGCAAAGATTTACATATGTAAAAGATTAAGTGAGCAGTGCCCACATCCACTGGCATAGGCACTGCTGGGATTCGAACCCAGGATCTCCTGTTTACTAGACAGGCGCTTTGACCAACTAAGCCACAGCGCCACTTGCTGAACCTTCTACAATGTGTTGCTATAAAAAGTCTAAAAGAGGTAGCAGGTCAGGAAAATAGCTGATTACATCATGAAAGAGGTTAGGGGATTATTTCCAAAACCCGAGGGGCATTCAGGGCTCTGTTGAAGAAAGAGGGAATATCTGAAACTCTCAATACGTGTTTCTGAAATGTTTTTGGAACCTCCAGTTACAATACATCTAAACTCTGTCTCAGCTAGGAGAAATGGAAAGCAATCTCTGCTATGCTTTCAGCTGATCTGAAAGACAAAATCCAGAAAGCTTTTCATGAATTATATATTCATATTTGTAAAGACTGTTTTGAATACATCCAGAGGCTGGATCTCAACAATAGGAAGTAGCAGATTCTGGCCTAAGCCAGTGGTTTTCAAAACATTCTCGAAACCTCCCAGACGCTATACATTTTCGTTATTTACCTTATTTCAAAAGGGTTAATTGAGCTACTTAGTAGAGTACTCTATGATCTGACGTGGGTGTGTCCAATAAGGGAGATGAGCAGAATGTGAAGGGTAGGCTTCTGAAGTAGTTTGTGGACCCCAGTTTTAAACATATGTCTGACTCACAGAGACATCAGAGCAAAAGAGGCCACTGACTATTCTGGTGGGACTCAAAACCCACAACCAGGGAATTTCTCCATTCGCATCCCAGAAGTCCAAAGTTCTATCCATTGTACCATAAAATGACACACTTCAGGGAAGTATTGCATGCGCAGCACTTCTTAGTTTTTCCAGTTTTGTGCAGGTAAACACAGTTCGTCATGCAAAGACTTTCATATGTGAAAAGGTTAAGCACTCCCATATCCTGTGCCAAAGGCACTGCTGGGATTTGAACCCAGGATCTCCTGTTTACGAGACAGGCGCTTTGACCAGCTAAGCCACAGATCAGTGAAATTTGTTGGTAAAACAAGTCTAAAAGAGGTAGCACATCAGGAAAACAGCTGATCACGTCATGAAAGAGGTCCCTTAGAGGTAAGAGGATTGTTTCCAAAACACGAGGGCCTTTCACGCCTCAAGGGAATGTCTGAACTCATTTAATTTTGGCTCTACACTCTCGATAGTCATGCCTAAAATGTTTCCTGAGCCTTCTTCTGATATGAAATGGCAAAATCCAGAAAGTTATCCATGTATTATTCTTCATATATGTAAAGACTTTGTTTGTACAAATATCCATAGGCTTGACCATATCAATAGGTAGTAGCAGATTTCAGGCCTAAGCCAGGAGCTTGCAAACCATTCTTGAAGCGCATCTGCACCACATATATATATATATTTTATTATCTCTCTCATTTAATACAGGTGAATCAAATAATTGATTGATAATTAACGTACTCGACGATCTGACTTGGGTGTGCTCAATAAGGAAAAGAAGAAAAATGTGTTGCGTGGGCTTCTGAAAAAGTTGGAAAACCCCAGCTTTAAGCAAATGTCAGTCTGGTAAAGACGTCTGTGCAAAGGGACACCATTCGTGACTCTGGTGGGACCCAAAAAACGACAACCTTTTTAAAACCTTCATTTGCAACCGAGAAGTCCAGATTGTCTTTCCTGCCAAGACTTTCACGTCAGAGAAGGAGAAGGTTAAATGACTACTCTTAGAAGCCACAGATTAGGCACTGCTGGGATTCGAACCCAGGATCTCCTGTTTACTAGACAGGCGCTTTGACCAACTAAGCCACAGCGCCAGTTACTGTCACTGGTTCGATGCTTTTGTATACAAAGTCTAAAAGAGGTAGCATGTCAGGAGAATAGCTGATTACATCATGAATAGGTCCCTTTGAAGTTACAGGAGTATTTCCAAAACCTGAAATGTGTGCAGGCTTCTGTTGAGGGACAAGGGAATATCTCAAGCCATTTATTTCTGGATCGAAACTCTCAGTACTCGTGTCTCAAATGTTTCGGGAACCTCCAGTTACGATACATCTAAATGCTGTTTCAGCTTGGAGAAATGGAAAGCGTGTTTTTTTTTCTTCTTTTTCTTCTAGGTAGGTGGCCAACAATAGGTTGTTGCAGATTTTGGCCTAGGCCAGTGGATTTCAACCTATTCTTATTTAAATAGGTGACTTAAGTTAATTAGTAGAGTACTCTGTGATCTGAGTTGGGTGTGTCCAAAGAGGGAAATAAGCAGAACGTGAAGGGTATGCTTCTGAAGTAGTTTGTGGATTCAAGTTTTAAGCATATGTCTGACTCACAGAGACATCAGAGCAAAAGAGGCCACTGACTATTCTGGTGGGACTCACAACCAGGGAATTTCTCCATTCGCATCCTAGAAGTCCAAAGTTGTATCCATTGTACCATAAAATGACACACTTCAGGGAAGTGTTGCATGCGCAGCACTTCTTAGTTTTTCCAGTTTTGTGCAGGTAAACACAGTTCGTCATGCAAAGACTTTCATATGTGAAAAGGTTAAGCACTCCCATATCCTGTGCCAAAGACACTGCTGGGATTTGAACCCAAGATCTCCTGTTTACGAGACAGGCGCTTTGACCAGCTAAGCCACAGCGCCAGATTCTGTGAAATTTGTTGGTAAAACAAGTCTAAAATAGGTACCACATCAGGAAAACAGCTGATCACGTCATGAACGAGGTCCCTTAGAGGTAAGAGGATTGTTTCCAAAACATTTGAGCAATAGAGGGTATGCGCGACTCTGGTGGGACTCGAACCCACAACCTTTGAATATCTCCATTCACAATCTAGAAGTCCAATGCGCTATCCATTGCGCCAAAGAGCCACAAAAGACGAACTTTAAGACGCTATTGCATGCACATCACTTCTTAGATTTCCTCATTTTGTGCAGATGCACACTGTTCAGCATGCAAAGATTTACATATGTAAGAGATTAAGTGAGTGGTGCCCACATCCTGTGGCATAGGCACTGCTGGGATTCGAACCCAAGATCTCCTGTTTACAAGACAGGCGCTTTGACCAACTAAGCCACAGCGCCACTTGCTGAACTCTCTACAATGTGTTGGCATAAAAAGTCTAAAAGAGGTAGCAGGTCAGGAAAATAGCTGATTACATCATGAAAGAGGTTAGGGGATTATTTCCAAAACCCGAGGGGCATGCAGGGCTCTGTTGAAGAAAGAGGGAATATCTGAAACTCTCAATACTTGTGTCTGAAATGTTTTTGGAACCTCCAGTTACAATACATCTAAATTCTGTCTCAGCTGGGAGAAATGGAAAGCAATCTCTGCTATGCTTTCAGCTGATCTGAAAGACAAAATCCAGAAAGATTTTCATGAATTATATATTCATATTTGTAAAGACTGTTTTGAATACATCCAGAGGCTGGATCTCAACAATAGGAAGTAGCAGATTCTGGCCTAAGCCAGTGGTTTTCAAACCATTCTCGAAACCTCCCAGACGCTATACATTTTCGTTATCTTCCTTATTTCAACAGAGTTAATTGAGCTACTTAGTAGAGTACTCTGTGATCTGAGTTGGGTGTGTCCAATAAGGGAAATAAGCAGAACGTGAAGGGTATGCTTCTGAAGTAGTTTGTGGACCCCAGTTTTAAACATATGTCTGACTCACAGAGACATCAGAGCAAAAGAGGCCACTGACTATTCTGGTGGGACTCACAACCAGGGAATTTCTCCATTCGCATCCTAGAAGTCCAAAGTTCTATCCATTGTACCATAAAATGACACACTTCAGGGAAGTGTTGCATGCGCAGCACTTCTTAAGTTTTTCCAGTTTTGTGCAGGTAAACACAGTTCGTCATGCAAAGACTTTCATATGTGAAAAGGTTAAGCACTCCCATATCCTGTGCCAAAGGCACTGCTGGGATTTGAACCCAGGATCTCCTGTTTACGAGACAGGCGCTTTGACCAGCTAAGCCACAGCGTCAGGTACTGTGAAATTTGTTGGTAAAACAAGTCTAAAAGAGGTACCACATCAGGAAAACAGCTGATCACGTCATGAACGAGGTCCCTTAGAGGTAAGAGGATTGTTTCCAAAACACGAGGGCCTTTCACGCCTCAAGGGAATGTCTGAACTCATTTAATTTTGGCTCTACACTCTCGATAGTAATGCCTAAAATGTTTCCTGAGCCTTCTTCTGATATGAAAGGGCAAAATCCAGAAAGATATCCATGTATTATTCTTCATATATTTAAAGACTTTGTTTGTACAAATATCCATAGGCTTGACCATATCAATCGGTACTAGCAGATTTCAGGCCTAAGCCAGGAGCTTGCAAACCATTCTTGAAGCGCATCTGCACCACATATATATATTTTTTTTTATTATCTCTCTCATTTAATACAGGTGAATCAAATAATTGATTGATAAGTAACGTACTGGACGATCTGACTTGGGTGTGCTCAATAAGGAAAAGAAGAAAAATGTGCTGCGTAGGCTTCTGAAAAAGTTGGAAAACCCCAGCTTTAAGCAAATGTCAGTCTGGTAAAGACGTCCAAGACGTTTCTGATTGAAGAAAAAAAGAAGGGCTTAACTAAATTTGAAATTTAATTAAATTACTTGATACGCTTCCCTTTCCTTTTAGTTTTCTTAGAGCTATAAGGACGTTCTAACTTTACCTTTACCTTATTTTAGATGACTAGTCACTATCCTCATCTTCGCTCTCTCTATAGGATTACAATATCTAGCGACTGTTGTTTCCATAGCGAGTTACACAGGTCATTAATATCCTACTTCCTGTCTGTGTTTTACCCATCCTCACTCCTTAGCACCAAGCTAAGTACATGAAGTACGGCTAAACACAAACGCACAGTAGGCCCCAGACAGAACTGGAAACACTTCCCATTGTTTCTTCTTCTTCTTTTGGACCTTGAGATGTCTGATGTGTCCCTGGTAGCTTAGTCTAACAGCAGCATAACCCATAAGTGACTCCTGTTTACCTATGTCTCCTAGCTAAACCTAAATAGGTAAAACACTCCTTTCTTCCTCTTCTTTTCTGGTTTCATCCCATTGTTTTATTTTGGTTTTGCTCTATCTGTTACTCTCGTAGCACAACATGTGAGAAGAACCATCAGCATTTTTGAGTAATAGGTTATGACATGTAAGAGCCCAGTCATCAGTCGATGCTGCTTAAAGCACGTCAACTAAGATACTCAAAACTTTTTTTTTTTTGTTGTGTGTGCTCACCAACACTAAATTTTAGCTGCTCCACATAGCCATTCTCCCACACAGATAGCTCACAACCTCTGTAGAAACTTGCATTTGCCTTTGCCATTTCTCTCTCGTGTTCCCACAAGTGTTCCAGTAGGCCTCAGACACCCAGCTCTGCCACCAGGACCACCTGAAGACCCGGCAGAGCAGTGTCATGGACATCCTTCAGCCTGAAGCAGGCAACGACCTGCCACGGCAGAGGAAGGAACAGTTAGGCAACAATGAAAGCAGACGTCTGACACCCAGCCTGAGCCACCAAGAGCTGACCAGCATTATCTTCTCCTTGGCCATGCTCCCGCAGGCCTCAAACAGGAGGTAAATGAACTAACGCTGCCAGCCACAGGACTCCACAGAGAACGAACCCTGCTCAACGGGAGAAGGCACAGGACAGATGCAAGGACCCTGACAGAGCAGAGCAACTGAAAGAGATCATCAGTTTTCAGGCGGACGACAGCTCTGAGCACCTGCAAACCGACGGGTAAAGAACTGTTTCACTCAAAGAACTTAAAGAAATGGTTGAACTCAAAGAGAGCTAAAGCCATCAATGTGCAGCGGAAGTCCGAACACTGACTTAGCGATGCTGTAACATTATTGACGCACTCCATGTGGTCCAAAGAGAGCTGCAACAGTCCAACCCACTGCAAATGGACCACACAAGAAAGATGGACCCTGCTGACCTTCACATTAGCAGCGTAAGCTTCCCCAGCCCTGCACAAAGGGGGGGAGGAGCCAAAGCCCTCGGCTTAACACTTCACCAGACAGTGTCCTGAGAGCCCCTGCAGCTGCAGGAGGAAAAGGTAACTCAGACAATCCCTGAAATGGCACATGAAGTGACACTCAACAATCTCAAGTGAAAGGTCAGAGACATCCCTGCCAATCCAAGAGACATTGATTTTCACCTGCAGTCTGCACCTGCAGCCGGTGTGGCACACCGAGACAGACTCCATCTGATCTAGACACATCTAGCCCAGCTGGGCCCTGCCCAAACACCAAGCAGGACAGACCTAGAAGGGCCTGTGCTACCACCACCGACTCCGAACGAGTTTTCTGTGGAACTTACAACGAACCTGTGACGGAGGAGGACACCAGCTTCAAGAAACTTTTCCTCCAAAACCAGTTAGTCACCATATTTTCACCTGCCCCCACGCAATGCCCACTCAACGATGCGTGACCTGATGCAGAAGGCCTCTAACACAGAAGGCCTCCCCAGAAAAGGTTCCTAAGACCCCATTGATTCTGAACTGCAAAGCCAGAAGGCACACAGCATGAAAACAATGCAAGACTCTGCTAAAAAGTCCCTGGTCAACATAGGACATAAAACTTTTAAAGTAGATGAAAATGTGTGCTCAAAGAGCAGCAAGACTCTGCATTAGTAAAAGTAGAATTTTACTGATATAAAGGAAATCTTGAATGGACGTGTAAGCCTCACCTGCCAACAGACTATGCACGACTCTTTTGAAACAAACATTTGCTACATGCTGGTTGAATTGGCACTGCTACACATTAGTTTCCATGACAATGAAGGGTTACAGGAAAACTAGCATGACCTATAGCCCCTTCGTAACTACTGTTATCCTAAAAAAGTGCTTATTTGATCATTCCGATCCAAACGGGACATGATATGCGATACACATTTTGATCACTAGCTGCTGGCTTGTCTAAATGCAGATAAAACGATAGCTGGAATTGACATCTCTACTTAAAATAATAATAATAAAAAATAAAAAAAAAGGGGTCTTAACTGGTATCGGTAATTTCAGCATTAAAGCGTAAGTCTGTTTGACAAAGGAATCTCATCTCAGCGGCATGCAAACTGTACCGGTATTTATTAGTCTGCTTTGGTTGAAGGAATCCAAATTGCAGTATTGCTTAATCTGTTTCTGACGAAGGAATCTCAGTACAGTGTTATATACACGTAGACTTGGGTGATGCTCCCCTTTCTACAAAGTAAAGACCTTACAAATTATTGTTAGGTTGATGTAAATTCACCTAAATTTTGGCTGCATCTACAAGCAGAGAGCTACCTAGCGATCAAAACTGTTTACTCGCTGAAAAGTCAGTATTTATGCACGAGATGGACGTAACTATATAGGCTTAGACAAGCTTTGACTTACAGCAAATCTATTTCCTTACTCTGTAAACAAATAGAATAAGTTGCGTACAGTAAAGAGAAGAGTTCCATGAGTAAAATTTGCAAATGCCAAACCACATTTGCATTTTACTGAATGTAACATCAAGCTCTTGAAAGATTTAAAGTATAGGCGCCCCCTTTTAACCCGTTTAAACATGCATAACTCATTTAAAATGTGCGGACATTCTTCATGGACTGTTGAATTGTTCTTACATGCACTGGTTCCCATGACAACGACTTGTCACAGGAAGTGCTAACTCGTGACGTCATCTTGTAAACAAACCAGCCTAGGTGGCTAAGCTAACTTAACCTAGTGTCCATCCAGTTTAGGCTAAGCTAAGCTAACCTAGCATCCATCCAGCTTAGGCTAAGCTACATAATAACTTCTACAGTTAGCGGTTAGCATCATTTACTTGAAGCCTTAATTACAGCTTTTATGTATACAGCGCAAAGTATTCTAAAATACTTTCTTTAACCCCATTTAGGGTTTCTAATTTTTCTCTTTCCTTACTTTCAATTCTTCTCAGCTGAATTTCACCTTCACTAGTTTAGGCATAGTCCTTGCTGAGCGCTGTAGGCTAAATTTGCAGATGCCCTGTCAATTAAACCCAAGTTTAATTACATGTAAGCTATGTAGCTAGAGAAGAATTCTTATAGTTATGAGAATTTTCATCAGCATGTTGACTAAACCTTTGGAGGGACACACACGGTGTGGTCTTAAACACGCAACAGCTGTGACCCACTATGGAGTTTTGGTCCAGGCAAATCTAAAGGTTAGTCACTAGTGCTATTGATTACTCTCAATTTCAGATCATTCCGGCTGTTTTTATCACTTACTTAAGTCCTTTTTATTTTTATTTTACTTCGATAATAATAGCAGTCAGCTATTCACTTGTCTATACTGTCATGTATATGATTTATTTCCATTTCTTCTCTTGTTCAAATGTGGTTCCATTTCCCATAGGGCCCAGAAAGGAACCAGAGACACCTTTATTTGTGATTTTGTTTATTTTCAACAAGTGCACTAATTTTTATGACCCTGCAACACAAGTAACTTCAACGATTACTAGGGCATAACTATAGTCCCGAGGATTGATAATAAGCATAATTTGAATAGGAAAGCTGTCCTTTTTCCTCCTATTCTTCACTTCGTCAAGCCGTAGTGAACCACCAGTTAAGTCCAGAGAAATATTTTAGTCATAAGAACCATCTTAAGTCATTTATTTCATCTCGGCTATGCCCTTTCCAGGAAATACTCTCGGAACCACACAAGTCTTAGCCTCCTAACATTCACAGCTAAGATGATAAGGATACAATACACACTTCACTAGCTAGCTACACATGAAATACCTAGCTTTATGCTACATATCTAGCGAACCCATTAAACCGTGGCTCTGAACTTTCTAGGGTCATGCATTAGTCTCTCACCACAGGTGTGCCAAAATGTTGCAGATCCTCTGCTTAACCTGACCTTAACCGGTTAGGAGAACGAAAAGACTGACAAGCCATCGCGAGGAACACTGTTCCACCCATGGCTGCTGACATCCGACGGCACCGGAGCCAACGGAACTGCACCATGAGAGAAGAGGACAAACGACCCATGCCCCAAGCCAGAGTTACAGCCACACCGGGGTGATCAAGATTCTCATCTCCTTACCCCACCTTATGGGTATAAAACAGAAGGTAAACAACCTCACATAATAGATCACAGCGTCCCACAAGGAGCGGACCTGTGCCCAAAGCCTTACAGACCAGCTAGACACTGAGGTTCGAACCAGATTCAATGCAGCTGGACTGAGCATGCCCAGGACCAGCACAGAACTGTCACCATGGCAACAACCCAGGTACCAGCCAAGCCCCTTGGAGAAGCCATGGAGGACAGCACCCTGCAAACACCACAGGAAGACCACGGCTGTCAACGACAGCATCCTCTTCCATACCCTTCACACAGGTGTCAATCTGAGGCTCCGCAAGGACAGCTGGACGCACCTGCCTCAGAGTTACTGGAGCCGCTGACACACGCAAAATAGCTCCCTGCACAGGACTCACCCGAGGAGTCCTGTAAGGTACAAGCTTCCGACTCCTTGCCCACCCCAGCTTAGGCAAGCTTGCGTCGGAACCACCATAAGGACAGAACAACACTTCAATCCTTCAGACCTCTCGTGACTGAGAGGCTAACAACCACCTTCTGACCTCCGGCCACCAGCACCATGTCAGCTTGAAAACCTCTCTATGCTACATAGAGGCCTAACCACTTCCTGCAACCACAAGGAAACACCTGCCCCAAAACTAATGAACTTCAGAATGTCCCAACACCTGCTGCCTCAACACCTGCTGCAGAGACCTGGACTTGGCTACTGTCCACATCACCAGCCGTGGAACGACCACCGCTCCAGAAGACACGAGCAACCAGAGGCCACCATGGCCTTCCAGCCTTCTATGACAAGTGTGTGTCCGATCTCTCTGCACTTCCAACTTCGCTCGTGGTTGTCCTTGAGGGGGGACAACAACGATCGAGAGGGGGGATCTGTAGGGTATGGACCAATCAGACACATACTAATTATTCATTATATACAAAGGTTTATGAAACTCCTCACACAGCCCAAATGAACAAACACAAGGGCAGAAACAGTGTCATGTTACAGGGCATGACAAGGAGATTTTACGACCTCCGAGGAATGTGGCCACATACTCAAGAGAGAGACTATGAAACAGAAACCCTCTTTAAAACAGACTTTGCTGCATTAATCATAGACTAACTGATCTATAAATGAACATGCATAAAACTGTGAAAGAAACAGTGTAAATGGTTTACTGTCTCGTGTACTATTAGGTATATATTATGGTATGTATCCTGGTATACAACAAACTAACGATCAATGTAACCTCACCTGTATAGTGCCTCCTACCTAACTAATCCTCATTTAATGACTCACACTTTGATGTACATCACCTTCTTCTAGAATGCAGTGTGGATGTGTTATAGCTATTTTAGCATTAATGAAGGTATAATCTTCCTAGGGACAAAGATCCATAAATCAACTAAGAGCCACTTTCCCTCTCAGACATGTCCCCTTTCTGATTGGTCGAGTTCAACCCTTAGGGGAGGATCTTCTCCAGGCCTTATTAGAGACAGTCCACATGTGACCTGCCTCTCTTAGTTTTTCATCCAGCCGCAACACTGTTCTGGTGAGACTGGGGAGCCCCCTCCCCCTCCACGGGGGCCCCAGGGCCCAGCAGGCCTCGATTCCAACCAGATCCGGCCTCATGGAAAAGAGAGAAGACTCTCTCACAAAGAACCAAGGACAATCTCAGGAGTTTTGGAACAAAGACTCCAACCAACAAAGACTCCAACCAACAACGACTCCAATCACCCATCCTTCCGACTTCCTCACTTCTCCTGGGTGCTCGGCGTGGCCTCAACAGAGTCCCAGGCCTTGCCCAAACCAGCCATGCGGTCCTGGAGAAAGAGAACGCTCAACCAACTTCCACTTGACACTGCCGGAACCATCAACGACTTCAATTTTCAACAACTTCAAGAATTGTTCCCATTACAAATGCAAGTATTCAATTCAATGAAATGTGTAAAATGAAATTCTGATGGTTCTTCTCATAGACCCTCTTCCGGTTTCCAACTTCATCCTATCACTAACCTATTTATGTATTCATGTGTGTATGTTGTTTAGTTTATTTATATTCATATAAATATCTATATTTAGTTAATAAAACTTGTACATAATATGTATTTGGTTCTGTTTTGCTTGCAATACAAGTCACTTTACGATCACGGTTTTTGCTACTGGCTCAAAGTACAAGTACAGGCGAAGAAATAATTATTCTTCGGTGGCCATGGAAGATACCCTTTTCTTAGAATAAATTAATAATCAAAAGAGTTCGTTGGAAGAACTGATTAATTGATTGTAATATTAATTCAGCCACATCAAGTTAATCCAATTAACTGACCCAAATATTTATAATTAATAATAACAAGATATTATTGATTATTAATATTTCCAAAAAGCTGAGTTCCTTACAAGAGTTAGTATATATTTACAGTTTTTTTCAATTGTTTACACGCAATTTTGAAAACCGGGTTCTTTTTTTCAAAATGTAATCACAATTATCCAAACACCACACTCAATTGGCATAATTTCTAGATTGTTTGGAAAATGACACACTTCTGTCAAAACATACACACTTCAGTCAAAAGATATACACATATTTGTGAAAATGCTATTAGTTTTCATTTAACCAACACAGTCCTCAATGATCAGACACTATTGTAACCAGTTTCACACTGTTGTGATAAATAAAAAACACATTTGTAAAAATAATATTTTTAGGAAATAGCATGTGCTAGATTTTTGGCCAGACATTGTTATGTAAGGGATAATTTAGATGAAAAAAAAAATTGTGACACACAAACAACATTCTTCATGATTAGTTTGAGATATAGGGAGAATGTACACAAATAGGCCTACTATAAACTTACCAAGCACTGCACAACACTGATTTCTGCAGACTCATATTTCAAGTATTTATTTACAGTATTTCTTACCATAATCAGTTAAAGTAATCAACCAACAATGAAATCAATGAAAAAAATAAAATCTGTAGACAAATTAAAATTACTGCATGAAGTACATACAGTTTGACTCTGAAGAAAAACTGCTGTAAAAGCAACAAGAATACTGTAACTATTCAGTTACAGTATCAACCAGAGATTTGGTTGAACTCTTTGTCCAGCTTCCATCGGTGTCAGTCCATGGTCCCTCTACCTCCTTCACCTCTTCCTCTACCTCCTTCTCCTCTTCCTCTACCTCCTTCTCCTCTTCATCTACCTCCTTCACCTCTTCCTCTACCTCCTTCTCCTCTTCCTCTACCTCCTTCATCTCCTCTTTGAGCCCCCCCCTCTTATTCTCACTCTTCTTCTTCTTCTTCTTCTAGCTCCTTCCATTTTTGTTGAAGACAGGTGAACTCACCTGCTGCCTTTTATAGCACTCCTGAGTGATGCGTTTTCAAATTAGCACATGTGTGCTTCCACGCCTGATGGATGTGCATATCCAATTCATTCATTAGTGTGGTCAATGGCAATCCGGGGCTTTGTAATGACAAGGAAGTAACCTCACAATCCTTATCTGTGTCTAAGGTGTGAAAATGTGTGTAGAGTTTTACAAATCACTGTGTGTAATGTTTTGCTATAAGGGTAAGGCAGACATTGTGTGTAATGTTGTGCAAATCTGCGGAGGGGTTTTGCTCATTGGAGTAGAATTTTGCAAATTGTGTGGAAATTTTTATTTTAGTGTGTAAACAATCATAAAAATCTGTAACAAAATGTGTTCTTGAGAAGAAAATTATCAATTTGGCCAATTGTGTTTTGTTGGTGTGAGTCTGTGTTAAGAGTTTAGGAAAAAGTATCTGAAGTATGGGTAAGCGCTTGTTAGCGATTGAAAAAAACTGTAAATACTTTTGAAAACAGATTCAAATAAGCGGCGATCCTAAATTGCAATATTATTTCCCACTATTACTGTTTTTGACTGTATTTTAATCATATTTCAAAAACAAAAAGAATCTTACTGAACATAGACCTTTAAACAGTATTGTATAATTCCATCTAGGATTAGTTAAAATTATTGGATAGTTATGACTGTTTCTTTCTCTTGTTATATATGCAACATATATTATATTTCATTGCATGTTGTCTCGGTAAGTAATTTCAAATTTTATTGGTCCAAAATAATTGAATTTGCATATTAACTGTCACAACTCAGTAGTCACACAAATTAGTGCTAGCAGCTGACACAATTCTGAAAACTATTGGAACAAATGTATACATTTTATTCTATAACCTTAAGTACGTTTTTGACATCCAATATTTTCTATTTTATATGAGGGTAGTCTTGAATAGATAAAGCGGTAATTAAATAAATGACCTGCTAGACTAAATGTTTTGTCTTTTTCATTCACAGACTACTCCTTCGGGGGCATTACTGCAAGATGCATCTCTAGTTCGACTGCATCGTTTGTGGTCGGACACTTTGCCACCAGAGGATCACAGGTGGATTGCCAGCAGGCTTTTTAAAATGGGGCCCAAGGGAAAACCAGAGCTTCGAGACAACCTACAGCTCTGGTATTACCCACCACAGCCAGCACTTATTTACAACCAGGCTCCAGCTCCAGACAGATTTTTTTGTCTTGCTCTGTTGCTGTGGATGCCGTACAAGCTTTGGAAGATCAAGGCTCTCTGTCCCAATTCTGCCTGCGGGCAGCATCAGCTGACTGGAGGCGGTCTGCACAAAAGGGCACGGCAGGTTCTGGACATCGATAGGATGTACAACATGGTCACAGAAACCCTCATCTGTACCAAGTGTAAAGCCTCGCATGTGTCCTGGAGTCAGACTGTCCTGCAACAGCTGGATCTGGGCAATCGCTCTGAATTTCGGGTCATCCTCACGCGGAAGTAAGTACACTTTAATTCCACATCCAGTTGATAGCCCATCATCACATATGTTTGCAAATACTTTACAAATCAGTTGTGTAAAATATATGAATGTGTGGATTTAGCTTTTCCTAAGGTATGCCTGTGATATGAGAGTCATTCGGCTCCTGCGTGAGCGTGGCCTAGGCAACAGTCCCGTGTCATCAAACAGCTGCGTGAGAACCACAGTGAGGAGTGGCTCCAGCGTATGGCCCGGTACACCACCCAATGTGTGGACTTCCTCAAACGACCCGGGGTGTTGCAAATACAATTCCAGGAACCCCCAGAGCCTACAGTGGTCCCAAGCTGCAAGTGGCTGCTCACCGTGTACAGCCAAGACATCCTGACAAGGCTGGATGAATCCATGCAAGGATAACATCTACGTATGGTTCAGTCTTGAAGATGGATTCCACTAAAAAGGTTAGCAGGGGATTTTTGTTAATTTATGGTGTTTACTGTTATATCATTATAAGAGCATGAGTATCATATTCTACATGGTGTGATGTTTCATTGCATTGCATGCTTCCTGTCATCTACTGCAGATCACTAAGAAGCTGGCTGGGACGGCAAGGGGAACGGGACTCTGGCTTACCTCTGTTGGCAATGAGTTTGGTCAGGTGCTCATGAGTGTGCTGACAGCACAGGAAGGAGCAGGACTGGACATGATGGTCGATGGTCTGGTGAAAAGGTACCAGCAGGCTAGTGTGGATCCACCTGCTGTTTTGTACGTGGACTGTGGCTGCTGCACTGATGTGGGTGAGACCAAGCTGAAAACCAGATTCAGAGGGTGGCCTGATCTCATGATTCGCTTGGACATCTGGCATTTTATGCGCAGGATTGCCATGGGGTGTACAACTGATGCCCATCAGCTGTATCCCATCTTCATGTCACGGCTGTCAGCGTGCATTTTTGAGTGGGATGCGGCTGATGTTTCTATGCTTCGCAAAGCAAAGAGAGAGCTGTTGATATCCCAGGGTTGGCCTGCGCTGACAGATGAAGATGTCAACAAGCATCTTACCAGGAATGAGCTGGCACTCCATTGCCGGAGGAGGACCTGTGGAGAGGAGACTACCATCCTTCTCCTTGAGCGGCTGCTTACAGAGCTCCTGAGCAGCAAGGGCAAAGACTCCCTGGGTGTTCCTCTCCTGGACCGAGAAAGGATGGAGCACATCTGGAATGTCCAGAAGAAGCATGTGAAATGCATTCAAGACCCCCCTGGTGTTGTGCTCTATACAGAGACAGGGAGCCTAAACAAGGGAGGTGTGCTTCTGAAGACCTACAGATGTGCCAGAGGCTCCACTTCTCTCGAGTCCTTTCATTTACACCTGAACCGTTTCATCCCAGGTATTGTCTTTGTCACACACACTGTGCAGGTGTAAAGAAAGAGCATTAAGTGTTTTTGTGTGTTCCTTTAACACCTCCTAAACACTGTTGTGTCTATTTACAGGGACCAGTGCAAACAGTCTGAACTTTCAGATTTATCTGCTGGAGGGTCTACACCGGTGGAACCAGGACCGGGAGGCTGCTTCCCTGTCATCGGAGCCATCAGCTTTGGAGCCATCAGCTTGAAGCCGCAGCTACACAGGAGAACTTGTTCACTGTGTAAACGGCAATTATGAAAAGCTGTTTGGCAGGAAAGTGGTCCCCACGTTTTGTCCCCCTGCATGTTACACCGGTGAGAATTGTTTTATATATTTTTTATTTTATCAACTTGCAATTTCTGTGTAACCTCCGTCTGTATGTCAGATTTAACCCTATAGAGTCGATTGTATCATAATTGATATGCAAGTTTCTAAAGGACTCTAAATGATCAACATGATCAAAAATTTTTAGGAAACATGCCCTCTGTCGTCTGATTGATTATAGTCTTTTAGTATAATTGTAAAAGTGTCCACCTTCAGCTCGTGCTTCACGTTTCTTTTCATTGTAAAACCTTTACTGATTTTATAAAGTAATTGTAAGAATAACTTTTATATTGTTAGTAATATTTAATGACTAGTTACTAGACTGAAGCAGCTTGGGTTCACTTGATTAGAAAATCATGTTACATGTAAATATCAAAATGATCATCAGACTTTTCTCTCAATCATCATTGTATTGCATTTCATTTCATGTTTTGCCCCCATAATTAAACGTGTTTGGCCTCTTAATAAAACTATTTTGTTTTTTTTCTCCTTGACGATGAGCTCTATATTCTCACACTATATGAGCTACTACAAAAGCCTAATGTATCAAATATGATACACAACATTCTATTTAATTTCCGTTTGTTTATTGTTTTTATTTCAGGTGAGCTCATTGGAGTGCAGTATCTGTTCCAGCAGACTGGTCAGGCACTGCAGGACATGAATCCTGACTCTGAGCAGACAGCAGAGCTCATTGAGGACCTCAGTGTGGAGGAGCGAGATGAAGATGAGGGCTTCTGTGACATCAGCGAGGATCACACAATAGCAGATCCGGAGGCTGTTCTGTCACCACCCTCTTCCACACTGACACTGGGTTCTTCCACCCTGGTCACCAGCAGTGCCACACCTGTACTGGGCTCCACATCCCCTTCACTGGTCCCTGACCCCAAACTTGTCCTCACACAGTCTCCTTCATCACCTGGACCCTCAGGGACTGCTGTCACACCTGTTCCCTCTGAAACATCTGTTTCAACTCTCCCCTCAGAGCCAGAGGATGCTGGTCAGGATGATGATGAAGAAGAGACGGTAAATACTACTCCTTTGTATGTCTTTCAAATTAACTAGAATAATTATGATGAATTAACATCCAGTGCTTTAAATCCAGACTTTCCACATATTTTACATTTAAAAGTACAGCCTAAATTCATTTGTAAGCTGCAAATACACATCAAGTCAAGTCATCTTTATTTATTTGGTGCTTTGTAAAATGTCAAGAATGGCGCTCTCTCTGCTTTGTACTATACAGTGCTTTACGGTGATAAACAGGAAAATAACACAATCAGTTATGGAATTATGCATTAGACAGATGTGATGTAATAATTGTATTGCATGTTTGTGTTTTTTAATAGGCTGTTGACTACCAAAATATCCCGGGTTATCAACATGTGGACCAGCTGGCAGAATATCTGGTGGATCTCCGGGACCACACAGCCCTCAGCCTGACCAACCAGGAAGCCAACACCATAATTGCTCTTTGGCAGAACCTGGATGACCGGGACAAGGAACGGGTGGTGTAAGACAGTCGATGCCGAAAGAGACTGCTGAGTGGACGCTTCAAGGTCCCGAAGAAGCCCACTCACCCTGGTGTAGAGAGCACCACCAGATGTGTGCTGGGTGCAAGCAGCGCACCTGCTCAGTGGCCTGACTGTTGCCGTCTGCTGGAGACCATCTTCATCAGACTTTGCACTGTCCACCCAAGCCCCAAAAGAAAAGGCAAGGGAGCCCTGTCAAGATTGTCTCTGATCCTGCAAGACTATCGCAGGATAAGGCAGCTTGTACTGGGCAACAGCTTGGTGATGGGAGGAACATCCATGCAGCTGGTGGAGGTTAACCAGAACACTCTGATTCTCCACACACAGGACAGCACAGCCTGACCTTCCAAAGGTGGTATGGCATCCACAAGACATCCACAAGACAAGCCGGTGTGTGAAAAAATGCTCTGGAGTGGGGGCCTTGTATCGATACGTTTTTATTTATTAATTACCCATATGACAAACCCACAAACTTTGAATATCTCCATTCACAATCTAGAAGTCCAATGCGCTATCCATTGCGCCACAGAGCCACAAAAGACAAGCTTTAAGCTTTCACATCAGAGAAGGTTAAATGACTACTCTTAGAAGCCACAGATTAGGCACTGCTGGGATTCGAACCCAGGATCTCCTGTTTACTAGACAGGCGCTTTGACCAACTAAGCCACAGCGCCAGTTACTGTCACTGGTTCGATGCTTTTGTATACAAAGTCTATAAGAAGAGAATAGCTGATTACATCATGAATAGGTCCCTTTGAAGTTACAGGATTATTTCCAAAACCTGAAAGGTGTGCAGGCTTCTGTTGAGGGACAAGGGAATATCTCAAGCCATTTATTTCTGGATCGAAACTCTCAGTACTCGTGTCTCAAATGTTTCGGGAACCTCCAGTTACGATACATCTAAATGCTGTTTCAGCTTGGAGAAATGGAAAGCGTGTTTTTTTTTCTTCTTTTTTTCTAGGTAGGTGGCCAACAATAGGTTGTTGCAGCTTTTGGCCTAGGCCAGTGGATTTCAACCTATTCTTATTTAAATAGGTGACTTAAGCTAATTAGTAGAGTACTCTGTGATCTGAGTTGGGTGTGTCCAATAAGGGAAATAAGCAGAACGTGAAGGGTATGCTTCTGAAGTAGTTTGTGGATTCAAGTTTTAAGCATATGTCTGACTCACAGAGACATCAGAGCAAAAGAGGCCACTGACTATTCTGGTGGGACTCACAACCAGGGAATTTCTCCATTCGCATCCTAGAAGTCCAAAGTTCTATCCATTGTACCATAAAATGACACACTTCAGGGAAGTGTTGCATGCGCAGCACTTCTTAGTTTTTCCAGTTTTGTGCAGGTAAACACAGTTCGTCATGCAAAGACTTTCATATGTGAAAAGGTTAAGCACTCCCATATCCTGTGCCAAAGGCACTGCTAAGATTTGAACCCAGGATCTCCTGTTTACAAGACAGGCGCTTTGACCAGCTAAGCCACAGCGCCAGACACTGTGAATTTTGTTGGTAAAACAAGTCTAAAAGAGGTACCACATCAGGAAAACAGCTGATCACGTCATGAACGAGGTCCCTTAGAGGTAAGAGGATTGTTTCCAAAACATCTGAGCAATAGAGGGTATGCACGACTCTGGTGGGACTCAAACCCACAACCTTTGAATATCTCCATTCACAATCTAGAAGTCCAATGCGCTATCCATTGCGCCAAAGAGCCACAAAAGACGAACTTTAAGACGCTATTGCATGCACATCACTTCTTAGATTTCCTCATTTTGTGCAGATGCACACTGTTCAGCATGCAAAGATTTACATATGTAAAAGATTAAGTGAGTGGTGCCCACATCCTGTGGCATAGGCACTGCTGGGATTCGAACCCAAGATCTCCTGTTTACAAGACAGGCGCTTTGACCAACTAAGCCACAGCGCCACTTGCTGAACTCTCTACAATGTGTTGGCATAAAAAGTCTAAAAGAGGTAGCAGGTCAGGAAAATAGCTGATTACATCATGAAAGAGGTTAGGGGATTATTTCCAAAACCCGAGGGGCATGCAGGGCTCTGTTGAAGAAAGAGGGAATATCTGAAACTCTCAATACTTGTGTCTGAAATGTTTTTGGAACCTCCAGTTACAATACATCTAAATTCTGTCTCAGCTGGGCGAAATGGAAAGCAATCTCTGCTATGCTTTCAGCTGATCTGAAAGACAAAATCCAGAAAGATTTTCATGAATTATATATTCATATTTGTAAAGACTGTTTTGAATACATCCAGAGGCTGGATCTCAACAATAGGAAGTAGCAGATTCTGGCCTAAGCCAGTGGTTTTCAAAACATTCTCGAAACCTCCCAGACGCTATACATTTTCGTTATCTTCCTTATTTCAACAGAGTTAATTGAGCTACTTAGTAGAGTACTCAATGATCTGACGTGGGTGTGTCCAATAAGGGAGATGAGCAGAATGTGAAGGGTAGGCTTCTGAAGTAGTTTGTGGACCCCAGTTTTAAACATATGTCTGACTCACAGAGACATCAGAGCAAAAGAGGCCACTGACTATTCTGGTGGGACTCACAACCAGGGAATTTCTCCATTCGCATCCTAGAAGTCCAAAGTTCTATCCATTGTACCATAAAATGACACACTTCAGGGTGTTGCATGCGCAGCACTTCTTAAGTTTTTCCAGTTTTGTGCAGGTAAACACAGTTCGTCATGCAAAGACTTTCATATGTGAAAAGGTTAAGCACTCCCATATCCTGTGCCAAAGGCACTGCTGGGATTTGAACCCAGGATCTCCTGTTTACGAGACAGGCGCTTTGACCAGCTAAGCCACAGCGCCAGGTACTGTGAAATTTGTTGGTAAAACAAGTCTAAAAGAGGTACCACATCAGGAAAACAGCTGATCACGTCATGAACGAGGTCCCTTAGAGGTAAGAGGATTGTTTCCAAAACACGAGGGCCTTTCACGCCTCAAGGGAATGTCTGAACTCATTTAATTTTGGCTCTACACTCTCGATAGTAATGCCTAAAATGTTTCCTGAGCCTTCTTCTGATATGAAAGGGCAAAATCCAGAAAGATATCCATGTATTATTCTTCATATATTTAAAGACTTTGTTTGTACAAATATCCATAGGCTTGACCATATCAATCGGTAGTAGCAGATTTCAGGCCTAAGCCAGGAGCTTGCAAACCATTCTTGAAGCGCATCTGCACCACATATATATATTTTTTTTATTATCTCTCTCATTTAATACAGGTGAATCAAATAATTGATTGATAAGTAACGTACTGGACGATCTGACTTGGGTGTGCTCAATAAGGAAAAGAAGAAAAATGTGCTGCGTAGGCTTCTGAAAAAGTTGGAAAACCCCAGCTTTAAGCAAATGTCAATCTGGTAAAGACGTCTGTGCAAAGGGACACCATTCGTGACTCTGGTGGGACCCAAAAAACGGCACACTTTTTAAAACCTTCATTTGCAACCGAGAAGTCCAGATTGTCTTTCACATCAGAGATGATTGAATGACTACTCTTAGAAGCCACAGATAAGACATTGCTGGGATTCGAACCCAGGATCTCCTGTTTACTAGACAGGCGCTTTAACCAACTAAGCCACAGCGCCAGTTACTGTCAGTGGTTCGATGCTTTTGTATACAAAGTCTAAAAGAGGTAGCATGTCAGGAGAATAGCTGATTACATCATGAATAGGTCCCTTTGAAGTTACAGGATTATTTCCAAAACCTGAAAGGTGTGCAGGCTTCTGTTGAGGGACAAGGGAATATCTCAAGCCATTTATTTCTGGATCGAAACTCTCAGTACTCGTGTCTCAAATGTTTCGGGAACCTCCAGTTACGATACATCTAAATGCTGTTTCAGCTTGGAGAAATGGAAAGCGTGTTTTTTTTCTTCTTTTTTTCTAGGTAGGTGGCCAACAATAGGTTGTTGCAGATTTTGGCCTAGGCCAGTGGATTTCAACCTATTCTTATTTAAATAGGTGACTTAAGTTAATTAGAAGAGTACTCTGTGATCTGAGTTGGGTGTGTCCAATAAGGGAAATAAGCAGAACGTGAAGGGTATGCTTCTGAAGTAGTTTGTGGATTCAAGTTTTAAGCATATGCCTGTCCAACACAAAGACATCTGAGCAATAGAGGGTATGCACGACTCTGGTGGGACTCGAACCCACAACCTTTGAATATCTCCATTCACAATCTAGAAGTCCAATGCGCTATCCATTGCACCACAGAGCCACAAAAGACAAGCTTTAAGACGCTATTGCATACACATCACTTCTTAGATTTCCACATTTTGTGCAGATGCACACTGTTCAGCATGCAAAGATTTACATATGTAAAAGATTAAGTGAGCAGTGCCCACATCCACTGGCATAGGCACTGCTGGGATTCGAACCCAGGATCTCCTGTTTACTAGACAGGCGCTTTGACCAACTAAGCCACAGCGCCACTTGCTGAACCTTCTACAATGTGTTGCTATAAAAAGTCTAAAAGAGGTAGCAGGTCAGGAAAATAGCTGATTACATCATGAAAGAGGTTAGGGGATTATTTCCAAAACCCGAGGGGCATTCAGGGCTCTGTTGAAGAAAGAGGGAATATCTGAAACTCTCAATACGTGTTTCTGAAATGTTTTTGGAACCTCCAGTTACAATACATCTAAACTCTGTCTCAGCTAGGAGAAATGGAAAGCAATCTCTGCTATGCTTTCAGCTGATCTGAAAGACAAAATCCAGAAAGCTTTTCATGAATTATATATTCATATTTGTAAAGACTGTTTTGAATACATCCAGAGGCTGGATCTCAACAATAGGAAGTAGCAGATTCTGGCCTAAGCCAGTGGTTTTCAAAACATTCTCGAAACCTCCCAGACGCTATACATTTTCGTTATTTACCTTATTTCAAAAGGGTTAATTGAGCTACTTAGTAGAGTACTCTATGATCTGACGTGGGTGTGTCCAATAAGGGAGATGAGCAGAATGTGAAGGGTAGGCTTCTGAAGTAGTTTGTGGACCCCAGTTTTAAACATATGTCTGACTCACAGAGACATCAGAGCAAAAGAGGCCACTGACTATTCTGGTGGGACTCAAAACCCACAACCAGGGAATTTCTCCATTCGCATCCCAGAAGTCCAAAGTTCTATCCATTGTACCATAAAATGACACACTTCAGGGAAGTATTGCATGCGCAGCACTTCTTAGTTTTTCCAGTTTTGTGCAGGTAAACACAGTTCGTCATGCAAAGACTTTCATATGTGAAAAGGTTAAGCACTCCCATATCCTGTGCCAAAGGCACTGCTGGGATTTGAACCCAGGATCTCCTGTTTACGAGACAGGCGCTTTGACCAGCTAAGCCACAGATCAGTGAAATTTGTTGGTAAAACAAGTCTAAAAGAGGTAGCACATCAGGAAAACAGCTGATCACGTCATGAAAGAGGTCCCTTAGAGGTAAGAGGATTGTTTCCAAAACACGAGGGCCTTTCACGCCTCAAGGGAATGTCTGAACTCATTTAATTTTGGCTCTACACTCTCGATAGTCATGCCTAAAATGTTTCCTGAGCCTTCTTCTGATATGAAATGGCAAAATCCAGAAAGTTATCCATGTATTATTCTTCATATATGTAAAGACTTTGTTTGTACAAATATCCATAGGCTTGACCATATCAATAGGTAGTAGCAGATTTCAGGCCTAAGCCAGGAGCTTGCAAACCATTCTTGAAGCGCATCTGCACCACATATATATATATATATTTTATTATCTCTCTCATTTAATACAGGTGAATCAAATAATTGATTGATAATTAACGTACTCGACGATCTGACTTGGGTGTGCTCAATAAGGAAAAGAAGAAAAATGTGTTGCGTGGGCTTCTGAAAAAGTTGGAAAACCCCAGCTTTAAGCAAATGTCAGTCTGGTAAAGACGTCTGTGCAAAGGGACACCATTCGTGACTCTGGTGGGACCCAAAAAACGACAACCTTTTTAAAACCTTCATTTGCAACCGAGAAGTCCAGATTGTCTTTCCTGCCAAGACTTTCACGTCAGAGAAGGAGAAGGTTAAATGACTACTCTTAGAAGCCACAGATTAGGCACTGCTGGGATTCGAACCCAGGATCTCCTGTTTACTAGACAGGCGCTTTGACCAACTAAGCCGCAGCGCCAGTTACTGTCACTGGTTCGATGCTTTTGTATACAAAGTCTAAAAGAGGTAGCATGTCAGGAGAATAGCTGATTACATCATGAATAGGTCCCTTTGAAGTTACAGGATTATTTCCAAAACCTGAAATGTGTGCAGGCTTCTGTTGAGGGACAAGGGAATATCTCAAGCCATTTATTTCTGGATCGAAACTCTCAGTACTCGTGTCTCAAATGTTTCGGGAACCTCCAGTTACGATACATCTAAATGCTGTTTCAGCTTGGAGAAATGGAAAGCGTGTTTTTTTTTCTTCTTTTTCTTCTAGGTAGGTGGCCAACAATAGGTTGTTGCAGATTTTGGCCTAGGCCAGTGGATTTCAACCTATTCTTATTTAAATAGGTGACTTAAGTTAATTAGTAGAGTACTCTGTGATCTGAGTTGGGTGTGTCCAAAGAGGGAAATAAGCAGAACGTGAAGGGTATGCTTCTGAAGTAGTTTGTGGATTCAAGTTTTAAGCATATGTCTGACTCACAGAGACATCAGAGCAAAAGAGGCCACTGACTATTCTGGTGGGACTCACAACCAGGGAATTTCTCCATTCGCATCCTAGAAGTCCAAAGTTGTATCCATTGTACCATAAAATGACACACTTCAGGGAAGTGTTGCATGCGCAGCACTTCTTAGTTTTTCCAGTTTTGTGCAGGTAAACACAGTTCGTCATGCAAAGACTTTCATATGTGAAAAGGTTAAGCACTCCCATATCCTGTGCCAAAGACACTGCTGGGATTTGAACCCAGGATCTCCTGTTTACGAGACAGGCGCTTTGACCAGCTAAGCCACAGCGCCAGATTCTGTGAAATTTGTTGGTAAAACAAGTCTAAAAGAGGTACCACATCAGGAAAACAGCTGATCACGTCATGAACGAGGTCCCTTAGAGGTAAGAGGATTGTTTCCCAAAACACGAGGGCCTTTCACGCCTCAAGGGAATGTCTGAACTCATTTAATTTTGGCTCTACACTCTCGATAGTCATGCCTAAAATGTTTCCTGAGCCTTCTTCTGATATGAAAGGGCAAAATCCAGAAAGATATCCATGTATTATTCTTCATATATGTAAAGACTTTGTTTGTACAAATATCCATAGGCTTGACCATATCAATCGGTAGTAGCAGATTTCAGGCCTAAGCCAGGAACTTACAAACCATTCTTGAAGCGCATCTGCACCACATATATATATATTTGTTTTATTATCTCTCTCATTTAATACAGGTGAATCAAATAATTGATTGATAAGTAACGTACTGGACGATCTGACTTGGGTGTGCTCAATAAGGAAAAGAAGAAAAATGTGCTGCGTAGGCTTCTGAAAAAGTTGGAAAACCCCAGCTTTAAGCAAATGTCAGTCTGGTAAAGACGTCTGTGCAAAGGGACACCATTCGTGACTCTGGTGGGACCCAAAAAACGGGACACTTTTTAAAACCTTCATTTGCAACCGAAAAGACCAGATTGACTTTCCTGCCAAGACTTTCACATCAGAGATGATTGAATGACTACTCTTAGAAGCCACAGATAAGACACTGCTGGGATTCGAACCCAGGATCTCCTGTTTACTAGACAGGCGCTTTAACCAACTAAGCCACACAAAAGTTACTGTCACTGGTTCGATGCTTTTGTATACAAAGTCTAAAAGAGGTAGCATGTCAGGAGAATAGCTGATTACATCATGAATAGGTCCCTTTGAAGTTACAGGATTATTTCCAAAACCTGAAAGGTGTGCAGGCTTCTGTTGAGGGACAAGGGAATATCTCAAGCCATTTATTTCTGGATCGAAACTCTCAGTACTCGTGTCTCAAATGTTTCGGGAACCTCCAGTTACGATACATCTAAATGCTGTTTCAGCTTGGAGAAATGGAAAGCGTGTTTTTTTTTTCTTCTTTTTTTTCTAGGTAGGTGGCCAACAATAGGTTGTTGCAGATTTTGACCTAGACCAGTGGATTACAACCTATTCTTATTTAAATAGGTGACTTAAGTTAATTAGTAGAGTACTCTGTGATCTGAGTTGGGTGTGTCCAAAGAGGGAAATAAGCAGAACGTGAAGGGTATGCTTCTGAAGTAGTTTATGGATTCAAGTTTTAAGCATATGCTTGTCCAACACAAAGACATCTGAGCAAAAGAGGGTATGCACGACTCTGGTGGGACTCGAACCCACAACCTTTGAATATCTCCATTCACAATCTAGAAGTCCAATGCGCTATCCATTGTGCCACAGAGCCACAAAAGACAAACTTTAAGACGCTATTGCATGCACATCACTTCTTAGATTTCCACATTTTGTGCAGATGCACACTGTTCAGCAGGCAAAGATTTACATATGTAAAAGATTAAGTGAGCGGTGCCCACATCCTGTGGCATAGGCACTGCTGGGATTCGAACCCAGGATCTCCTGTTTACAAGACAGGCACTTTGACAAACTAAGCCACAGCGCCACTTGCTGAACCTTCTACAATGTGTTGGCATAAAAAGTCTAAAAGAGGTAGCAGGTCAGGAAAATAGCTGATTACATCATGAAAGAGGTTAGGGGATTATTTCCAAAACCCGGGGGGCATTCAGGGCTCTGTTGAAGAAAGAGGGAATATCTGAAACTCTCAATACTTGTGTCTGAAATGTTTTTGGAACCTCCAGTTACAATACATCTAAACTCTGTCTCAGCTGGGAGAAATGGAAAGCAATCTCTGCTATGCTTTCAGCTGATCTGAAAGACAAAATCCAGAAAGATTTTCATGAATTATATATTCATATTTGTAAAGTACGGTGGCCGAGAAGGGTCACAACACATACAAACCCCACAACAACTACATATTCAGAAAACACATACAAATTCAGAAAACACATGCAAACAACGCCACAACAACTACATATTCAGAAAACACATACAAATTCAGAAAACACATACAAATTCAGAAAACACATGCAAATTCAGAAAACAACTTTGTCGATTTCACATTCGCTGCAAATATTCGCAGCACGAGCAAATAGGGAAACAAACTGCAAACTGCAAAAACACAACGGAAATGTTTCCGGGGGGGGCATAATCAATGACGGACCCGCATCCATCCGGTTGTCTTAGCGCTATTTTTTGAATGTGTGCTGTGCTTTTGTTGTCTCAAGAGGTAAGTGTTTCTCTTTCATTATGACAGACTTGTCGATGTGCTCTGATACCGAAGTGGTTTTGTGTGTTTTTAACATATTAAGTTATTGTCCCCATAACGTATTAGTCTGCCAACGTTGTTAGCTGGAAACTAAGTTAGCTGGCTAGCTCGCGTCTGGCCATTAAATAGATGCATTACTGGCGTTTGTACAATGTTGTCCTGATATCTGAACTATTTATTTAATTTTTAGTTTGAAATGTTCTGTCCGTATTGTGCCGAGCAACTGGGGGACGCTCCCAAGTTTTGCCCGTCGTGTGGTCTGAACGTGGGGTTCCTTACGGTGTGTCCATCCACGTCATCAAGCCTAGGCCGTGGGCCTACAGGTAATATCCCCTTACTGTGCTCCCATTTTAACGTTACTGTGCTGCATTGAATTGTCCCATGGTTTTAGCTGTCAGAAAGGTGGCAATTTATCAACCAATCACAAAGCATAGCTATAATGAATCAGTGTGTGTGTGTGTGTGTGTGTTAGTGAATGAGACAAGTATCCAAGGAAGAGCAGGTCAATTCATGAGGTTCAGGGAAGTTAAAGAGGCTGAGAGGAGGACCTTTTCAAAGGCTAAAAAGAAACCAAACATTATGGTCAAGGTAAACTAATATGGAGGTTTAGGTCACAATGTGACTATTACACAGTACACACAGTCTTAAACATGTTTGTTTTTCTTCTTTTCTTATTTCTGTAGATTTCAATTGGCATAATGACCAGAACAAAATATGGGTTAAAACCTATAAGAGGGAAAACTTTGCCATTAAATGTTGAACCCCTGTGGTCATCAAAACAAATTTTGCCAGCTGCTATAAAAAAACAGCGAGATTTTAATCAAGACATGATGTACGATGGAGAATATGTCCTGGTATATCCTGATGGCTCTCAGGTACAAAATATACCAGGCACAGACAAACCCTTTGTCCTTGAACATTATAAAGAGGCCATTGGAAAGTCTTACCAGAGGATCGTACTGTACATCTGCCCCCTTCAGGATTCGAGTAAGTATTGAAGTACATGTATGTAAAATAATAATAATAATAATTGATAATGGTTGGTAATTAAGTGAGTTCTTAATTTAATTTGTGCTGGTTGTAAAATTGCCATATATTTTGCATATACCTAGCCTAATAATGATGCATCATTTTCTCTTTCCAAAGTCATGGAGATGACTCCTCTTCAGAATCCGATGATGAGGCATTTGCTAGCCTTCCACTGAAAATGTAAGTTTCTCCCGCTAATTTGAGACCTGTGCTTGTGGTTTTTGATTATACACGTATTTCACAGCATTCATTTATTTTTTCTTTCAATTGCGAGAAGGAATAGATCGAGCATGTTGTGCTCTTTAAATCATATTAACAAATATCTATATTATGATTTAAATTAAATTATTCAAATTATTTGTTTGTTTTAGTTTACCAAAACAATGTCCACCAACAGTGTCCAGGCCATCTGATGGGCAAGTATGTATTATTCTGTAATGTTATTAAGTTTATGTTAATGATGTAATTATTGTTAATTTGTTTGGTGTTATCTCTACTTTCATAAACAGGCCAATGGAGCAGGACCAGGACCCAAAAACACCACATCATGTGACTTCTACAAGTAAGTCACAATGGATTCAAATTGTTCGTTCATTGCACTAATACTTTTGGCTCTGGGTTTAGCATGAAATATTGACTGCTGAATGTAATGCATTACAGTACCAAGTATAACACTTTTTACTGTAATTTCACAACCATCTTGTTTTAGTATTTCATTGTTCCTTTAATCCACAGCACATATACCAAGATCTATGCACCAGTTGTCATTGACAGCAGTTGCTCTGATGTTGAGGACGTAGACAATTTTCAGGAGGAAGACAGGTACTTTGATAGAAATAATGCTGTCAACCTTTGTTGTTGTTTTTTTTGTTTGTTTCCTCAGATATATTACATAGTTCAAGCTACATTTGGCATTTTACCTGGTTTCTGTTGCCATACAATTATTAAAGCAAATATTCAAATTGTATATATTTTTTTACTTACCCCTAAACCGAAACAAAATCTGGCAGAAATTATTGAAAGCTTGCAATGTGTGCTTCATGCTTATGCCCATCACATTTCATCACACACATATGGTGTTCTCACTGTAATGGGACCATAAAAGATTTATATTTTAATTATCCAAATAAAAGGCAGTGTTAATGTTTCTCTTTCTTGTGTTGCAGAGACGCAGATATTGGACTGACGGCTGCAGACGTTCTGTCAAATCTGTCATACAACATTAACACAAAAAGCTGTAGCAGGTTAAATATAAACCGTGCTAATGTCTGGGATGGTGCTCTGAGGGGATTCAAACGTTCCTCATTTGACCCCACCTGTAGCCTTTTGGTCAAATTCACTGATGACATCGGGCAAACAGAGGAGGCTGTGGACACAGGAGGGCCTACACGGGAATTTCTGACACTCTTGATGGACGCCATTAAAACCAGTCGATTTTTTGAAGGCAAAGAAGATGGCAAATACCTGTCATTTGATAGCAAAGGTAATTCACTTTTTGTCACATTTTGACAGTATTATAAATCAATTTGAACTAACCGTGGAACATTGCCATTGTTAGCTGCAGAAGGTGATGAGTATTTCCATGTTGGAAGAATGGTTGCCGTCTCCATTGTACATGGTGGTCCAGGGCCTCGATGCTTTTCCCCAAGCTTCTACCAGTACCTGGTTGGTAAAGTTAAGACCATTGAGGCACCAATTGAGGATATACCTGATACTGAAGTCAGGAATGTTCTCCTTGAGGTAATTGTAATTATGTGTTTCTAAGAATATTCAAGAATTTTTTTTTTATATATTTTGATGAACAATCAACAATTTGGACACCCCAGTAGCTTGAAAAACCAGTGTGATATTGGAATAAAACCAGTGACTTCCATGCTTTGTCACTAATATGTAGTCTAAATTCCAACCAATACTCACTTAAAAAAGTTGGGTTAAAATCAACCCAACAGCTAATCCAATGGTGGGTTGATATAGCACCGACCTATTGTTGGGTTATTTTAACCCAATAACTTAGGTAACTAGTTTTACCCAATAAATTGGGTTTCAAAAAACGAATCTGTTGGGTTATTTGGCCAAAATGCTTTAATCAAACTATTATTAATATTAATTATAATTACTATTATTTCCATGAAAATAACTCACTCACTCACAACTTAAGTATATTAACAATGCTTTATTTACATCCAATTAGACATTGCATTCAAAAGTTATTGTTGCAAGTGTTTCAATAAATAAAATAAAAAAAAGTAATGCAATTATAAACTGCCTCATAAGGCAACGTGTTGAAGGGAACACCTCCAGGCACAGAATATTAATGTTAAAATTAATTAATTTAGAGTTATGTTTTAAGTTCTAAGAAACATGGATCACAAAAACACAAATAAACAGTTGTAAACATTACAAGTTGTAAACATTTTCATCAAGTTATTGTTTGCAATTGCTTTCATTTACTTCCTTAAAATAAGAAATTCTTTCAATAAATAAATAAATAAATAAATAGAAGTAATGCAATTATAAACTGCCTCATAAGGCGACAGTGTGTTGAGGGAACAGCTCCTGCCACAGAATGCTAAAATTAATTTAATTACAATTATGTTTTAAGTTCTAAGAAACATGGAATACAAATACACAAACAAAACAAACCAAAGCTTGTCCAGCTTATCCAATTATAAACTGCCTAAGTAGGCGACAATGAGTTGATGGAACTCCTCCTGGCACAGAATATGATGTTTTATTAACAAAGTTCGGGAGAAGCACGTTCAGATAATTAACACGGGTGGAGAGCACTCAGCAATCATGATTAAAACGGTACATATAGACTCAGCACTCTCACCTCATTTCTCTGACAGTTTAGCAGCGTCCCTCCACCACCCCTTCTCCACTCTTCTAGTCCTAAACCACTTTACATACAGGGGGGAGTACTCTGGGTTCGGGCCGAATTCCGAGCTCGGAGCCCTCCCCCCGTACAGCACGCCAAATACGCATTATACTTTATTCCCTTTAATTGTATGTAAGTGTGAACTCGTGAAATATTGTGTGTTGTAGCAACTGCCAAACAGCTGCCGCAGGCGTTGGATACTCAATGTCTAAAACATAAAATAATTTAAAGCATGTATCCACAGCTTGTAAAAGGCTGTCTTGCTCTAGTGCCGCTCCTCCCACAATGACGAAGGCTTGTGAGCAGTTGAATTTGTCCCCAAGCTGCAGGACATGAGGGAATTGCCTCCGTTGCTCCTCCTCCTCCAAATACTTGATGATGTTTGTTCCAACCTTTAAATAGAAATTTTAAATGGTAAATATGCACAAATGGATCAAATATTACCCCAAATGTGTTGTCATAAATGATGTACCTACAGGCTGTAAATCAACAAATGCTTGTTTTGCCTCATGGTAAGAGGGCCGAGCCATCTTGTAGCCTGTTTTGTGTGGCAATGGAGGAAGGATAGCTGGCAGGGTTTTTAAAGCAACATCTCCAAGAGTGTCTTTACATAAAACAGAAAGAACAATGGATTAATCTTTAAACAAGTGCATTATATCATAGACAAAATATTATAACTTGACATGAAAGTACAGAGCTGTTGTGCAGGATTTTCTCACCAGAAGAAATGTTATTGGGTACACAAAATAACCCAACATTTTTTAGAGTGTACAGACAGTGTTTTTATTTTACTCTAGATTAAGAATGCTAGGACACTGGAAGAACTCGTGGAACTCGCAGATAAGCACTCCAGCATGCTTCAGACAGCAGGATTCTATAATGCCTGAGGACACTGGAGGATAAGGAAAAAGTTGTGGATGGTTACATCCAGTGGTACTTCACCTACCGCAACAATGTTTCCTTCCAGAGGTAGGTCACTCTGACTACTTTGTAAGAATTCAAACGAGAATTTGAATGAAACTCAAATGAGTGTCTAACAAATGTGAGTCCTACTGGCAATAGCATTAAGAACTTACCATGATCTGCCTCTTCCCCTCACCCACAACCCAACCCGGTAATAGGTTCAAGGATGGCCTGGCTACCCTCAACTTTTTCAACGCTCTGGAACAGCATCCCTCCATTTTCCTGCCCTACATGTGTTACAGTGCGGAAGACCTGACAGCCGAGAGTGTAGAGTCACTGTTCCGTCCAGAAATGAGCCCAACTGGTAGCTCAAATCGCCATGAGGAGGAGAGAGTGCTTGGCTACTGGCTGGACTACTTAATCGCTGTAAAAGGTATAATTTTCTGTATGTTGTTTGAAGTGAAGTTCACAAATGGATGATAAATCTCAATGTGTTTCTTTACTCCCAACCCCCACAGAGGAAGGGTCAGGGATGTCCTTGCAGGACATTCTGATGTTCGCCACAGGCCTGAAAGAAATCCCAGCAGCAAAATTAATACCACAGCCTCAACTCACATTCCAGAAAACACTCAAGGTTTCCTGAGGCTAATGTCTGCGCGAACACATTAAAACTCCCGATCTTACCCTCATATGAAATCTTTGAGGAAGCCATGAATTATGGAATCAAGAACGCTCCAGGATTTGGGCTCCATTGAGGTGTCAATCAGAAATTAATTATCAGTGGCAAATTTGCATTACTGTTGTTACTGTTTGCATTGCACTTTGCACTGTTACATTGTTTACAGAAATCCATTTTTTTTTTATAAGAAAAGGTGCAAGTTTCTCTATTTGGAAACTTTTCATGGCAGATTTACATTGCTGTTACTGTTCGCACTTTACTATTTGTATGGTTACATGGTTTACAGAAGTCCAATGATTTTTTGTATAAGAAAAGGTGCAAGTTTCTCTATTTGGAAACTTTCCGTGACAGATTTACATTGCTGTTACTGTTCGCACTTTACTGTTTGTCAGTATTTTAACAGTTAAAAGAAATAAAATAATTTTTATAAGAAAATGTAAGTTTGTCTATTCTGAAACATTTTGCAAGAGCCATCAGAATGAAGTTTATTTGTTGTTGCATAAATTGGTCATGAAATGTTACCGATCTAGCATGAAAGTCACCATTAGCTTCAGCATACCGTATTTATCAACACTGTTAACACCAAAAGCATACATTGTGATGGTGGAAAAAGTAAGGGAAGTCATTGCAATCGATTAATATCTTTGCTTTTAATTTAACCTTTAATTTAAGGTGTCCATATCAGTACACCACACTGGAGGCAATGCTGTCTGAAAGAAAATAAACTGCCTACACGTCTGTTAGTTCTCTCTCTCAAAGACCAGCCATTTCCTTAAGTCTAATGTAGTTGTCAACAGCAGCTGGCCAGTTGATGGGTGGAGCGAGCTGGCTCTGTCTCTCCAAGTTGGCAAAATATGCTTGGAGGTTAGCATCTCCACACAAACTGTTTGTGGGTGGCAGAAGGTCTTTGAACTCCTGTAACACTTGGGGATCCACTGGGAATCCACAATCCCTTCCACCAAACCTAAGGCCGCACAGAAAGCACAACAGTGAACTCATTTTGAATAGTGTTTAAATCTCAAAGGGAAACCAACCAAACATTTATTGAAAATGACAATACAGGTGTTACATACAAACCTGGGAGGCAGGTTGTAAATGGTATCAGGTTTCCCAGATGGACAGAGAGACTGCCGGACGGGTCTGATGGTATGGTTATTCCAAAGCTCTCGGTGTTCATCAAGCTCTTTCTGAAAGATGCCCAGGAACACATACCGTACAAGGCACTTGTGTTCATGGGTGCCATTGAAGTAGTGTCTCTCTCTCAGGTCACTGAATAAATCCATCCAGAACTGTGTCCTAATAATGGAGTACAGTGATTTTAGTTTTGTATAAATGTTTCTAATACAAATACTTAAATTATGTGACAGTCTTGGAAAACAACATTCTGCACTGCATTCACCAGTGCAGAATGGACTGTCAACACTTATTACAATTTGAAACAGTCAACCATGCACACTAATCCTTTTACTTATCATAACTATTGCACAATCGGCAGTACACAGCCTGATCCATGTATGACGCTCATATAAATAAGCCTACATTTTCAAAGTCAGCATTGTATGGTTCCAACCCAGCATAATATTACGAAAAGATTACAGAAATATGAAACAGTATTGAAAAATATGTGAGTAACAGTATTGTTAAACGTACCTCTGTTTCCTGAAAAAGGACCACCAACTTTCAATCCTTTGATTGGCAGTTGAAGTGCCATACATGTGGCTGAGAGAACCTGCAAAGTCATCGGTGTGGTCCTCTCTTAAAGAACAGTGGATGGCAGCCATGTCTCCATTTTCTGTCCCACAGTCTGTCCTAAGACGAGCCGGAAGGCCACAGCTCGAAACACACTGCAGGTAATGGTGAGCTATGTAAGGAACTCAGCTTTTTGGAAATATTAATAATCAATAATATCTTGTTATTATTAATTATAAATATTTGGGTCAGTTAATTGGATTAACTTGATGTGGCTGAATTAATATTACAATCAATTAATCAGTACTTCCAACGAACTATTTTGATTATTAATTTATTCTAATAAAGGGTATCTTCCATGGCCACCGAAGAATAATTATTTCTTCGCCTGTACAGTACTTTGAGCCAGTAGCAAAAACCGTGATCGTAAAGTGACTTGTATTGCAAACAAAACAGAACCAAATACATATTATGTACAAGTTTTATTAACTAAATATAGATATTTATATGAATATAAATAAACTAAACAACATACACACATGAATACATAAATAGGTTAGTGATAGGATGAAATTGGAAACCGGAAGAGGGTCTATGAGAAGAACCATCAGAATTTCATTTTCACATTTCATTGAATTGAATACTTGCATTTGTAATGGGAACAATTCTTGAAGTTGTTGAAAATTGGAGTCGTTGATGGTTCCGGCAGTGTCAAGTGGAAGTTGGTTGAGCGTTCTCTTTCTCCAGGAACGCATGACTGGTTTGGTGAAGGCCTGGGACTCTGTTGAGGCCACGCCGAGCACCCAGGAGAAGTGAAGAAGTCGGAAGGATGGGTGATTGGAGTCGTTGTTGGTTGGAGTCTTTGTTGGTTGGAGTCTTTGTTCCAAAACTCCTGAGATTGTCCTTGGTTCTTTGTGAGAGAGTCTTCTCTCTTTTCCATGAGGCCGGATCTGGTTGGAATCGAGGCCTGCTGGGCCCTGGGGCCCCCGTGGAGGGGGAGGGGGCTCCCCAGTCTCACCAGAACAGTGTTGCGGCTGGATGAAAAAACTAAGAGAGGGCGGTCACTGTTGCCTGCCTCTGATATACCCTGAGAAAGAACCAACCCCTAAGGTTTGAACTGACCTATGAGTAAGGTGACATGTCCGAGAGGGGAAGCGGCTCTTAGTTGATTTATGGTCTTTGTCCCCAGCATGCTTAGACTGTTCATTCAAGCTCAAATAGACATAACAAATTCACATTGCATTCTAAGAGAAGGTGATGTACATCAAAGTGTGTGTCATTAAATGAGGATTAATTTGCTAGGAAGCATGATACAGGTGAGGTTATATTGACCGTTGGGTGGTTGTTCAACCACATACACCCCAATCAAACATACCATGTTGTTATACCTAATAGTACACGAGACAGTAAATCATCACAGTTTCTGTGAGGCATGTTCCTTCATAGATCAGAGTAACACCGCAAAGTTTATTTAATTAAAGATGGTCTCTCTCTCTTAAGCATGTGGCGCATGTGGCCACATTCCTTTGAGGTCGTAAAGTCTGTTATCAGTCTTAAAGTGTTCTGTAACCGGACACCCGGCTGACAAAGTAACTTCATTTGTGAGGTTAGTTTTGGGGGAGAGTTTCATAGACCTTTATATTCATTAAATATAGTGAATATGAATAATTAGTGTGTGTCTGATTGGTCCAGACCCTACAGCTATTACTGCAGGGTCGTTGTTGGTGCTGCCACTACTGAGCCACATAACCCGCCTTGAATACCCATCGATGCAGCCACTGATGGCAATCCCAAAGGGCTTGAGCTTGTCATAGCCATCCACGTGCCACACCTGATTGGGTCCTGCAGAGCAATAGGATCGCCTAACAAACCTGCGCCTATGACGGAGAGATACTCCTGTTGGATTTAATAATCTGAGGGCTTGCATGACATCGTCTTGTTTCACTGTCAGTGAATGCTTCTGTCTCAGGGTCTGCCACATAGCCCTGTAGCCCAACAGCTGTCCTGAGCCATTCAATTCACTAGTGATGGCAGCATTCACAGTCTCCAGTGGACTGTAATTTGCTCTCCGACTTAGATTTAGCCGTTTCAGCCTTCTTTTTTAGAGTTTTCAGGCTCATTACAATACCATGCTTTGACTCCAAAAAATCGCGAATAACGTCGTTGGAGTGGTCCTTTCTAAAGTAAGCACGTATTAGGTCATCCTCTGGACCGACACAACACACACACACACACACACACACACACACACACACACACACACACACACACACACACACACACACACACACACACACACACACACACACACGCACAGAAAGATTAATTATAAAAACTAATATTCTTTAATGGGGTTGATAAATGTATAAATAGGAACACAGTAAGGGGATGTTACCTGTAGGCTGACGCTCCGTAAGGAACCCCACGTTCAGACCACACGACGTGCAAAACTTGGGAGCGTCCCCCAGTTGCTCGGCACAATACGGACAGAACATTTCAAACTAAAAATTAAATAAATAGTTCAGATATCAGGACAACATTGTACAAACGCCAGTAATGCATCTATTTAATGGCCAGACGCGAGCTAGCCAGCTAACTTAGTTTCCAGCTAACAACGTTGGCAGATTAATACGTTATGGGGACAATAACTTAATATGTTAAAAACAAACAAAACCACTTCGGTATCAGAGCACATCGACAAGTCTGTCATTATGAAAGAGAAACACTTACCTCTTGAGACAACAAAAGCACAGCACACATTCAAAAAATAGCGCTAAGACAACCGGATGGATGCGGGTCCGTCACTGATTATGGCCCCCCCGGAAACATTTCCGTTGTGTTTTTGCAGTTTGCAGTTCGTTTCCCTATTTGCTCGTGCTGCGAATATTTGTAGCGAATGTGAAATCGACAAAGTTGTTTTCTGAATTTGCATGTGTTTTCTGAATTTGTATGTGTTTTCTGAATTTGTATGTGTTTTCTGAATATGTAGTTGTTGTGGCGTTGTTTGCATGTGTTTTCTGAATTTGTATGTGTTTTCTGAATATGTAGTTGTTGTGGGGTTTGTATGTGTTGTGACCCTTCTCGGCCACCGTAGTAAAGACTGTTTTGAATACATCCAGAGGCTGGATCTCAACAATAGGAAGTAGCAGATTCTGGCCTAAGCCAGTGGTTTTCAAACCATTCTCAAAACCTCCCAGACGCTATACATTTTCGTTATCTTCCTTATTTCAAAAGGGTTAATTGAGCTACTTAGTAGAGGACTCAATGATCTGACATGGGTGTGTCCAATAAGGGAGATGAGCAGAATGTGAAGGGTAGGCTTCTGAAGTAGTTTGTGGACCCCAGTTTTAAACATATGTCTGACTCACAGAGACATCAGAGCAAAAGAGGCCACTGACTATTCTGGTGGGACTCAAAACCACAACCAGGGAATTTCTCCATTCGCATCCTAGAAGTCCAAAGTTCTATCCATTGTACCATAAAATGACACACTTCAGGGAAGTATTGCATGCGCAGCACTTCTTAGTTTTTCCAGTTTTGTGCAGGTAAACACAGTTTGTCATGCAAAGACTTTCATATGTGAAAAGGTTAAGCACTCCCATATCCTGTGCCAAAGGCACTCCTGGGATTTGAACCCAGGATCTCCTGTTTACAAGACAGGCGCTTTGACCAGCTAAGCCACAGCGCCAGATACGGTGAAATTTGTTGGTAAAACAAGTCTAAAAGAGGTACCACATCAGGAAAACAGCTGATCACGTCATGAACGAGGTCCCTTAGAGGTAAGAGGATTGTTTCCAAAACACGAGGGCCTTTCACGCCTCAAGGGAATGTCTGAACTCATTTAATTTTGGCTCTACACTCTCGATAGTCATGCCTAAAATGTTTCCTGAGCCTTCTTCTGATATGAAAGGGCAAAATCCAGAAAGATATCCATGTATTATTCTTCATATATGTAAAGACTTTGTTTGTACAAATATCCATAGGCTTGACCATATCAATAGGTAGTAGCAGATTTCAGGCCTAAGCCAGGAGCTTGCAAACCATTCTTGAAGCGCATTTGCACCACATATACATATTTTTTATTATCTCTCTCATTTAATACAGGTGAATCAAATAATTGATTGATAAGTAACGTACTCGACGATCTGACTTGGGTGTGCTCAATAAGGAAAAGAAGAAAAATGTGTTGCGTAGGCTTCTGAAAAAGTTGGAAAACCCCAGCTTTAAGCAAATGTACACCATTCGGGACACCAAAGGGACACCATTCGTGACTCTGGTGGGACCCAAAAAACGACAACCTTTTTAAAACCTTCATTTGCAACCGAGAAGTCCAGATTGTCTTTCCTGCCAAGACTTTCACATCAGAGAAGGTTGAATGACTAATCTTAAAAGCCACAGATTAGGCACTGCTGGGATTTGAACCCAGGATCTCCTGTTTACTAGACAGGCGCTTTGACCAACTAAGCCACAGCGCCAGTTACTGTCACTAGTTCGATGCTTTTGTATACAAAGTCTAAAAGAGGTAGCATGTCAGGAGAATAGCTGATTACATCATGAATAGGTCCCTTTGAAGTTACAGGATTATTTCCAAAACCTGAAAGGTGTGCAGGCTTCTGTTGAGGGACAAGGGAATATCTCAAGCCATTTATTTCTGGATCGAAACTCTCAGTACTCGTGTCTCAAATGTTTCGGGAACCTCCAGTTACGATACATCTAAATGCTGTTTCAGCTTGGAGAAATGGAAAGCGTGTTTTTTTTCTTCTTTTTTTTCTAGGTAGGTGGCCAACAATAGGTTGTTGCAGATTTTGGCCTAGGCCAGTGGATTTCAACCTATTCTTCTTTAAATAGGTGACTTAAGTTAATTAGTAGAGTACTCTGTGATCTGAGTTGGGTGTGTCCAATAAGGGAAATAAGCAGAACGTGAAGTGTATGCTTCTGAAGTAGTTTGTGGATTCAAGTTTTAAGCATATGCTTGTCCAACACAAAGACATCTGAGCTAAAGAGGGTATGCACGACTCTGGTGGGACTCGAACCCACAACCTTTGAACACCTCCATTCAAAATCTAGAAGTCCAATGCGCTATCCATTGCGCCACAGAGCCACAAAAGACAAGCTTTAAGACGCTATTGCATGCACATCACATCTTAGATTTCCACATTTTGTGCAGATGCACACTGTTCAGCATGCAAAGATTTACATATGTAAAAGATTAAGTGAGCGGTGCCCACATCCTGTGGCATAGGCACTGCTGGGATTCGAAACCATGATCTCCTGTTTACTAGACAGTTGTTACAATGTTTTGTTAAGGCTTATATCATTCTTTCATTCTAATGGAATGTCTTGTTAATGCTAATGTAATGTAATGTTTTACATGACATTCCTTGAATCTTGTGTCATGACACTCCACCCCATGCCCCCAAACCCATGACATTTCATTCCAAGAAATTTCCAAGAATCTGTGCCATGAAATTCTACTACATCTTCTTCCGGTAAACATCACAACATGTTATTTCGTGAAATTCAGTTGAATCCGATTCAATCAACATGTCCATTTTTTCTGAAATGTCATGACTTGAAATTCCAAGTGCCATAGAATCCCATACATTGCACTAAAGTGTTACTTTAAAGGTCATGTACTGCAGGTCAGTGTTACTTTAATGTTTGGTTAATTCTAGCATGAACTGAATTGCAGTGCTTTGTCAACATTACTGCATTTCTGGATAAACTTGCCAGAGGGTTAAAGAGCCCGCAGCCAACGGTTAGGTTTGTCAGAAGTGGGATTAGAACCCATGCCTCAAGGGGAGACTGTGACCTTAGACCGCTCAGGCATCCTGACATGACAGCCAGTGTTGAGCAGCATTTTTGCACCTACACACAATGGCAGATGATCTAGAATCTAGGGCTTCACCGCTCACCCGTGTCACAGCACATGCCTCGTTGGCGCAGTTAGGCAGCGTGTCAGTCTCATAATCTGAAGGTTGTGAGTTCGAGCCTCACACGGGGCAGAATGGTGCTTTTTGATACACGGGACCGTGTAAATAAATGAGCTGCTTTCTGTATTCCCTTTTATGCCTTTGTCCATTTCTTCATATGCACTGTAATTGAAATCCAGTGTTTTTTTTAAGACTAATGTTGAACAAATGCAGTAATTGTATTACTCTCATATTCATGTCATATGTGTTGGTGTTGTTACAATGTTTTGTTAAGGCTGATATCATTCTTTCATTCTAATGGCATGTCTTGTTAATGCTAATGTAATGTTTTACATGACTTTCCTTTAATCTTGTGTCATGACACTCCACCCCATGCCCCCAAACCCATGACATTTCATTCCAAGAAATTTCCAAGAATCCTTGCCATGAAATTCTACTGCATCTTCTTCCGATAAACATCACAACATGTTATTTCGTGAAATTCAGTTGAATCCGATTCAATCAACATGTCCATTTTTTCTGAAATGTCATGACTTGAAATTCCAAGTGCCATAGAATCCCATACATTGCACTAAAGTGTTACTATAAAGGTCATGTACTGCAGGTCAGTGTTACTTTAATGTTTGGTTAATTCTAGCATGAACTGAATTGCAGTGCTTTGTCAACATTACTGCATTTCTTGATAAACTTGCCAGAGGGTTAAAGACTCTAGCTTGAGCCCGCAGCCAAAGGTTAGGTTTGTCAGAAGTGGGATTCGAACCAACGCCTCCAGGGGAGACTGCGACCTGAACGCCAGCTGCCGAAGGATATCCGTCAAAATGGGGATAATGTTGAACAATGTTGAACGCCACAGCCAATCACGTCGACGCGCTATAACATTTGCAGCCAATTAGAGAGCGCCATTCTCGACATTATAACATCTGCAGCCAATCAGAGAGCGCCATTCTTGACTTTTTCCTTATCATTTTCGACATTTGACCAATCAGAGTACAAGGAAATGTCGATGGCACGTTTACGCTTAGCACCGCTAGGAGGAGGAGTCAGGAAGCTAGCCAAGTGTCAATCAAGTTGCCGAACTGAGCCGAAGGTGTACGAAGTAATGACATATCCTGAGGGGCGTGTCAGAGGTCAAAAAGTTCAGACGTCGAGCATCACTGTCACGGAGGTCAGGCAGCATCATTTTAACGGAGGACTGCGAAACTTATTTTTCGGTAACTTTAACTGTATTTTCGGACAATGTAATTTTATATTTGTATATAATTGTATACTATATTATAATTGTAAATATCGTGTGTGCTTTTTTTAAAGAAATAATTTGTATTATAGTAGTTTTGTTCAAAACGATATAACCTAACCATTAGCCCCCCAACAAAAAAATGTCTGGCAAAAAATCCCATAAAGCCATGTCAGATACTGACTGGATTGCAAGGCTAAAAAAGTTTGCCAGCACAGGAGTTTGGCCATCAAATGAGGGTAACAGGCCAGCTCCTCGACAGAAAAAGTGGCATGACGTGTACCAAAGGGTGAGTGTGCTTTTGTCACCTTTGCATGATGTAATAATTGTAATCCTAATCATTTAATTCTATGTCATCATTATTTATAGATATGTATGTAGATAATGTTGCAGGTATTTGAGATTTATGTTTTTTTATGTAAAAAAAAAACGTTTTTTTGCACTGGGAGATTCAGAGATTTGAGGCAGTGGGGGTGGGGATGTTGAGTGAATGGATGTTTTTTTGAAGGTGTGAAATGTTCCTCTCTTGTTCTTTTAAAGGAGGATACAAACTTTACTCACTCTTTATCTCTAATTTTACAGTTTGTATCTCCCCTTCAAAGAACATGAATAAAAATAAATGACACACTACAATAAATTAATGTGCCATTCATACTTGCATGTATTCTATATTATATGTGTGATAATGTTTACAGATTGAAAGATGTCCGATGCAGTCTCGCGGCCAGACAACCTTGCTCGGAGCGGTCCCAAAGTGCATATGTGGTTTTCACACTCAAAAGGTAACAATGTAAAGATGTAACTTGTATTTTTTTTATATATATATAATTTACTGAACAAATTCTTCTCGTTCAACAATTATTGTAGCCTATGTATTTTTGTGGTTGTCTTAAGCAGGCCACAGCCTCTATTGGACAAGCACCAAGGGTTGTTGAACAACAGTCTGCCGCTACTGGACCAGCACAGGAGGTCATGGCGCAGAGTCAGCGTCAGCTCCCACCCCAGCCTACTTCTAAAATTATACCAAGTTTGTCAAAGGTAATAACATTTTTTTTTATATATAATTGCAGTTTTAATATGCGTTTAGTATAAAGGTTTAAGTTCAGTGGAAATGGCTGGTATGTTTTTACACCTACCTGCCAGCTGTCACACCTTGTACAGGGGCGGCTGTAGTCTGCTTATTGGTCAGTTTCACTGTCTCAGGTTGGTTTAGATCAAGTAAAATGGTGAAAGAACAATGTAACCTATGTGATCTCTCTTTCTTCTCTGGGCTCTGCTCTTGCATTCTCCTCTTCCTCTCTAATTGGGCTTTGCCATTATGGGTTAAAGGACACTCACGTCCTTCATGGCATCTCTCTTGATTTTTCCAACTCTCTTGATTTTTTATGCACAATTAATTATACACGTATTATTAATTAAGTCATCATGAATCTGCTTTGTTGCCATTTCAAGTGTAACCTTCATTACTGTTAATAAACGCTTTCTCTTACAAACTACCCAGATAGCAAAAAATATCGGCACGGCTTCTTTTTGCCGCCGGCCCCAAAACTGTCGGCTATAGGTGCGCCCCGCTGGCGGAGATGAAACGTTTGCCGCCGAATACGTCACTCCCATTTCTTGCGAGATGCCGCCGGCGAACAGCCGCCGGACCGCCGACTTCATTCTCTCTGGCGGTTGCCGCCGTCTAAATGAACCGCGGCCGGCTGGCGGCAAGCCGCTTTGAAATCGACCAGCCATGTCATTGGCATGAGTGGAACTGACAGCATTTTAACTTTCACATTTAAAGCGATTATAATTATTATGTGAATTATATCAAATTTTGTTGTTGTTGTTGCTCCAAAGTCATTAGGGTTTATAACAGATTTGACTCAGTCTGATTCCATGATAAGGTTTAGGAAAATACATTTAAATTACGTTGAAACTCTGAAGCGATTCAGTGATATGCCTATGTAAAATATATAGAATTATTTTAGTCACTTAAGGTGACAATTCTTTACATTTCTTTGATTTATGCACAATTGAGATGCACAAATAGTCCAAAAAGAATTCCTTTTGTAAAACTTACTTGGCAATAAATATCTTTCTGATTAGGTTTTAAAATAAATATTTCATTCATGGTATGAACAATTTAGCAGAATAAATGGATGAAGTTAGACTTTTCACCAATGCCTGAAATCAGTGAACAGTGAAAGACATCTGCAACTTGGCCAAAAGCTTGGGTATGCTTTAGATTTTTTTTATTAATTTGCAACCATGGTAATATTTATAATAAACATGAAAATCCCTGTTTTGACCTGAAAGATAAAGTGAAATATTTAGAAATATTTTGTCTCTCTGTCACCCCAGGAAATTTCGTTTATGTCTTTCATTTTTTTACAAGCTCGATTTTTTTATTTATTTGACCTTTTACAGGTATAAGGGATTAATTTGCAATTGCGAGTTTTGCAATCTGTACAAATGTTTAAGAAAGTATTAAAGCACAAACAGAGAAGTACCTCCACCGGCCGTGAGGGGCAGTACCTAAAAAACAGAAGCAGATTTACCAACACAACAGTGGCCACTCGTCACACGATTTCAGTATTTGGAGAGGATATCCTATCTAGTCATTGACTACGATCTTTAAAGTAAGTACATTTTTCCTTTTTGTGTAACGCAATATTATGTTCATTTTTTACATTTTTAGTTCATCTTTTTCAAATATGTTCTTGCCTTACTAGTCAAGCTAGTAAGTTAGCCTTGTTTACAAAGTTTCCGTCATGTTTCTGACATCACATAGCTAACGTTAGTTAGGCTAACGTTACTTAGTTTCTTCCTGGCGTTAGTTTTTTCTTTTCTTCTTTTAACTATATTTACGTATGTTTATGCCAGTGTGAGTACTAGAGTATGTGGTTTAAGATAGTATTGGTCAGTCGATTAATTAACTAACTTACGTAACCAAATCCTGAAGGACAATTCTCCCGCCCACGTGGGAATGGTAACGTTAGCAAAATCTTTACGACAAGAAAGACTGATCAGTATAACTTGTGTTGTTTTCTAACTAAACATAATGATGTTTTGTTTGATTCGACAACCATGCTGCTAGTCTAGTTTAACTTACAGTGTTAGCTAACACATGCTGCTTCGCCTTTTTTACTCACTGAATTCAAGCATGTTCGACATGTTGAAATGTATCTAGCTACAGTAAATCGCCAATGCTTTACATCTAGAAAGAATGCTTTACATCTAGAAAGTTTAACTTTTGGTGTTTATATATATATATATATATATATATATATATATGTGTGTGTGTGTATATATATATATATATGTATATGTATGTATATGTATATATATATATATATGTGTGTGTGTGTATATATATATATATATGTATATGTATGTATATGTATGTATATATATATGTATATGTATGTGTATATATATATATATATATATATATATATATATATATATATATATAATGTGTATATATGTGTTTATATATATATATGTGTGTGTATATGTATATGATTGTGTTTGTCTGAACATGGTTTTCTGTTGATCCACTTGTGAAAATGACTCGTTTTTTTGAAGGGGTGAGCATTTTAATGTTATTGATTTTGCCTGGAAATTAATCAAAAAGTATACTTTATGCAAAATGTTCTTCTATTTTAGATGGTTCACATTGTTCAGTTTATCAACGAGGAGGATCTGCCATTTGCAGTGGTTCCGCAAGAGTGGCTCAGCGAGAGCATGTGCCATTGGCCCCCATTTAACCTCAGCAAAAAGACGAAGGCAACAAATTAGCCATCCTCTGCACACCTCCACACAGCACCTGGGAGAAACATCATTTTAAGTTCATGAAGGGAGCAGGTAAATGGGTCTGACTTGTGTATTTGATTTTCCTGTATTTCATCTGTGTAATTTATTTTCTGTTTATTGTGGATAACTGACTCTTTCATTCATTATTCCCTACTCTAGAATCTTGGAAGTCTCAAGAAAAAAAAAAACTCTAGAAAGATGCATCGATTCCAGAAAACCAGAAAAATGCTGAACTGGTATGTAAAATCTATTGCTGTGATGCTGGATTTGTGATCCTGCCACTAAACTATACCATTTGTTAGATTTTCAAATTTCTGTTTCCTCTTTCTCGCAACCAGGTTTCTCCCCAGTAATCCAGACTCCACTTCACAGAGCCAAGAGTTTGAGTACAAGTAAGTGATGTTATTTGTGAAGTTTTTTTGTCTTGGAAACTATTGCTTCTATTTGATGTCGGCATGAACCGGAAGTTACAAACGACTTTTCTCCAGTGTTGTGACGTATTTAAAAGTGAAACGGTATATTGAACGGAGGGCAGGGTTTTACTCTAGCGCTCCTCTTCTCCATCTCTGCTCATAGCACGGTTTGAGGGGAGTTGCCACGCCCTCGCACCATAGCACATGACCGGAAGAGAAGAGAAGTCGTTTCGAGGGGGGAGGGAAGGGTAACGTATTTGATTAAAGATTATAAGGCTACATGAATTTTAAAAGAATAATGAAGTGCACAGATAAATCATTTATAATAAACACTACAATATTACATATAAAAATACGAATTGTAAAATCTTACTTCAAGAGCAGGTGAAACAAGTTCAACAAACAATGTTGAAGACGTTTGCTTGCACTGAGCAATTAGGCACAACTTGCAAACAGCACCTGTGGTTGTCGGTTTAATTCCCACTGGGGCTACCTGTACATGTAGTAGACCTAGATATAAAGTAAAATTTAAGATTGTATACTGCAATCACATTTTTTATTTATTTATGAGAAGCTTCGGAGAAATGTAATTTGTAACACTTTTTTGGATTTTCAGCTTGGTGTAGGGGATAAAGCATGTTTTAGAGACATGTTCCTGAAGACCATTGTTCAAAGTAAGTTGGATATTTTTTTTAGATTTAAGTAGATGTGTATGTCCTATTGTCCTCATGCAATTCAAATTAAATGACAGATCTGTATTTTCTATATTAGCCATCCGGAAGGACCCGGCAACCCAGGATGCACTGATGAGGCGGTCCAGGTTAACGTTACGCGTTACCTGAAAGGAGCATCTGACCGTGAAGGCAGAAAAAGGCGCCGCACAGCTGAGAGGGACCCACAGCCGACCACTTAAAACTAGACTGACTACTGACACCCCAGAATCACTGACAACTGGAATCCTTTCTTTATCTTGCAGTCAGTAGAATCAAGACCCCTAAAGAAGTCAGAAGTGTCAGACTACACTCACTCACTGTGGAAATTACTTTCTTTTTTTCTTTTTCAAATAAAGCTTGTAAATCCTTGTGCCACAGGTCAGCATTGCCGTTATAACGGCCTATTCTACTCCAGAGCTTTTCTATAAATTACTACCACTTATCATATTGTTAGAAATGGCTTGTAAATGTAGTTATACTTTTATTTATTTGGTATCTTGCACATTATTTGGTATCAAATATCCTCTTTACTTGTCATAATGTTTACTGGTAATTTTTTACCCTAGAGCTGTCCTTTTTATATGAACACTTATTGTAAGTGTTGTAATTTGCTTGTAAGGCTGTTTAACCAAAATTGAATTGGAAACCTGCATGTTAGTATATTGATTTATTTATTTTTCTGTTATGTTTCAGTGATCTGAAATATCTTGTTTAAATGACAGTTACTGTACTTTGAAATGTGGAATAAAAATGCCAATTGTAAATTTGTCTGGTTTGAGCAATCATTATTCTTGCTAAACTGCATGCTATAAATAAATAAAAATATATATAGCCAGAATAAGCGGCGGCAGAGCGCTCGAAAAAAGCGTTTGCCTCCGGCGGGCCGCGGAAGGACGGCCTTCAATATAAAGGCGGCGGAACGGCGGTTGGCCCGCGGGCCGGCCGCTTAACGAAGGCGGTATGAAGGCGGCTGCCGCTTTTAAAAAGCGGCTGCCGCCGGCGGTGCGCCGTCCAACGTGTTTGCGATGTCGCCATTCTGACGCTTCTACTGCCGCCGGAGAACCGACGGTGGTCCGCCGACTCATTGCTATCTGGGTATGTGCAAACTATTTTTGATTTTAAGTCATTTTTAAAAGGTACTTGTTAAATTACTATATACTCACATTCTAGCAATACCTTCCCAAACATTTTTCTATTCTAACTGTGCTTATTTCAATCTGTATAAGTAGTAGAGTGTGGTAATACACAGACAAAAAAATAAGTTAAAGAAAGAAAGCAGGTCCTTTAGTTATATAATGAATGATAGGATCAATAGTAGGGATGAGCGAGTACAGCATTATCTGTATCTGTATCTGTATCTGTTAACCATATGAATTATCTGTATCTGTACTCGGACTGGGCGGGGCCTAACCCGGAAGTGGGCGGGATTTAACCCGGAAGTGGGTCAGGTTGTCTTGAAATGGGCGGGGCTTTAACCGGTATGGTATTTTAAGCATGCAATTGATATGGGTTGTTGAGAAATTGTTATTTATTGCTGATTAGAAAACTATTTACTCATTATTCTGTATCACTGATCATGAGAGGGGGGGGGGGGGGGTGTTTGTGTTTTTGTGAGTGTAGCAGCTTAATTTGTAATATTATTTATAACACAACTACCTTTATTTTATTTATAAAATACAGCAAGAAAGTGTCACTCAGTGCGTGAAGTAAAAAAAAACTGGTTAGAGCCAGCAGACGGTTTAAAAAAAAAACTCAGATGACCGGCAGAGAGAGAGAGAGAGAGTGTGTGTGTGTGTTGCTAGCTAATTCATTTGTAATATAGTTTTATACCACTACTTCCTTTATTTTTTTAATGAAATCCAGCAAAAAGTGTCAGACACTCAGTGCATGAAGTAAAACAAACGGTTAAAAAAAAAAAAAAAAACTCCGACTGGCAGAGACGCAACGCGAGTCGCATTCTACCAAGCACCACGTCTGAACAAACCCCACGTTTACCAGAACTCTACTGGTTAATAAGTAAGTGTACTACAAACCGAAGTAAAAAACAAACCTGAAGCTGAAGAAACCCTAAACGTTAACGGAAAAAAGACCCGCGAACCTGAGTGACTGAGGGAGAGACAGAGGGAGAGAGTGTTCTGTGTGTGAGTGATCAGAGCGGGACACAGCAGCACAATAAATCAAATCTGTATGCGTGTAGGGGAGGGGCGTTGTGACTAGTCTATCACAGAACGCAGACACAGTCAGCTACCCAATGAGGATTTTTATTCAATCCGAGCACAGATATTGACTCGTATTACTCGTATTATACTCGTACTCGGCAAAAGTGCTTTATCCGTACCGGATACTCGTTTCAGCCGAGTATCCGGCTCAACTCTAATCAATAGATATTTTCTCATTTTACATTTTATTATATTTTTGGCCAATGTGCTGTTACAATTCAATTTGTCTTTTCATTGAAATTGTTTTGCCCTTTTTTAGTTTACCAAGCCAAGATTTGGTGGGTCCCACATTGCTGCTGCAAAGCCAAATCTGAGTGTGGCTAGGAGACCATCTCAGGCTGTTGACCAACCCAGCGCAGCAGTGTCCAGTGCCCCTACACCAAGCACCACTGTCTCTGTAAGTACTGGCATAATCCACATTGCATTCTAAGACACATTCCACATCTGTGCACTTTTTAGAAATATATTTTGTATGCAGGAAATCTTATCATAATGAATTAAGAGCAATACTATACAGTTTTCACACAATATGCAGTCAGTGAACACATTTCCACAATGCTTACATTTTCGTAACAGACAAGCTATACCTCCCAACAAAATTATGGATTGTTTTTGTAGTATTTACAAATGTTAACACACACCACCCCACAATAGCAAAAACAATATTCCAAACCTTAGATACAGTATAAAAGCCTCGGCTTCTTCAATGATATCAGTTCAAAAACAATATATCTCAGCTGATAATAAACAAACAATTGAATAATTGACACACACCTGATTTATGTTGGGTAAATTGGGCCAACCATAGCTGATTCCAGTCTGGCTTAGACTCAGTGGCAGGGGTTATTTTTTTCTGTTACATTGACACTTATACAGTAAAAGGAGGAATTTGAGGAGATATGTTTTTGGAAACAGAAAAAGACAAACACTGTAATGTCTGGACGAGGAAGAGTAAGAGCAAGGGGCCCAGGGAGAAGAGCAGGCCCAGTGAGAGGTGCAGTGAGAGGTGCAGTGAGAGATGCAGTGAGATGTGCAGTGAGATGTGCAGTGAGATGTGCAGTGAGATGTGCAGTGAGATGTGCAGTGAGAGGTGCAGTGAGATGTGCAGGGAGATGTGCAGTGAGAGGTGCAGTCAGAGATGCAGTGAGATGTGCAGTGAGATGTGCAGTGAGAGATGCAGTGAGAGGTGCAGTGAGATGTGCAGTGAGAGGTGCAGTGAGAGGTGCAGTGAGAGGTGCAGTGAGAGGTGCAGTGAGATGTGCAGTGACAGATGCAGTGAGAGGTGCAGTGAGAGATGCAGTGAGAGGTGCAGTGAGAGATGCAGTGAGAGGTGCAGTGAGAGGTGCAGTGAGAGATGCAGTGAGATGTGCAGTGAGAGGTGCAGTCAGAGATGCAGTGAGATGTGCAGTGAGATGTGCAGTGAGAGGTGCAGTGAGAGGAGCAGGGCCAGGGAGAAGAGCAGGCCTAAGGAGAGGGCAAGGTAGAGGTGTAAGAATGTGTGGTGGTGGCACTCCAAGGGCTGCAAGAACAGTAGTCAGTGATGAAATTGGTGCCACTATCATTGACCATGTAATCAACCACGGTCTTTCACTAAGAGAGGCTGGTAAACAGTAAAGGGAAAAAAAACTGATTTGCTTTTTACTGGAATACTGTACATGTGGACATACAGTTCCCAACCAATAAATGTAGTGTAAAAATGGTGGATTGCATGTTTTGTATGCAAATACCTGTAAAACTGAAACACAAAAGTCTATGAAGTTTTTGTAATACAATAGCCAGTATTTTGAAACCTGGTGTACTTTGATTGACTGCATGTACCTTGTGAAGTGAAAACAAGTGTTATTCTTTGACAGAATAATTTCATTCTGAGTCAGATTTCCAGTGTTTTGGTAAAGTTAGTGTGTGCAGAGAAAGATGTGTTCTATTTTGAAATGAAGAGTTAGTATATATTTACAGTTTTTTTCAATTGTTTATACGCAATTTTGAAAACCGGGTTCTTTTTTTCAAAATGTAATCACAATTATCCAAACACCACACTCAATTGGCATAATTCCTAGATTGTTTGGAAAATGACACACTTCTGTCAAAACATACACACTTCAGTCAAAAGATATACACATATTTGTGAAAATGCTATTAGTTTTCATGTAACCAACACAGTCCTTAATGATCAGACACTATTGTAACCAGTTTCACACTGCTGTGATAAATAAAAAACACATTTGTAAAAATACTATTTTTAGGAAATAGCATGTGCTAGATTTTTGGCCAGACATTGTTATGTAAGGGATAATTTAGATGAAAAAAAATTGTGACAAACAAACAACATTCTTCATGATTAGTTTGATATATAGGGAGAATGTACACAAATAGGCCTACTATAAACTTACCAAGCACTGCACAACACTGATTTCTGCAGACTCATATTTCAAGTATTTATTTACAGTATTTCTTACCATAATCAGTTACAGTAATCAACCAACAATGAAATCAATGAAAAAAATAAAATCTGTAGACAAATTAAAATTACTGCATGAAGTACATACAGTTTGACTCTGAAGAAAAACTGCTGTAAAAGCAACAAGAATACTGTAACTATTCAGTTACAGTATCAACCAGAGATTTGGTTGAACTCTTTGTCCAGCTTCCATCGGTGTCAGTCCATGGTCCCTCTACCTCCTTCACCTCTTCCTCTACCTCCTTCTCCTCTTCCTCTACCTCCTTCTCCTCTTCATCTACCTCCTTCACCTCTTCCTCTACCTCCTTCTCCTCTTCCTCTACCTCCTTCTCCTCTTCCTCTACCTCCTTCTCCTCTTCATCTACCTCCTTCTCCTCTTCCTCTACCTCCTTCTCCTCTTCCTCTACCTCCTTCTCCTCTTCCTCTACCTCCTTCTCCTCTTCCTCTACCTCCTTCTCCTCTTCCTCTACCTCCTTCTCCTCTTCCTCTACCTCCTTCATCTCCTCTTTGAGCCCCCCCTCTTATTCTCACTCTTCTTCTTCTTCTTCTTCTTCTTCTAGCTCCTTCCATTTTTGTTGAAGACAGGTGAACTCACCTGCTGCCTTTTATAGCACTCCTGAGTGATGCGTTTTCAAATTAGCACATGTGTGCTTCCGCGCCTGATGGATGTGCATATCCAATTCATTCATTAGTGTGGTCAATGGCAATCCGGGGCTTTGTAATGACAAGGAAGTAACCTCACAATCCTTATCTGTGTCTAAGGTGTGAAAATGTGTGTAGAGTTTTACAAATCACCGTGTGTAATGTTTTGCTATAAGGGTAAGGCAGACATTGTGTGTAATGTTGTGCAAATCTGCGGAGGGGTTTTGCTCATTGGAGTAGAATTTTGCAAATTGTGTGGAAATTTTTATTTTAGTGTGTAAACAATCATAAAAATCTGTAACAAAATGTGTTCTTGAGAAGAAAATTATCCATTTGGCCAATTGTGTTTTGTTGGTGTGAGTCTGTGTTAAGAGTTTAGGAAAAAGTATCTGAAGTATGGGTAAGCGCTTGTTAGCGATTGAAAAAAACTGTAAATACTTTTGAAAACAGATTCAAATAAGCGGCGATCCTAAATTGCAATATTATTTCCCACAATTACTGTTTTTGACTGTATTTTAATCATATTTCAAAAACAAAAAGAATCTTACTGAACATAGACCTTTAACCCTCCATCCTTTTTGGCAACAAAAAAGAAACTAGCGGCCGCAGGGGATGTAGAGGGACGAATGTAACCCTGTTGTAACGCTTCCTCGATGTATTTCCGCATAGATTCTTGCTCAGGAATGGAGAGTGAGTAGATTTTTCCCTTAGGAATCGATGCATCGGGGACCAGATCAATGGCGCAATCCCATGGTCTATGGGGTGGCAAGTTGGAGGCAGTAACAGGGTTAAATATGTCAGAGAACGAGGAATAACAAGAGGGAATATTTGTGGACAGATTCTCCGTGGGACTCTCGATGGAGGTGGAACTCACAGTGAGCACTTTCTTAGGTTCCGTGGCTGGGGGAGCAGAGTGTGCGCTTTTCTTAAGCGAGCAATGACATCCCCAACTGATTATCTTGCCGGACTGCCAATTAATGGTAGGTTGGTGACGGATAGCCATGGACGGCCGAGGATGATGTCTGTTTGGCTATTTTGTAGAATGAAAGGTTCGAACATTTCATGGTGAAGCTTTTCAATAGACAACTGGATGGGTGTTATTTGAGATGTCACATACCCCTTGTTAATGGGTTCGCCGGTCACTCCATGGATGGAATATGGCTTGGGAATGTCGACCTTCCTGAGGTTAAGTTTCTCGCTGAGCCGTCCTGATATGAAGTTCCCCGCTGATCCGGAATCGACGATGGCTGTTGGAGATACATGGGAATTTAGGATTTTCAAGGTTACAGAGATAGTGAGCGGGGTCGATACATCGTGGTGATCCAGAACGGAGCTTACCGTCATCTGAGGTGGCCGAATGGGACATGGAAATCGAAAATGACCTTTACCCCCACAGTACAGACATAACTTCATTTCTCTGCGACGAGAGCGTTCAGCTTGGGTGAGTCGATGAGCATCGACTTGCATTTCCTCAGGGGGTTTTTCAGACTCATGGTTTGCGAGGACATGAGGGGATGTGACATGAGAAAGTCGAGCATCTCGATAGCAGCTCTGAGATCGTTGATGAACACGGAGAGTTTGCTGTATGAATTTCTCTAGTCCCAGGTTATCATCATAGATCGCCATTTGGAGACGAAGTGCAGGATTTAGTCCGCCGCGTTAAACAGCCAAGAGAGCCTTTTCGTTCCAACCGCTCACTGAAGCCAGAGTCCGGAATTCAATGGAGTACTCTGAAACGGGTCTTTTTCCTTGACGGAGTTGAATTAACTTATCACTGATGGTGGAATCACTGACTGGTTGGCCGAAAACTTCCTTGAAATGATTTATGAAATTTTGTAGTGACCTGATAACCTCAGTCTCCTGTGCCCACAGCGATTCAGCCCATCTCAATGCTGTTCCAGATAACTGCTTGATGATGAAAGAGATTCGCGAACGATCTGTGGGGAATTGATGAGGTTGCTGGTCAAAGATGAGCGAACACTGCAATATGAAGCCATTGCAATCCTCCGCCCGGCCAGAGAAGGGCGCTGGTCGGGAAGCGGGGCTAGCAATGCATACTAGCGTGGAAGTGGGGTTCGCGGAAGTGGCGGTGGGCTGAGGACACGAACTCGCCGCATCGATTGGCGGTTGTGTTGGATCCATAGCGGTAGTTGGTCAAGCCTTCTGTCAGGATACAGGCAAGGAGACAGAGGTAAGTGAATCCAAACACAGCTTTATTGAACGTGACACAAGTGCATAGGTGAGTATTCTCAGAGTTCAGGTGCAGATGCGGTGAGGGTCTCTACGTGCGGGGCAGATAACAGGTGAGCAGGTCCTCTTCAGGTTAATTGGATGTCAAGCGGTCACAGATCATTCATACTTGTCTTTTCTCTTTCAGGTGTCGTCGTGGATGAGACAACTCGGCGTGAACACAGGGACTCAGGAAAATACAGGATTCTAGGGAACAGGGATCCAGACAGGAAATGCAGGAAACCAGGACTCGGGTAGGATGTCTGAAGACAGTGGAACAGCAATGCAGAGGTCAGTAATACACAGGTGAGTATACGTTACTTGGTCGGCGATGACGAGGAGATAGACTTTGGTAGACAGCGGGAAATGGTCTGTTCCTGTTGGAGGCTTGACGGTGAATGAAGCTGTGGTGAGTGTTTTTATTCAGAGGCTATTGATTGTGAACAGGTGCAGGTGATTAGAATTCTGGTGAGAGTGATCGTTGTGTTGTGAAGGATGTGGTGTCTGATTGGTTCCTGACAAACATGTAATCTCCCTTTTTTTTTAATTATGTAATTAGAATATAATAACTATTTTACAGAAAACTGCACCAAAGGAGCTTACATTCTGACAGCTTGCTGGAGCTTAAGTGTGTCTGCCACAATGTCCTCCACTGTTGCTTGCTGGATTCTAGGATTGGACATCATCACTGCCTCTGTAAAATGAAATTCCTTAACTATGCAGCAATGGTTAAAAAAGTACTGGTAATACAGGTTTTTTGTGTCACTAACATATAGGACTTGCTCTTCCCTTTCTTCCCCTTCAGACTAAACTCCTTCCAGACACTGTAGGAGGCCAGTGCCCGCATCACCCTACGGGTGTTTTCCCCAGGGTTTGGACCTCCAACAAGACTTAAATGGTGTGTCTACAAGATGGAATACATTTTCAAAATGGTAATAACTTTTGTTATTTAACTTAATTCTAACACTTTTTTGGCATTTCACGGATAGTTCACTATTAACATACCACACTATTCCGAAATTTCTCCTCTTCATTTTTTCTTTCGAGAGAGAGAGGAGTTCCTCCATAGTGGCACACACATCAAGGCTCATCTCCTCCACTCGCTGACTAGTCCCATCACCCAGGGCACGAGCACAGTTCATACAGGGCTGCTGTTGAGCTCCTCATCGCCTTCATCTCACTCTCAATGCTGATGATTCTCTGAGTGAGTAACTCAGGAGTTGATCTGGGAGAATCAAGATTGATTCATTCAAATAAAGGTAAAAACTAAGTTTTAAATTATGTTTTGCATTTACCATTCTTCTGGATGTCTCTAGGAGGCACTGGTCTTAATGATGCATCAAGAATGGTATAATCTTCAGGTCTTGCTGGTGTTAGTGTGGTTTGTTTGTTGGGTTTAAATGCTCGGGGAAATGGCAGCTGAGGTTCCACTGTAAATTAGAAGGTAATTACTAAAAAATAGGAACAAACGAAAAACGATGAAATGTACTGGTATTGGTATCAATCAACTAATGAAATTTTGGTATTCTGAAAACCCCCAAGCACTTTTTAATATGAAATTGTGCACAAGTGGTAAAGTAAAATAATTAAAACTAAGAAAGGCCTACCAGTTGATGTACAGTTCACCCGGCTCTTCTTTTTGGGGTGAGGTACTGAAGAAGTATCTTTTAAAAAAATGAATAAAAATGATTTTAGAATTACTTTAATTGTTTACTTGTAAACTTATTTCACATGCTCAGGTTCATACCTTCATCAGAGCTGCTGAGACACACTGGTCGTTTTTTTCTCTTGGGAACGTCATCAGAGCTCTCCACAGAAGACTGCACAGCTGCTCTTTTGGACCACTTCTTTGCAGTTTCATAGTCACCTGAAGTAAAAATACAGTGAGTATAATTTAGCATTCCTTAACAGAGTTGCACTAACATTTTGTTTGAATGATCCTTTAAAGTAAAATGAAATACCTGTTTTTGCAAACACTCTGACCCTGTGCCTGGTCCAATTTTTTTTATCAGGTTGTTATTAATTTTTAATTAAAAACCTTTTAATTTTTAATTAAATTATGAAATAAATATTGTAGAAAATGAATTCAAACTATAATATGAAAGCAAGAGTAACTAAAAATCTGAACCAGTTTCAGGCTCCACATACAGTACAGGATCGTTTGGGGGAAGTGTGTGGGCGCGGGCGCTGCCGGAGCATGGACACTGCACCGGAGTCGAACTGTTGCAGAGAGGTCAACCTGGAACATTTATTGATCGGCGAAAATGCATCACCATGCACCGTTCATTTCGGATGCTGTGCGGTGAGAGAGACATGTTGGAGGAGGCTATGCTATCTCTAAGGGATGTCCGAGCTGAGACGCTGGAGCGCCCCATAAGTAGCTGGTATGTAACAGTGTATTTTACGAATTGGCAACTGGGCTAGGCTAGGCTAACTTATATCCTCTTCTCAGACTGTTAAGGTTAACAGCGTACCGGCAGTTCACTCTTTGGGCGAGGGGGCATTTGGGAAGGAGGAATAGGATTCCATTCCCATCCTGTGCAGTGAACTAACGTTACATCTTTTCCCCTGAGCTGAACATCAAGGATTCTAGTATGCGTTGGACTTGTAGCTAAATAAAACATTTGATGTCAGACGCTTCATGTACTCATTGACGTTTTCAACACATCTGTCTCTCGTACCTAGGATTAAACACTAGAAATCACGACTAGAATAATTTTGTTGACAAGGCATGGGGTAGAGAGAAGCTAGCTCTGCTAGTGTTGGTTGGCAACGGAGTACCCACTAAACAACATGATGTCCAAAAGACGTCTTTTCAACGTCTTTGTCACAAAAGTCGGACGTTGAAAAGACGTCCACTGAGGAGCCAGAATGAACGTTTTTATGACGTCTTTTTTTGACGTGTTCTGCACGTCCGATATAGACGTCCATCGAACCTTCGTACCAGTTTAAAAACTAGTTCAAATGTGGCCATTGTGGACATATTTTCAACATCATGTTTTATTTTAAGTAACCATTGTGGTGATGAGTGTTTGCTTTAGTTGGGCTCTTGGTCCCAGTTCTTCTTACTTTAACTTTACCGTGGCTGTTGTAACTGTGTGTTTGTATAACATCATTGTTGTGGCAGAGAAAGCCAAGAAAAAGTAAGATCGACTGTCATCAGCTCCTCGTTGATGATGATAAAATCATCACAAAGTGAGCATTTAATGTTGTGTTTAGACTTTTGTCTTTATATCAGGCATTTATAACCACCAATCTTGTGGAACTGCATTATTTGGTCCAGTACCATTAGATTGATCACTTATTTGAAGGTGGATAAAAGAAAAGCATGTTTACACAATGTTATGAGAAAATGCATCATACAGTCAAACACAGAGATCAAGATTTTGCGTATGATTCACAACAATGGTGACAATAAAAAAAAGCTTCATGCTGCAATGCATGATGGGTAGCTTTCAAAGTACAAAACATCCTTGATTCCCAAGCTTTTTTGTTTTGGTTGTCACCGTTGTTGTGAATCATATGCAAAATCTTGACGTCTATGTGTGACTATGTGATACATTTGCTCAAAACATTTTGTACACATGTTTTTATCCACCTTAAAATAAGTGATCATTTTAATGTTACTGGTCCAAATAACGCAGTTCCACAAGATAGGTGGTTATAAATGCCAGATATAAAGACAATAGTCTAAACACAACATTAAATGCTCACTTTGTGTTGATTCTGTCACCATCCGCTAAGCACTTTCCGTTTTTCTGCCAACTCGGTCTTTTCTCGAAAACCTGGAGGACACAGCCCATTCAGAGCTTGTATTTTGGTACCATCCATAAGTCTGCCCAACCCATTCTTTCAGTAGATGCTCTCATACATCATGGTGGAATTGGCCATTTATGAACCCTAAAGCTCTAAGGTGTCCTATTCCTAAACTGATTGAGCTTTTGCATCAATCATTGTGTCAAGCAAAGGTATGCAGAGGCGAGATGGCTCGCTGGGCCCTACCACCTTGGTGATAGCTCGCTGGAACCCGAGGTGTAGATATGCCTTGAGCTGGGCACCAAACTTGTGCTTGCTAAGGCAGCATATATACTAAAATTGGATCGATACAGAGCAGATTAACATAGCCCCTGGGAAAAGCTCAGCCATCGTTCTTCTCTGTTGTCGCGCATGCGCATTAGTGCCTTCGCGCATGCCCAGTCGCACAAACGCGGTACAAACGAGACACCATCAAAACGCAGGATCGAATCCCGACCGAAGCACAAATATTAAACATTATATTACACACTATTATATTCATATTATGCCTATTTCATGTGTATACATAAAAGTAACATGCTGTGTATTATTTGTTTCACCTTTTATTCAAATCTGTTGTGTTAAACATTATATTGTATTTATATTGTGTCACCTTATTAAAATGTATGTTAAATAATATATTGTATTCATATTGTTTCCCCTTTTTATATTGTTTCACCCTTTTCTGCATAGATATATTGTATTTATATTGTTTCACCTTTTTCTGCATATATATTACAATTTGTTATGTTAAACATTATATTACATTTATATTATGTCAATAATTTTATTTCGATGTATAAATAAAAGTTACATGCCGTGTATTATTCGTTTCACCTTTTTCTTCAGTAAAAAAAATATCAATTAAATATCTGTTGTTGTTGTTGTTGATGATGATGATGATGATGATGATGTATAGATGCAGAAAACACCAAACACAGCAGCAGTAGACTACAGTGTGAAATAGATTATTTATTTCAAACTACAATACAATAAAACATGATGATGATGATTTTGATGATGATGATGATGATGATGATGATGATAGTAATAATAATAATAAAAATAGAGCATCAGAGCAGACACATGGCATAAATATTCTGGGGCGAGATGCAGAACAGTGGTAGTGATGCAGAACAGTGGCACAAGGCTTCATTCCTCTTATTTTAAACCACATAAATCACAGCAGACAGACGCATAGTATAAGGGCTCATTACACACATGCATGGATACATAAAGCAGCAGCATACAGTGTGAAGTACCAACGCGGCGGCAACAGAGCCAGTGGCAACTGGACGTAACTCCAAAGACAGTGACCACATTATTGAACATACCCACATGTCCAAAAGGCCTATGTAACTTGTCAACGCATAAAATCACGACAGCACAAATGCATGACAATGTGTTATACAGGTGTGAATGTGTTATACAGGTGTAAATGGGACAGACAATGTTTTCTTCTCTTTTTCTTAAGCCATATGATAGGCAGCATACACACACAGTATAGGCCCGTATAACTTGTCAGTGCAAAGAATCAGAATAGTACAAAGGCATGGCAATGTTGTACAGGTGTGAATGGGATACACAATGTTTTTTTTGCTGTAGAAAAGTTGTGGCAGGTGTGGACCGGTGTTTGTAGGAAGCCTCCACACCGCGGCAAGGTCCCGGTCCTTGTGGAGGGTAAAGTCAATGTCTTTAAAAAACAAACAAACACTGAAACAACTATATACACCTGCCCCAGCGAGAATGCGAAATCAGTCCGGAGCTCGACCCTGGTCCTTCATCTCCCTCAGTCAGTCCTCCACACTCTTACCCGCCGCGGCGGCAGAGCAAAAATGTACATTGCTGTAGCGGGTGTGTCCGGTCTCCCTCCGCTTTGGCTGGCCGCATCTCCTGCACTTTTGTTCTTGTGGCACGCCGGCCCGGGCAGCGACGACTGCTCCTGCCGCTGCCCTCTGCTCAGCCCTCTTCCTCCTCAGCCATTCAGTTTTGTACGCAGAGCGAGGCTGAGGAGGGGGAGCAGGAGGTGGTGCAGGCAGCCGAGGGCCGGCGTGATGTGCGGCGGCCAGCGGCAGCGAGAGGACGTGTGGGGCTGGCGTTGTCAGAGGGAGCGTTGGGATGGGGAGCACCCTCACACTCTGCTGGGGCAGTGAGAGGTCCAGAAAGAGAGGCTGTGTTGCCGGAAAAGGTCCTGTTGCAGCTGCAGCAGCCGGTGGTATGGCCAGGACAACAGCTGAGGGGGCATGCGGTAAAGGCGCCAGTGGGCGCACTGGCGCTGGCAGAACAGGCACCGGTGCTGCCACAGCCGGTGCTGCTGCCAGAGGTCCCGCCGCCCTTGGCGCTGCCGTCCTCGCCTGGCCTGTTGCTGCTGCCGGAGAACGATCCACCGCTGTTGCTGGGCACGACGCCGAACCCGCTGCCGCTGCCGCTGGTGGTCGTCCCTCTGCTGCAACGCCTGAAGCTAGCACAGTCCTCTCCTTCTCCCGCTGCATCCTGGTGAACCTGAAAACGGATTTCAACGTAGTGTTTTAGTTACATGTTCAATTTTGAGAGCATGCCATTCAAGCATGTCATTACCATAACATCAAAAGCATCAAACATACAATAGCGAGAGGGTCCTGGCGTTCAGCTCAAAGAGCTGTATGGGCGCCCGAGCCATCAGCCTCTGGTGGCCCAGCACAAGGTCCCGGATGTGTTGGTACCGAAGCAGTATGCTGTCCCACCGCGACCTCCGGGCACCGCGCGCACGGCTGCCCGAGGGGATCAAGCGGCAGAGCTGGATGCATACTGCCTCTACCAGCCGGCTTGCGCTGGGACTGCTGGCAGGTCCAGAGGTCTCTCTGACCAGGCAGCTGTGGACAGTGGACAAAAACAATGACAGATATGAGCATGATAATGGGCAACATTACATAAAGCAGCTTGTTTGTACACCAGGGAAATGTATGATGGAAGCGTAGCTTTACCGTCTCAAGCTTTCCACACCAGGTATACTGGTGGGGCTTGGCTTGGCTGCCATGAAGCGCCCCTGAGCTGGCCTGTCCCTGTAGCGGGGAGGGTAAACTACTCGGGCCCTGTCGTACGGTGACAGGGCCTCGTAGAGCCTGATAAGCTCGTCTACCCTCCCCTCGGACAAGGCCGGGTCGTGACGCAACCCCACCAAGGCCGTGGCCAACTGGACCACGGCCAGGTACCCCGGCTGGTCATCCGGTCCTCTGTAGTCCTGCAGACACACAAGAAGAGATGGAAAACAATAAGTCAGTTGGATGGAACAGAGCGAGCGCAGTTTTTGGTGATGCGAGATGCACTGCAGTCGCAGACCACAAAGAGGTGGGGTGCTTACCTCAGCAGCCTGCTGAGGCTCTGGCGAGGACCGGCCGGGGGAGTGGGGTGCGGGCTCGTGGGCACCGGTCGGACTGGATGGCTCGGGCGCGGGTGCGTCAGCCGGTCACCCTGACCGCGGGTCCGTCTGAGGAGCTGGGAACTCGCCAGGCAGGGTGAGGTCCTCCACCTCCTGCGGGCCGTCGGCGAGCTCGTCATCCTCGACAAGTTGGGGAACGCCCCCCCCCCGCGTCCGGAATGTCAAGGTCCAAGCTGACGTCCTGCAGCACTCTGCCCGTCTGGGAGTACAGGTACTCGATGCCGATGAGTTCCCCTGAAGTACAACAACACAAATCGCATCAGTCAGTCTGGTACAAATATCATTCAGTGTGGACAGGTGTAAGCGCGGTGGCTTGAGTGTTCTTACCCGTGTACTCCCTGGGCTTGGTGTAATCCTTGACCACATTCGTGCCAAGCACCCTTTGGCTGAGCTGGTCAAGGGAGTGCTGCAGGGGGCCATTGTAGGAGCGGATCAGCGGCCGTCCCTCCTGTGCCACGGACGCCGCCCTGTCGGCGTTCCACCGCGTCAACCCCTCCAGGAGAAATGCCTGGAAGTGCTAGGCATTGGCACTTCCTCCTGAGGAGGAACACAGATCTGTTTAGCAGTTTATTCAGTGCACACAATGTGAATGACAGCGAGTCGATGACAGTGAAAGATTGACATGACAGTGAAGCATGTGAAACATACCTGGAATGAAGCGGTTGAGATGCAGGTGGAACGACTCCAGCGACGTGGAGCCTCGTGCACAACGGTACACCGGCAGGCTGATCCCCCCCTTGGTCATCCTGCCGGTCTCAGTGTACAGCTCCACGCCCGGCGGGTCCTGGATGCAATGGAGGTGGCGCCGCTGCTCCGTCCAGATCTTCTGGATGCGGTCTTGGTCCAGCAGGGAAATCCCCATGGTGTCTCGTCCGTTGGCACCGCCGAAGGTTTCCAGGAGGTCACCGATCAGCCGCTCCGTCTCCGCCGCTCCACGCGTGCAGCGACGGCAATGGAGAGCAATATTCTTGCGGCTGACGTGCCTCCACACTCCGGCGTCGGACGAGAAGGTCATCCCCTGCGCCTCAAGCATCCTCTTCTTCGCCTTGAGCAACCGGGCTGCGTCCCCTGGGTCCCACAAGAAGATGCACGAAGACAGCTGCTGCAGGAAGGGTTTATACAGCTGGTGGCTCTCGGTGGTGACACCTGTTATGGAAAAATGCATGTTATATCAAGTTATGGAACCATGATGTCTCTTACTGTGATGCTGTTTGTTTAATTATTGTTTTTGCCACAACGCACCTGACGCGAACCGCCGCATCAGGTGCCAGATGTCCAGCCGGACCACCAGCTTGTCCCACTTCCCGAACATGTCAGCTGTCTTGGATCCCCCGTGGGACGAACAACAGTCCCGGTCGACGTAGAGGAGCTGAGGCGGCTCCACCCCAGCGTCCCGATACTGCCGCATTAACCCCGCAGCCATGGGCAACAGGCCGGCACCCTCGGCGTCCGTGAGCACGGACATGAGCACCTGTCCTTGCTCGTTGCCGACGTTCGTTGCCCACGCTGCGGTCTGGGCAGCAGCACCGGCGAGCTTCCGGGTCACCTGTTTGAAAGAATAAAGCATCTCAGTAAGGCTGCACGCACATAGCTAGAGCGTGATACTCCGCACCACATTTATATACATATATATTTATACATACATAGCACCACATTTACCTTCTTGGTCGAATCCATCTTCAAAACCGTTCCAAAGACGGAGGTGACCCGGGCCTTCACGTCCTCCAGGCGGGAGAGGATGTCGTGGCATGTACACCATTAACAGCCATGCGTACTGGGGCACGGGTGGCGGTTTTGGTGGTGGGGTGCACATGCGCACGACACCTCGCGACGTGAAGGGCTCCATGACGCTGAGGTAGTGTATGGACCGCCGCATCCAGGCCTTTGTGTGTGCCTCACAGAGTTTTTTGTACAGCTGTGTGGCGCTGTTCCCCCGAGGACGCTCACGCAGCTGGATGATTACCCGCCGGTCGCAGGCAAGCCTACAGAGAGGAGCACATCATGTGTTACAGAAGAGCCACACACAGACACACTGTGACAGTGTTCAGACAGGTACTTACTTGTAGGTGAGGATTGCCGGCAAGAGGGCGCCACACACAGACACACTGTGACAGTGTTCAGACAGCTACTTACTTGTAGGTGAGGATTGCCGGGAAGAGGGCGCCACAAACAGACATACTGTGACAGTGTTCAGACAGCTACTTACTTGTAGGTGAGGATTGCCGGGAAGAGGGCGCGATGCCCCTCTCCCAGCTGACCCACGACCTCCTGCGACCAGGCAGCTACCTTCCTCTTACACCGACGGCACTCCAGGTACTCGGTGGCCATCAAGTACCAGCCGTCGATGTCCAGGACCCTCCGGATGGTCCTGTAGAGCCCACACTTGGTGAGGGCCCTATTACAGCATGTCGGCCGGACGCCCCACAGACGCAGGGGCGTCCAGAGGAACAGCCGACACGTGAAGTAGGGGTACGAGCTGCTGATTGGCCCAAAACCGAAAACGCTCGACAAACGCTCGACAATCCGAGCTGCTGATTGGCCGGCATCCAGAGAACATTGCTGGGCACAGAGCGAAAGAATGACATGCAAATACGTGAAGCGCTCCATATTTTTGCAGCTGTGATCAAAGCCTGCTTCACTGGACTTGATTCATCCCCTCCTGCCACTCTTTGTTTTCATTCTTGTTCTCTTGTGTCAAGAACTGGTGCATCTCCAATGTCTATAGCGCACTATCAGTTTTCCTGCCAACTCTTTTTTTTAATGCTTGTACTCTGGGGCCATCGACGAGTGTGTCCACTCCCTTTCTTCAGCAGATGCCGTTGAGGAACAGGGTTTGAACACAAAGGCAATATCTCCAACCATATACACGCACCATATTCTCTCTGAAGCAAGATTCTTCCGAAATAAATAGGAGCGTTTCGTTTTCAGTCTATTCTCTAAGGGTTCGAACCTGAGAGCTTGTGCTTTCAAAGAAGGTCCCAGTTTCAATTCACTCGAACATCCAGAGCACATCAAGGGCACGCGCCGTGCACAAAAAGACAAGTCTGAAGGAAGGGGTGAGGAGAGGTGGTGACATGGAGCTCAATTTCAATGGCACCCAGAAAATCTTGCCGTGACCCAGATTCGAACCAGGGTTGCTGCGGCCACAAGGCAGAGTACTAACCACTATACGATCACGGCGAGCTTTCGGTCTACCCGACGTGTCCCTGAATACAAAGGGGCCTTGTCAACTTTAGCTTGCAGACAAAACTGTTTCTTACCAACATAACTCAGGGGTAATCCTGTAACAGTGACTCTGGAGAAGAAGTCACTGAAAGAAAAGGATTCTGTTTTTCCTTTTATAAAGTTTAAGCTAGGCCTCCAGAAGGTTACAAACTAAAGCAGGCGCATGCTGTCAACGTAGTCGGTAGGATTCGAACCTGCACGGGGAGACCCCAATGGATTTCTAGTATATCGCCTTAACCACTCGGCCACGACTAAAAGCTGGCTGAAAGGGGCATGTCGTTTGTGGATTGGTGCCTTACAGCGTCGCTGCCGGAGGCCAGTGTAGATCAGCAAGAACTCAACAACAAAATGTACCGCTCCACAGAAAGACGCTCGTTCGGCCGAACAGGGACTTGAACCCTGGACCCTCAGATTAAAAGTCTGATGCTCTACGGACTGAGCTACCCGGGCTCTTGCTCAAGAAGCGTGCATGCTGCGTGGGAACTTGAGTTCTTGCTGTAGATCAGCAAGAACTCAAATATAAGGTAGCATGTACAATAAATGACAAGAATCTGGAAAACAACTAATGCAATATCTCTGGTTTACCATGGAATCATGCGTAGATTTGCTACCAAGCTTGGAGGCTTGCAAATATTATTGTTAACAGCAAATGTTTGCTAACTTAATGCAAATTAATATTGCTGATATCTACATTTAGATTTTGGTTAAACCTTATGGTACCAATCCCATGCATGACATATCTCAATTTT
>NW_027509186.1:1287500-1295000 GCF_051911475.1 Siphateles boraxobius
AAATAGAAAAAGAAGGAGGTTAAAGGAGATGGCATGTCAAGGGATGCGACAGCAGCTAAATAAGTGGATGGTGAAATGCAACAGGTATGTGATGTTTGTGCTTGGAGGAGGCTTGCAAATATTCATGTTAACAGACTAACGTTTGCTAACTCTGGGAATGTAGCAGCCAGAGCTAGCTAGTTTAGAATATGCAAAACCGAGGTTGATGAGCTGAAAACTAAAAAATATAAGGTAGAGTTGGGGAAATTTTAATATTCATTGATCCCAAACAGGTATCATAAGAGAAAGAACCTATTCAATGTATAAAAGTATATGTGTGTACGTGCTTGTGCGTGACGTTTCAGGAACATATGGGACAGGACCTCTGACCTTAGGGACGGTCAGATTTGGCCAGTTTATTTCAGTACCAGTTTGTGTCTTTAAGTAGCAGTAAGGACCTTATCTGAGTGGGTGAAAGGTACAGCGGGTGAGGAGGAACCTTGAAAACAGTATAAAGGCTGTCTCATATCTTCCTGTTGTGTGTCACTCTCTTGCACAGCGTAACTTCTGTGTACTAGACTGAACCTATTCTTGCAAGAATAAATACTTTTCTTTTTATTAATTTGACTCTGAGTGTCTCTTATGCAGTGATGATGTTTAACAGAATTTTTGCCACAACAATTTTGGTGTCAGAGTGGGATTCCTTGGAAGTGCCTTCTGGACCTGAGAGCGGACGGTGTTTGGCCACCTGGACTGAGCAGTTCCAGCTCTACCTCGTAAGCTTGAGAGAGAGGGGCCGACCGCTATCGGGTCCGGGAGGGGCTCCACTGGAATCAAAAGAAAGCGAACCCGTGGCAACCAACATATCTCTGGTAAGAGACGTCTAAAATATTTTCTTTTGGGGAAAAGTATTTTGTTTCGGGTATGAAATGTGAGTGAACCATATTGGCTGAGGGCTGTTTCTGTGGTACGTAATCTGAGATTAATTGAGATCTATATATAGATCAAGAGGTTTCAAACAGATACGAGAGGAAATTATCTGAGATTAATTGAGGTCTGTAACAGATCAAGAGATTTCAAACAGATAGGTAACCTGAAAATGAGTTGTTCCGCCACGGAGCAAATTGTTTTTAGGTACTGAGGCTAATTAGGGGGAACCAGAACAGTTTTTGGTAAACCTTAATTAGGAGGGCACTAATAGTGCAACCCGACCGATTTGGGTTAAAAGAAAAAATCGGGTCTGTTGGGGACGCCTAACAGATCAAGAAAACGCGCGTTGAAGAGAAATCCACAGAGAACAGAGAAGCAGCCAATATGGGGAAGTCTCAAGGTAAGCATGCAAATTTTGATACACCGGTTTTTCTATCAAATGAGAAAATTATGGGGGAAAATTTATGTTTTAGATATTGAAAAAACTGAGAAAATACCATGATTTCCCCAGGGAGGGAACACTGAGCACAACTAGACTGAAAGTAGTGCGCGAATCAGTTGAACAGGGCAGTGAGAAACAAAAAAGGTAGTTATGGCTGTGTTCAACATGTGTAAGCAATGTGGACAAACAATGGATTGTTGTCTTAAAGGGGCAGCTAAAAAGGAACTGTCGAGAGAAATAAAGTTTTTACTTCTTCATCCAGTAAATGGATGCATGACATTAGATGTCTAGAGAACTTAAATTTATATGATAAGGATTGAAGTTGCAAGCAGCAATAAGGCTGTCTGTGTGAAATAGGGGATTGTTATCAAAACAAGGGAAAGATTGGAAATTCAAGTGTCACTATGACGGGTGAGAGACTTGATGGAAGAAGGAAGTGAAAAAAAAACAAAAAAAAACAAGAAGGTTGGTGTGTGAGATATGTTTGTGTGGGGATTGTGCAAACAATCATGTACTGGTTAGATAATGAAGGAACTGGCATGTAGAGAAAAGAAAGAATTAGCATGTAGAACAGAGGATGCAGAAGGAACTGGCATGTAGGGAAAGATGGAAGAAATATAGTAGAAAACTATATGTGATGAAAATAAAATGTCTGACAGAATTTATGGAAGTCAAATTAACTGTTTAAATGGTATGAAAAATGAGTTTCAGAATAAAAATAAGGCATTGAGTATGATTAACGGGGATTAATGTGATATAAAGATAAGGAATGTTTCATTAAGCAAAATGGGGAAAAGTTCTATATTTTAATGGTAAAATAATGATTGAAATTAGGTTTAGTTTTAGTTTGATAACCATTGTGTTTTGAACCTAGGGTCCAGCTATGCTGGGGGTACAGAAACAGGGTTTGCTTATTCACCTCGGTTTCCGGATGTTATATAAAAGTACTTGTTCTGTAATTAGGGTTGTTGATGATAATACCAAATTAGTAAAATGTAAAGACAACTTTGACAAAAAATTCTGGAAATCAATAATGTATAATGGTGGATATTTGTTGATATTAAGTCATTGAAGCAAAAGATATTGTCTGTTTTATAAATGAAATTATGGGTCAGGATAATTTCCTTGGACAAGTATGACTAAAGTTAAACGAAAACTTTGTGAAAACAACTTAGAATATTTTGAGCATTTCGATGCAGCTTATTAAAATTAATGTGCGGCCAATGATAATGATGAAGATTATGATTTGGCTATTGTGATTAAATCCGCCACTGGTGGACTGTAAAAGAATACAGAGAACTGCTTAATCAGTGGCTCTGTTTACATTCCTGAATGGGACACACACTGCTTCAAGGGTGTGCAGTAAGTTGGAGCCGTTTGCAAGCTCACAGTGATCAAACTATAGTCAAGGACAGGTGTCTGATGCTGTAGTTGAGGCTGACACATGAACCCACTAGATGACAGAGAGTGTCTTGATTGTGGTCAGCAGGACAATTTAACACGTAACTGTAAATGCCCACCGAGAAGGTGTAAAAAAACAAAGTGTAATATAGTGACACATTTCTGGTAATAATGTGGGTTTGAAAGTAGATCAGTGTTTATATAACGATATTAAAGTTTTCGTCTGAGAAAGAGTAAGAGATAAAAACAAGGTCAAGAGATTGAAGTATTAAAGTGAATCCTTTTAAAGAAAATATCTATAATAGTAATTTTTAAAAGTGAATTGATGAATACAGGTTGATGTAAAATTAATGACTCCAACAAATGTGAGTAGCAAAATATATCAAAGTAACTAACAGGATGATTGTGTTGTAATTAAACATTTAAAAAAGGATTTTAGAGTATATAGAGAGACTAATCTCACAGATGATTTACAATAACTGCAAAAGTATCACAAGCAGAGAGTGCTTGCCTCGTCAAAAAGTAAATCCTAATTGAGATTGAGAAATGTGAAACGTTATTCAGAACTAGAATAATTATTTTTATGTAAGAACAAATAAGCAGAAGTAGTAGGCTACCGAATTAACAGTTGCTAAATGTAAAATGTGTTGAAAGGCATCTGATTAAACAAACAGCTTGAAAAGTTGACCATGAAAGAGCTAGAAGCTGATGTTTTGCTTTCAAAAGATAAGTCTGCTATTGGCTGTAATGAAACAGTTCGCTTATCTAAATCTGATGTGTGCTGTGGCTGAAAGTGCCAGTGCGACAGAGACTCAATCTGAGTGGAAATTTGTAATGTCTAAATTCCCTGACGTGGGCAAAAGACAACTGTAAAACTATGTTTATTTGAAAACACATGTAATTTCTGGCAAAGATGCCTTAAGCTGGGCTAGAGTTAAAATATGGTAGATAAAGTCTGATGTTAAAAGTTTTATGAAAATGCAGTGTACCAGTCCTGAATGCCTCAGAGTCTCTCTCTGATTCAATGTCAGCTAAAAGCTGTTATCTGAGCCTGTGTCATAAGTAAAGCACAGTGTTTAAGTTGAAAATCATAGACATGGAGAGGTTAAAAGAAATCATTGCCGTTCAGAGGGCAATTTGTATTTGTAAATGGATTTAAGTAAAACTGAATGACTTTAAAGAAGTCTTTAAAATAATAATGCAGACCTTAAACGATAGAGGTGACATTTTGATTAGCGTATTTTAGGACCAGTAACAACTTTGCCTCATTTAGTCTCCACCATTCAGGACCGATGGCTCCGGCTACAGATGAAGTACACTGAATGAACGGTTGTGATCTAAATTCACTGAGTATAGTCTAAGTAGCTAGGTTGCTGCTTTTAAGATAGTTAATGGATTTAAGTGATTAAATACTGTTGTTATTAACCTGTCTCCCTGTGAACACTATTAGGCAATCGGAATGGCTCTGGTGACTCTTGAACGTGCCTTTCCTAAGCTCCAGAAAACAGCTGAGTTCTGTTGAAGAAAACTGATTGTATTGGGAAAGAGCGGTCACCAGTGTGTACGAGTGGCTACTCAATGACGGGATGATCTTCCTGGCCAGGGGACAGCCCAACGCAGGGGGTCACGAAACATTGGGCAACTCCGGATGGAGGTTGTTATTTGTGAGAAAGGTATGAGAGTTGAGCGCTGATTACTGGAGGCCACCGGGGTCAGCAGAGCATTGAGAGGTGAGATGGGCTGTGAGGTTAAAATTAACTTTACGGCAGTCTGACCCAGAAATGTGAGTTCCTCTATACCACTCACCAGAAACCGCATTGATTGTATGGCTTGTTTTTCATTGTGACAAGTGTCTGCAACTATGCCAGGGGACGACACCCTGAAGAGAAGAAAATTAAAGATAAATGATTAGCGGGAGTGGACTTTCAAAAGCCAGCTGATTCCATGAGGTGATTGCCATTATTTGCTGCGGAGACAGTAACAAAACTTAATTATATGAGGGACATGATGTTGGTTGCCATATGGGCAAGTAAAATGTATAGAAGAGTTAATTTTGAGCTAATATGTTTATAACATAGTTTTAACTCCTGAAGGTCGTTAGGCATGGTGGTGGCTAAAGATGAAGACAGGCTTTTGTAGATTTGAGAAAAGTCTGGATAATAAAGCTGAATGGTAAAAGGTTAATGTAATACATTTAATATTACATTTTGTCTAAATTACAGTCTTAGGAGGCTGTTGAAAAGATTATTTGTTTATAGTGAGAGAGGCTGCTTGAGTGGAGGAAGGGATGGTAACTGTGTCTGTCTTTTTGTTATCGGCCTGCTAAAGAACAAAATAGTGATAATGAACCAAAACAACCCAGCTGACTTTTCTAAGAAATTGATCATGAACAGACATGCTTTGTAACTGGTTAAGAGACCATGTAAAATTAGGTAAAAGCTACAGTAAAATGTGAAGTTTAAAATCTTACTTAAAATTTAAATCTTTTTAGAGATGATATAATGAAAAGCGAACATTAAAAATGAACAGTTAAAATATGTGTCTAATATGAGTGTGTGTGATGGTGACTGCACTCTATGTCTTGTATGTGTTAGTTTGGGGTACGAATACTGTGTCTGAATAGTGTGTATATTGTGTCATTAACCTCTGGAAAGAGGGTTTTATCATTACAGATGGGTTAAGGCAAATGACAAGTTTTAAGGAAGCTAATAGTTTTGAGTCAATCTGATGACAAGATGATGCAGAAAATGGGACGAGCTTTAAATGGATTAGTTATCCAGCTCTGTCTGCTACTGGTAATTATGAATCAATCTATGGATTAAAAGCATTTATGTAAATTGGATTTGTGAAGTTGTAGAGAGATGTCCATCATGGGTTGAGATAAACTAAAATGTTATAGATTTGCAGGCAATAACAAAGTGACAAATTGGCTAAGTCAATATCAAATTATCCAGAGAGTCCTACACATTTATGAATATTGTGAACAAAAGGGGGAAAATGTTGTTTGACTGACATTGACCAAGTCTGTACAGCACGACCTGACCTGACAGAAACAATTGAAACAGAATTTTCAGAAACAATGTTTGTAGATGACGGGATTAAGAGACCAAACAACAGGCCTGAAAAGCAGGATACACTGTAAGACTGAGGGCCGTTGCCCTCCAAATTCTCTGATAAGAAGATGTGTTTGCGGCTTTAAGTCATATTTTTGTTTCAGAGGCAGAGAAAGATGTCTGGAGGAATTTTGGCTTTGGGACAACGTTTGGGTTAGTGTTGATGGCAAACTTTATCCAAACACCATTATGTTAGATTGATGCACGAGATGATTCATGCATCAAAAGGGGGGATGGTAACAATTTTGATAACAATTGACAAAATTTGGTTTATTAAGGGACGGTATATGTTGGGAGGACAAGGGGCTTAATAGGGTAAAAGCCTGGCAAGAAGCCATTCTTCTCCCTAACAAAATTGCTGTCTGTAAGTGTGCCGCACACGCTGATAACAAAATTGCAGGACTGTTTCAACAGGAGACGCCAGGGCAGATGCAGCAGCGAAGGCCGTGGCAGCACAGCAGACAAAAGAAACTACGTGTACTTTACTATCTGAAAATAACCTCGACATTTGTTTTTCTTTACAGAGCATGCAGACTTTTGATGCAGGGCAGAATGTGCCCAATAAAATAATGGTTATGGATGAATTTGACTAACTATACTGGCCTAGATTGTTATTGTGGCAGAAAGAAACAAGGCCACACCTGCGCAGCGCATAACTTAAGATTTTCCTTTTGCAGAATGTCAGGAAGGATTGCAGAAAACAGAACTAATTCTGTTCCAAATGTATAAATATTGTGTTGTGGACATGAGCAAAGTGGGTTGAGTGTTTTTCAGGGTAAAAGGACCCCGAGTGCTATTAAGTGAGCAAGAAATTATCCGGAGATAATGTTTCAGGTTGTTGATTCCACAGATCACACCAAAGGGGACGAGCGGCAAGACAAGCGGTCACTAACAAAACTTAAGGTCTCCATTCACAGGTGAAAGCAGGCAAGAAATGGTTCACTCCAGTAGGGGTACATCGTGATCTAAGGGGCAAATCTGGTAATGATCAGAAAACGGTTGGAGAGTGGGACACCTGGGTCCAAGCCTCTCACCTTAGACTACACAGACAGGCCTCAACAATCAAATATGAGGACAACGTGAGGGGTCAAAGGCTCGTGCTAGTAACAGCCTCCCTCACCGGCGAGGGAAAGACTACGGCAACGACTCGCAAAGAGTCACCCTGGTGAAGACGGAATGTCCATGGGGCAAACGAGATGAACAACACACCCGGAGGAAGATGCACGAACTAATGGTTTGAGTTTAGCAAAAGAATCTGTTTTTGTGATGATTTTGATGATTTTATTTGATTGAATCAAAATAGGGCTTAGATCAAATGATTTGATTGGTTAAGGATTCATTAGAAAATATTTCAGGTAAATTATAGGGATTATTATTGAAGAAACTTGATTAGGCTTTCCATTAAGGGTAAGAAAGGCCGATCATGGGAGAATATGTATGGTAATAAGCTAAAAGATGGTCCGTAATGGAAATATTAGAGTTAATTTTGAACAACTACATTGGTTAAAAGAATGGATAAAAAATATAAAACCTTTTCAGGATAGATTTTATTAAATATGGTGTTAAAAGTTAAGAAAATATGGTTAGGAAAATGGAGGCGATGTATGGAAATGGGCGTGGACTGATGGTAAATGG
>NW_027509186.1:1300000-1310000 GCF_051911475.1 Siphateles boraxobius
ATTTTACACATTTAGACGCATTTTAGACCTATTTTACCCAATTAAAAAACAATTTGCAAGAATAAAATGTACAACATACTTTGCACAAACATAGTTTATTCCAAAAGCTCGAATGTAACGCACGTTATATGTAATAAAAAAATAAAAAAATATATACAAGTACAAATATATGTAAATACGATTATTTATTATACAATCACTACCACAAAGTCTCAAATCCAACATTTACAATAGAAGGAATATATATATATATATATATATATATATATATATATATATATATATAATTAAAATGGTTTCATATATAATAAACACTACCACAAATTTGGTTTCATAATAATAATATATACATTACATATAATAATAATAATATATACACATTCACAAATAAAAGCTCAAATCTATATAACTTTATAATAAATACAAATTTAAATAGCTACATGTAATGATAATAAAAACGTAGTACAATTACAAATAGTTTGATAAATGAATAATAATATATATATAATTAGTATTTTTGGTAGTTTTATAATAATAATAATATTAATAATAATTAGCCATTTAGATACACATACACACTCACACAATTGCAATGGCTAGATATAATAATAGTAATAATATAACTTCCACAAATAGTTTAATAAAAATGTAGAAAAAATTGTTATATATAAAATATATATACATAAACATATTTTTAAGAGCTTTCCTTCAAATGTACTTAATGCACTAACGTAAAATTTAAAGTTTTATAAAATTATATAAAATTTTCTAAAATTAAAATTATCACAATTATAAAAAATAAAAAATTAAATATAATTGTGAATGAAAGACAAAATAAATCCTAAAGAGACTCTTTCCACTCTGCAATGGTCTGGCCAGCTGCTGGACAGTACCACTTTCCTCTAACCTGGGAATGGCCAGTGAGTTTACTTTTTGATTGGCCACATATTTTACACTCATAATGGTAATGTTCCTTTGTGTGACGCTTCTTTGGTGGCTCCCCTCTTGCCACACGCTCTTGATCCTCAAGTGCTGCCTTGTGCTGTCTCCATGCACGCTGTCGGTTCTGAGGAGGTGGTGGAACTGATGGCTGTTGGCCTGGTGGAAAAGACGACCAACCCTGAGAGTGCGATGGTGGAACCGATGGCTGTTGGCACGGCTGAAGAGAAGACCAACCCTGAGAGTGCGATGGTGGAACCGATGGCTGTTGGCACGGCTGAAGAGAAGACCAACCCTGAGAGTGCGATGGTGGAACCGATGGCTGTTGGCACGGCTGAAGAGAAGACCAACCCTGAGAGTGCGATGGTGGAACCGATGGCTGTTGGCCTGGTGGAAAAGACGACCAACCCTGAGAGTGCGATGGTGGAACTGATGGCGGTTGGCCTGGTGGAAAAGACGACCAACCCTGAGAGTGCGATGGTGGAACCGATGGCTGTTGGCACGGCTGAAGAGAAGACCAACCCTGAGAGTGCGATGGTGGAACTGATGGCTGTTGGCCTGGTGGAAAAGACGACCAACCCTGAGAGTGCGATGGTGGAACTGATGGCGGTTGGCCTGGTGGAAAAGACGACCAACCCTGAGAGTGCGATGGTGGAACTGATGGCGGTTGGCCTGGTGGAAAAGACGACCAACCCTGAGAGTGCGATGGTGGAACTGATGGCGGTTGGCCTGGTGGAAAAGACGACCAACTCTGAGAGTGCGATGGTGGAAAAGACAAATCCGAATTCCCAGGCCAGACATGCCACCCAGGAAAGTGCTGGGCCCCAGGCCAGTCTGTGCCAGATGGAGATGTGTCTACAAGCCCAGTGTCTGTGTGCGTAATAGAAAACACTGCAGTTCCAGTTCGTGCACATTTACGTTGGCGTATAACTGCCTCACCCTCCCGATTTTCAGGCTCCTGGAACTCAATGGCAACATGTCCATGTTCAACAGGTGCAGATGGGAGTTCTCTAGGCTTTGGCAGTGGCTCCTTTGCCAAACCAACAGGCTGGGGAAGCTCCACTCCTTGTAGCAAGGTGTCCCGGTCAGTTCTTTTCTGTCTGTCGAGAAGCCTGGGAAAGAATAACAGACATTTTTAGCTTTACCCACAGTACATTTACAAAACATCTCTACTGATTTGTTTTTATAAACTATGTACACTAAACTATTCAAAAACTATCCATCAATTGGATACTTCAGCATTAAAGGAACACGCCGACTTTTTGGGACTTTAGCTTATTCACCGTATCTCCGAAGCACTGCTACTTCTGTGGAGTGATTTACTCCAACTCTGAGCAAACTCTCTGCTCCTCACCAGTTCTCAGGTGCTGCGAGTAAATCACTCCGTCCAAGTAGCAGTGCTTCACCTTCTGAGAATATACTTCCCAGTATGTATATGGTTAGAAGAAGCCTGCGTCTCATATGGCCTTGTTATTTGTACACACTGTTGCTATACAAATCACAACATGTAAATAGGAAAATGTTGATGTTATTTTGTCACTTATTGGGAGCAGTATGCTAGATGGAGCCATTTACCTCCAGTATTTGTGCTAAGCTAGGCCAGCGGTGGGGGCGTCGGATAGAGTTACAGCACGCACGGAGATTAGAAGGGTATGTATGGACTTATCTGACTCTGGGGGATACGGTGAATAAGCTAAAGTCCCAAAAAGTCAGCGTGTTCCTTTAACATTCAGCAATATTATCAATTTGACTATACTGACATTATTGGACAATAACTAAACTGATAACATTACAGCTGATTTATAGCCGAATTGACCTCATTTCGTAATTGATGAACTTTGCACTTTGTGAACATTATCAGAGAAAAACAGACTGTGGAATGTCTCAACTGACAAATCAGAATCAAGCATTTCAGAAAGCTGTGTAATAAGCAATAACGTATTCTAAACCGTAACATTCTGAATTTCTGAAAAGCTTTTGTGAAACAATGTATGCATTTATTACCAAATTTTTTAAATCCTTTTTTTGGCAGACATATAAAAGGTTGCAAGTTTCAAAATGAGACGGTGTCTGAAAACAATGTATACATTTAATGTATGTTATATACAAATACATGTGGAATAGAGAATAGTTCAAAAGATTTATTATTTCAGAAGTGCAGTCGTTCATCATAGGAATAGATTTCATATTACTGAAGTGAATTTAGGAAGCTGAAATCCAACTCACCATGAAGACACTGTGGTGTTGTTTATAGTAACTAGCACCAAGTTGGTCTGGTCTAGTAGCTCTCTGCAGTCTTCAAGCAGCTGCTTGATGTGGCTGTAAATCATCACAATTGCCTGAGGAATGGGAAAGGTTTTGCCCTTGTTATCTTTAGGCCTATTTCTGGCTTCCCTGAATTCCTTCAGAAGCTTGAGTGCAACACATTCTGAAACCCTGTTGGCATCAGGTCTCTGGGCAGCCTGACCATGAGTCATGAACAGTCTGTGAATAAAAAGATGCATGATTGTATTATGTATGATTAGTATTCTATGGTTCATTATAGCTTTGTAAACATATAGACTGATTATGTTTTGGAATTGTATGGCAATGAGAGATAGACTTTATGATCTATCCTGGATCTCATCAAAACAGTTTTTTTAAAGTATTTTTAACCTTTGAAAGGAATTAAATTATACAGGGAGCATTCAACAAGACTCAAATTTATCACCGGTGCACTACAATTTAACTCACCTCTCAGCTGCTTGCTGACCAGGGGCTGAGCCACTACGCTTCCGAGAAGCTCTCCAAGGACCTTCCAAGGTCTTTTTCTTGCACTTAAGGGAATACTTGGAGGGGGACTGATCAATGGTATGCAAATACGAATACAACCGCAAGATCTCTGCTATCTCGTTAGTTGATAAACCAGTGATCGTGCGGTTGAGACTGACGAGATAGCCTGCCAGGTTATCCACTGCCTCCCATCCAGGAACACCCCTTGAATCACATCTACTGTCCTAGAAATGGAAACAAAAACAGAATCCTGGATTAGGAAATTATTTTGATACTTTGATAAACCATTCACAAATTACAAGCATCAGGTATTAGAAACTTTACCGGAGCTGGTGTGCTGGGCCCAGCACAGGAAATGTCTTCAATGTCAGGACTGTAAGAGCCACCACTTGGCACACTGGTTTCCTAGATTTTTTAAAAAAATTTTAAAGAGAAGAATAAACTTCAGTTACAAAATTGACTGTTCAAATTGACTATTATTAATCTTTTAATTAAATGAACGTTTAATCATGAAGCAACTCATTCATTGCTCCTAAAAACATTAACATTCCTATGTAATTTTAATTCAAAACGATCAAGAAAATTGACATTACCAGAGGTGAGATCAATGAATCACCATGACTGCTGGAACTTGCAAGGGTGTGTGTGCCCAAATTGAGGTCTGCCGCTTCACATATTGTGACATCCAGACACTCATCCTCCTGAACTTCAACCTCCATCTCTGGCAAGGCGATTTCATGTTGCTCCAGTGGAGAAAGCAGGTCTCCTCTGTCAGACTGTGCCAGCAAGTACTCCACAGCTATACGCTCATCTGCCATAAAGATTCAATAAACATTTTGTAATAAGAGCTATATATCAGGCTAAAGCAGTAGGCTACAGTGCATGTGATGAATGTAGTGTTGCTAATGAAAAATCTATTTTGCGATTAACATGAAAAATGTAAAAGCAAAAATCACAAAAGAAAAACTAAAACAAATACACTTCAACTTCACAAACTGACATATCTTATAACTAGGAACAAGCACCTTTACAGCAATGATCAGTCATGAAAACGATGGTCTGATTGGTTAGCGTTCAGGCAGCATGCAAAGCCTTTGAAAACACACAGTGATGCCTGGAATCACTATCGTAATAGTGTGTACAATGGTGAATCTTACCAGTGGGTTTCCCAGGAGGTTTGAATTCTGGCAGGAGTGCACATCCAAGGACTCTGTTGCTGAGGACATTCATGTGGGACATTAAACGTACATCATACATTTTAGTAAGTGATGTACCACTCATGTCCACAGCTTGATGAGCTCGGTTGATGTTCCACCTAGATGCACCCTCAAGCATGTACATCTGCGTATGTAGTGCATTACATCTCCAACCTGAAAGACAATGTTTCACATGATTAAAATACTATTATATAACCCCCCACTCAGAACCACCAGGCCTAAGAAAAAGGTTTGTTTCCAATTTGGTGCCTTTAATTTTCGAAGTCAGCAACTTCAGTATTGTGACAACACTATTTAAATATATGCATAATATTGTTTTATAATTTCAATTTACCTGGAATAAAAGTGCACTGGTGGCGATGGAAGCTTTCCAGAGAGGAGGACCCTCTGCCACACCTCAGTACATCCAGAACCTTGTCACCCTTCTGTAAACCGGAGCCCAGTTTTGTGTACAACTGAACACCGGGTGGATCTTGGATGCAAGGTAAGTGTTTCTGCTGTACCTACCACACACGTGTCATGCTCTCTGGATTGATGAGGCGCAAACCAGTGGTGTCGGTCAGTTCCCACATGGAGTCCAGCAGTCCTTGTATCAAGACACGAGTTTCTTCAACTCCGCGTGTCCTCCTCCTGCAGTGCTTGGCCAGCTCACTGGAGGTGATGCTTGACAGGATTTGGGCCTATGTTGAAATATGACCCCCATGTTTTTTTAAAAGCATGGTCTTTTTCGCCTCTTTAAGACGAGAGATGTCATCCTTGTCCCATTCAAATATACAGCTGGACAACTTGGAGCAGAAAGTGCCATACAGTGGATGGTGCTCCGTTGTAAGGCCAGCAGTAAACCGCCGCATGAAGTGGAACACATCAAGTCGCACTGTGATATTCCATGGTCGGAACCAGGTAAGAACTGGAGTCACGCCTACACCAATGAGAAACAAGGAGTGATTGTTTTCTCAGATTTACATTTGCATCATTAAAGAAATATAATAATGCTGTTTTACATAAGCTTTTGTCTACTTGATTGCAAACACTGAACAGGGTTCTCATAGTAAATTGCTACTGTAAATAGAAATTAAGAATTTTAGAACCATTGTAAATAGATCTAAAAAAATATAAATTTCTATAGTAAATAGTTCTAAAAATTCTCTTTATGAGTGTTCTTAAAGAATATGAACAAACACCTAGAAAAACCATGTACAGGAATGAAATTTAGTTTTTAGTAATTTAGAAACATGCCTGAAATGGTTGCTAATATGAATTAGAAATACAAACACATTCATATTAGGTAAAGACTTAATGTAACAAACCTGTCTCGCTGCAGCAGTCCCGGTCAACGTAAATCACAGCTGGCTCTGGCTCCCCAGCATCCTTGTATCGCTTTACGATGCCCTGACACAAGTCATCTATGCCAGCTCCCTCACCAGTGGTTAGGACACAGTTCAGGACTTGGCCAAACTCATTGCCAACATTGGTCATCCATGTAGCAGTGTCCGCAATGCCACCAGCAAGCTTTTTAGTTATCTATATAAATACACAAACATTACAATCAGGTAAAAATCTCTGAACATCAAGTTGAAATTAACATGCATTTGCCTCTTTTTATATACATTTACCTTCTTGGTAGAATCAAGCTTCAGGATGCTACCATATGTTGATGTTATGACACCCTTTAGCTCATCAATGTGACTCAGGATCTCGTTGGCATGAACCGTCTCAAACCACTGTGCCAGAGGTAGGGGGCAAAAAGGCGGTGGCTGCTGATATACCACTTCAGCCTGTGTCAGGGCACATTTCTTTTTGTGAAATTCACAGTCTGTCAGATAGTTAATGGTACGTCTTGCCCACTCCTCGCTGTGAACTTCTTCAAGCGCCTGCTGCAAGAAACTGGAGCTGTTCCCAGCAGTTCTAGGCTTCAACAAAGTCACACACTTCCTGTCAAGTGCAAGGTGAGTGGTAAGAACAGCGGGGAATTTGTTTCTGTGGGAGGGATCTAGTTGTTTGAGGATCTCCGAACTCCAAGGGCAGACAGGAATCTTACACTTACTGCAGCGAGGGTAGTCTACTCCAATTAAATAATATCTCGAGTCAATATCAATGACTTCCCTCACTTTTGTGTAGATTCCTGAATGGTGCATCTTCCTATTGCACTGTGTGCACTTCAGAGGAATACCCCACATTCTCATTGGGGCCCACAGAAACATACGCTGTCTAAAGTAGGTGTTAGGATCAGGAGGTGAAGTTGTAGGCTTGCTGGGACTTGGTGGATGAAACCAGTTTTGAGAAAACTGCTGCTTAAGTCGTCCTGTGGCGTCATATAGACACTGCGCGATCCACTTCTGGTCTGCTGGCTTAATAACTCGACAGAACTGTTTGGGGAGAAAACTCACCCAATTCACTACTGGAGGCCTCAGGTTAATTTCCAGGGATGGTGTTTGAGGTGCAGTTTGTGGAACGCCTTGCTGCTCTTCAATGTATGCGGGTGATTCAGTAAATGATGTTGTTGGAGAAGATGTCGGTGGATCCACAGATTCTGTCCCTGCAAGACTGGTACAAGGATGATTAGTTTCAATGTGGTGAAGAAGTCCAACCGCACCCCAGACTTTTGCACCACACTGGTCACAACATTCTTGGACATGGTAATCTGACAGATGTTCGGAGAAACAGTCCACATCAATGTCTTCACCACAAAGACCACACTTTATTGAAGAACTGCTCTCTGGGACTGATCTTGAGCCTGCACTGCTCTCTGGGACTGATCTTGAGCCTGCACTGCTCTCTGGGACTGATCTTGAGCCTGCACTGCTCCCTGGGACTGATCTTGAGCCTGCACTGCCCTCTGGGACTGATCTTGAGCCTGCACTGCTCTCTGGGACTGATCTTGAGCCTGCACTGCTCTCTGGGGCTGGTTTTGCGCCTGCACTGCTCAGTGGTCTTGCCTGAGCACCTGCACTGCTCCATGAGGCTGGTCTTGCCTGCGCACCTGCACTGCTCCATGAGGCTGGTCTTGCCTGCGCACCTGCACTGCTCCATGAGGCTGGTCTTGCCTGAGCACCTGCACTGCTCCATGAGGCTGGTCTTGCCTGCGCACCTGCACTGCTCCATGAGGCAGGTTTTGCACCTGCACTGCTCTGTGGTCCTCCTTGCATGCCTGCACTGCTCTGTGGTCCTCCTTGCATGCCTGCACTGCTCTGTGGTCCTGCTTGCATGCCTGCACTGCTCTGTGGTCCTGCTTGCATGCCTAACACTGTCTGCTCTGCTGACTGTAAAAAAAGCATTAGTGTTTACCCTAGGATTAGTGTTTTCCCTAGGTCTCAAAATCTGCAAATTATCAAAATCAAAACTTTGCTGAAAAACATGTTGTACACAATTACTACATGCAAACTGTCGTCTGATTCATAGGTTGTTGTTCTTTAAGGAAAGTAATACACCTTTAAGTAGAATTGTAAAAACACCCACCTTCAGGTCTTTGTGCAGGCATCTTTTTACTGCGAGTTAAATTGACATTTATATGCATTTTATTCAAGTAACCTGTTATACCATTATAAAGACCTCACTGATTTACATTAAAAGCTAAGAAATTAATCTAGTGTACTGACAGCATTTGCACTAAATTGCACAGCTTTGCTCAGTTTGTGCGCATTATATATATATATATATATATATATATATATATATATATATATATATATATACACACACACCTTTTTCTGACTATTATTTCATGTCAGGCTTTACAGCTCAAATAATGAACATTTTTCTCTTATTAAAAAATGTTTTTAAATTAGTAATGATCACCAGCATAGGTAAAATAATCACATTCATTACATACCTTATGATAACCACATTTGCAAGTGATTATTTTCCCAAATATATCATATGCACAGGTCTGTTTGTGTAATGGACAGTTATTAATTCTTTCCAAGGCATGCTTCCACTTCTTCGCCCCTGGCTTCTTGCCTGTTGAGAAGTGGTACTTCCCTTGGGCATACTTGCACATGATGTCATGCCAGTATGAGTCTGGTTTACCAGTCTTAGTCATGTCTATAAATATGAAACAACAGGGTAAATACCAGACAACTTGAGAACAACTTCAGAGAGATACAAATGAAATGAAATTTAAAGAAAAGGCTTAGGGGAAAACATTTAAGACAAATTTTATGTAGAAGAGGGATTTTACACATGGATGGTTGTCAAATTACGTATGTTTGTTAATTTAACCATGTTAAAAGACAATTTTTAAACTATGGTAAATAGAATGAATGATTACGTTGCACTAAATTCAAATTGGTGCAATGAGGGGTGCAGTGAGAGGTGCAGTGAGAGGTGCAGTGTGCAGTGAGAGGTGAGGTGCAGTGAGAGGTGAGGTGCAGTGAGAGGTGAGGTGCAGTGAGAGGTGAGGTGCAGTGAGAGGTGAGATGCAGTGAGAGGTGAGATGCAGTGAGGGGTGAGATGCAGTGAGGGGTGCAGTGAGGGGTGCAGTGTGCAGTGAGAGGTGAGATGCAGTGAGAAGTGAGATGCAGTGAGGGGTGCAGTGAGAGGTGCAGTGAGGGGTGCAGTGAGAGGTGAGATGCATGAAGAGGTGCGATGCAGTGAGAGGTGCAGTGAGGGGTGCAGTGTGCAGTGAGAGGTGAGATGCAGTGAGAGGTGAGATGCAGTGAGGGGTGCAGTGAGAGGTGCAGTGAGGGGTGCAGTGAGAGATGAGAGGTGAAGTGAGAGGAGCAGGGCCAGGGAGAAGAGAAGGCCCAAGGAGAGGGCAAGGTAAAGGTGTAAGAATGTGTGGTGGTGGCATTCCAAGGGCTGCAAGAACAGTAGTCAGTGATGACTATCATTGACCATGTAATCAACCACGGTCTTTCACTAAGAGAGGCTGGAAAAAAGTAAAGTTACTGTACATGTGGACATACAATTCCCAACCAAGAAATGTAGTGTAAAAACGGTGGACTGCATGTTTTGCATGTTTTTCAAACTGAAACACTAAAGTCTATGAAGTTTTTGTAATGTCAACAATAGCCAGTATTTTGAAACTGGGTGTACTTTGATTGACTGCATGTACCTTGTGACGTGAAAACAAG
>NW_027509186.1:1315000-1387500 GCF_051911475.1 Siphateles boraxobius
GTAAGTTAATGGTCTTTATACATATACTATTTCAAATGAAGTGACCGAAAAATGTGTTTGGACATTTGTTTGATGTTCTTGCCTTTTATTACAAAATAACAACCGAAGTGGCATTTAATTTTGGGTTCATGTGCACAATACATGTTGTTACTCTGCTAGGACACCCATGTGGACTTGAAGATGAAGATGAGCTGATTTAATTCATTATTTAGATGTTAGAAGATCTTTAAAGAAGGAGCTGCATTATGACTGGATGATTATAAATGAGTAAATGAATGAAGTAATACTTAAGTCATGCTGTCAGAACTATACTGACTGAATATGAATTTAACAGAATAAATTAGTGACGGAATAATGTTATTTGACTTGTTAGGTGAGCATTGTTCATGAAATACATTTACCAAAGGGTATGCAAATTGCAGACACATTTTCCCTCAGGTGACCGCATATACATTATTATTCAAATATTTGTATCATTTAAATTGCATGTATATTGTCATGTAATCGTATTGTTGTCGTGTTGAATGGATTGTGACGATAAGAAACAGTACACCTAACAAGTCAAAGAACATTATTCCGTCACTAATTTATTCTGTTAAATATATGCTTAAAATATATGTTAACAGTGCAGTAAGATGTAATGTGCAGTAGTATGGAGGACCAAACCTGCAATTAAAAATGAATCAATAAATGAATTAATAAATAGATAGATAAATAAATGTGATAATAGGAAAATAAATAAAGGAATAAAAGACTTGATAAAATAAACATGATTCATTTTAATCAAATGTATTTTTGTATATTTTTCCCCTAATTTATAATTTTTTGCTTTTATATTTTAATGTATTTGTATTATTTTTAATTGTATTTATTTATTATTTTATTTATTTGTTTGTTCCATTTATTCTTATATTTATTTATGCATTCATTTATTTGTTTATTTATTTTTTTCCAATATGTATTTATTTCCAGATTTATTTATTTTAATCTTTATTTATTTTTAATTTTCTTTCTTTAGTTTTATATCTATTCTTACATTTTTTTGATGTGCATGATAATTAGGTTGGTTGGTCTTGCTGACCAAATATAAATATTAATTAACAAATAAATAAAAGCAGAAAATAAATTAAGGGAAATAATACAAAAATTAGTTTGATAAAGAATAAATCATATTTATTTTATCAAGTCGTTTATTCCTTTATTTATTTTCCTATTATCAAATTTATCTTTTTATTTGTTTACATGTTTATTTATTAATTTTTAATTTCTGCGGGTTTGGTCCTCCTATAATGTAATTAATATCAGACACACACATATATTACATTTAAATTAGAAACAAATATATATATATATATATATATATATATATATATATATATGTGTACAATTTAATGGTATAATTTAACATTTTTAATTAGTTAACTTGTTAACTTTTTATATATACATATATACATTTTTAAAGCAATTTAAATAATGAATATTAAATAATGCAAATTTAATAAACAGTACGTGCTCTAAGGCTGCATTTATTCAGTTAAGAAACAGTAATATTATGGAATATTATAGCATTGTAAAATAACTCTTTTATGTATATCACTGATGCTTTAGTATTAACTGTCTTATTTCATTTTGTTACTGTAAGTATTTAAATGCTTATGCTGAGACACCAATGAATACATTCTGATTTCAGAACAGCATCATGAAGAAAACAGTGTTCTTCCCAGGGAAAGTCAAAGTGTCTTTCAGGAAAGGCCCGTCGGGCCATTTACGCCGGGACCCATCAGAAGAGGCAAAAAGAATTAAAGACAACCCTTCACTGCAGGACAAGTCAACACCTCAAAGAGAAGATCTGGTCAAGTTGAACGCCCGTTCTCTTGTGTTACATAGAGGAGGGGATGTCTCTGACAAGCAAGAGGTGTTGGGAGAATGCATTCTTCAGTTCGGCAAGTACAAGGGCAAGTCTTTCAAGTTGTTATTAGAGAATGATGTCAGCTATGCTTTGTACCTGTCCGATAAGGTTGAGGAAGAAGAACAGGCTGGGCAGTGCAACCCAGAGGGTCCATGCAAGGATAGCCTCATTTCCTTTCTTGAGTATTCAAGAAGCTTCAAGGAAATTGAAGATCTTAAACAGTATCTGTCTCAAAGGCCAGATCCAGTGCCAGTTTTGACAGAGGATGACAATACTGTTGGATTTGGATCCAGAGCACAAGACACTTGGAGGAAGATTTGGGATACCAGGGCAGACGGAAATGCTTTCTTTATAATGAGGCAGAACTGTGTGCCAGGCAGCAAAATGTACAATTTGCAGCAGTATCTTTTAAAACAGCAGCAAAAACAGATGACCAAAAACACTCCTCCGATGCCCTCACCATCAGCTTCCGCTGCAAGATGAAGGGGGTGGATTGGAATCCACTGCTGCTTCAATGTATATGTAATGATTGATTATAATTAAGGTATTAATCAATATTTTTCCTTCTAAATATCAAATGAATTGAATGACTTCTCTGGAGATTTTACTTTATTTATATAAGTTACCAGTGTGATTACTGAAATGTTCTTTTCATGTATTCTTTAATGTCTGTATTTGATATCTGAATGCAGTGCTTGCTTATTTAACACAGCTTCCAGAAATGAAATAGGGACTTGTTTTGTGTTTGAGAAAGGTCTTCAATGTGTTTAAACATATAGGGGTCATTGAAGCCAATCGTTTAAGGGGCCATTTCTTTGTTAAAGCCTTTCTTTCCAGTTAGACTAAAGTTTAGCTATCCTTGAGAGAAAGAAGGTTACCCTTAATAACAAACTATCATTTAGATGGAAGTGAATCAATCAAAACTAACTTTAGCTGGAAAAAACATTTTTCAAGAGCCACTATAAAACCAAACCAATCTCTGTTACCTTAAATTATATCTTTATCTCTGTAAAGCTGCTTTGAAACAATCTACATTGTTAAAAGCGCTATATAAATGAGGATGACTTGACTTGACTTGTATTGTGTTTGAGAAAGGTCTTCAATGTGTTAAAACATATAGGGGTCATTGAAGCCAATCGTTTAAGGGGCCATTTCTTCGTTAAAGCCTTTCTTTCCAGTTAGACTAAAGTTTAGCTATCCTTGAGAGAAAGAACGCATTATCTTGATGTTTTGAGAGGACTCTCCTGTTTATAGTGAGAGCCTGGCCAAATCCAACCTTGGAAAAGCTGTGTGTCGGTGTGTGTGTTAGTCTTCTTGGTTACAGGTTAAGGAACCACTGGCATTATTGGAGATTGACTGAGTTGTTGTTCTGGACATGCTGGCGCCCAGCAACCCAAATCTGCGACCTGGAAGGTCATGACGTGCCTAACTTCAGCTGCATAATCGATGGAGATATGCTTCAGTCTATCTGTATATGTGTGGAAAATTACTGTGTTTATCTATTTCATAGCCAATGAGAATCATTCATCCTGTAAGCAATGACGTAGCTTAGACCTTGGAAATCGTATAACTGCTGTGATCTTTGTAACTGTAAGCGGGGCGGCCTACGAACTCCTGTGCGAGTATTGAAGCTGACTTCTGCTGATGAAACTGCAAACTATCTTCAGTAAATATTTTCTTTAATTTTTTATAATTCTGACTCTGGGTCTTCATTCTTCATATCTGGTTCTGGGTCTTTATCTGTATACCCCTTACAGTTTGGTGGAGGATGCGGCGGGCAATCATTCCGTGGTGACATCTCTGGCAAATCAACACACAAGGTAGTAAGCTTTTATTAATTGTTAGGGCTGTCTGACTGGAAGAGATTTTGAAGGAGAGCGGGAGAGCCTTCACTCCGATGAGGCGAGTGAAGGAGTAAGTTGTAGGCCTACTGCTGAGAGGATAAGAAGTCGCTGAGAGCGTCGTTAAGGGTAACGGCAGCAGACAGCGCAAGCGAAGCGTGCTCTGTGTGGGCCCCGCTGGGCATTAATGGTGTAGCACCACCCCAGCAGAGTACGTCCCTGGACGGGAGGTCCAGTGGCACCGTAAACCTGCTCAATCTCTTCCATCTCAGATAGGGGATCCCCGAATTTAGTGAATCAGGCAGTTAGGGATACTAACAAAAATAGGGTTGTTTGCCAGGGATGCATCAGGAACGATCCCGAGAGAGAAAAAAAAAAGAAAAAAAAAGTTGTGACCCAAATTGGCATGGACCAGTATATGTAACTGTGATTTTGGAGTATACTCTGCAGTTTCATCACGGAGAAGCCAAGCTGTGTTGTTCAAAGATCGCCGCCTCCATTTCTGCAATGACTTCAGGTGAGTTTGAACTGTTATTAAGATATGGCAGACAAACTGAGTAACTTGATCAGTAACCTGAACAGTCCTGAAACTAATAGTGAGACAGAAAAGAGCGAACGCTGTAAGCAGCTGTGCTCTGAAGCCCTCACTTCAGAGAAATTTGCAGAAATTATTAAGTAAATGGTTGTCTTGATAAGTTTTGCTTCTGTTTGGAAATTTAAACAACAACTTGACTGGCTACAAACAAACAAAGAAACTGAAAAATTAAAATGTTGAGCCTTGTATTGCTTACGATGATTACAAAAAGAAAGTATATTAAATTATGGGTCGAAGATCATTTCCTTGGACAAGTGTGACTAAAGTTAAACAGACACTTTGTGAAAACAACTTAGAATATTTTGCAGCTTATGACAATTAATGTTCTGCCAATAATAATGATGAAGATTATGATTGGGCTATTATGATTAAATCAGCCACTGGTGGACTGTAAAAGAATACAGAGAACTGCTTATCAGCTCGGTTTGCATTCCTGTTTGGGACACACTGCTTCAAGGGTGTGCAGTAAGTTGGAGCCGAGAGTGTTTTAATGGTGGTCATCAGGACCATTTAATACGTAACTGTAAATGCCCACCGAGAAGGTGTTTAAAATGTGATAAAATGACAACACATTTTTGGTAATAATATTGGCTTGAAAGTAGATCAGTGTTTAAATGACGACAGTGACATTTTTCGTCTGAGAAATAAGAGATAAAAAGGTCAAAAGATTGAAGTCTTAAAGTGAATCCTTTTGAAGAAAATATCTATAATAGTAATTTCTATAATAGTAATTTTTATAAGTGAATTGATGAATACAGGTTGATGTAAAATTAATGACTCCAACAGATGTGAGTTGCAAAATATATCAAAGTAACTAAAAGGATGATTGTGTTGTAATTAAACATTTTAAAAAGGTTTTAGATGATATAGAGAGACTAATCTCACAGATGATTTACAATAACTGCAAAAGTATCACAAGCAGAGAGTGCTTGCCTCGTCAAACTTATAGTGTGAATCCTAATTGGAGATTGATAAACTCCAAGAGAAAACTAGTCAAATATTAAACTATGGTTGAGAACTTGACAATTAAAATTGAGATTGAGAAATGTGAAACGTTATTGAGAACTAGAATAATTATTTTTATGTAAGAACAAATAAGCAGAAGTAGTAGGCTACTGAATTAACAGTTGCTAAATGTAAAATGTGTAGAAAGGCATCTGATTAAACAAACAGCTTGAAAAGTTGACCATGAAAGAGCTAGAAGCTGATGTTTTGCTTTCAAAAGATAAGTCTGCTATTGGCTGTAATGAAACAGTTCGCTTATCTAAATCTGATGTGTGCTGTGGCTGAAACAGCCAGTGCGACAGAGACTCAATCTGAATGGAAATTTGTAATGTCTAGATTCCCTGACGTGGGCAAAAGACAACTGTAAAACTATGTTTATTTGAAAACACATGTAATTTCTGGCAAAGATGCCTTAAGCTGGGATAGAGTTAAAAGATGGTAGATAAAAGTTTGATGTTAGAAGTATATGAGAGAGCAGTGTACCAGTCTTGAATGCCTCAGAGTCTCTCTCTCATTCAATGTCATCTAAAAGCTGTTATCTGAGCCTGTGTCATAAGTGATAATAAGCTATTTATAGTAAAGCACAGTGTTTCAGTTGAAAACCATAGACACAGAGATGTTAAAAGAAATCATTACCATTCAGAGGGCAATTTGTATTTAAATGTTAAAAATGTTAAAAGTAAAACTGAATGACTTTAAAGAAGTCTTTAAAATAATACAGACCTTAAACGATAGAGGTGACATTTTGATTAGCGTATTTTAGGACCAGTAACAACTTTGTCTCATTTAGTCTCCACCATTCAGGACCGATGGCTCCGGCTACAGATGAAGTACACTGAATGTACGGCTGTGATCTAAATTCACTGAGTATAGTCTAAGTAGCTAGGTTGCTGCTTTTAAGATAGTTAATGGATTTAAGTGATTAAATACTGTTGTTATTAACCTGTCTCCCTGTGAACACTATTAGGCAATCGGAATGGCTCTGGTGACTCTTGAACGTGCCTTTCCTAAGCTCCAGAAAACAGCTGAGTTCTGTTGAAGAAAACTGATTGTATTGGGAAAGAGCGGTCACCAGTGTGTACGTGTGTACGAGTGGCTACTCAATGACGGGATGATCTTCCTGGCCAGGGGACAGCCTAACGCAGGGGGTCACGAACATTGGGCACCTCCGGATGGAGGTGTTATTTGTGAGAAAGGTATGAGAGTTGAGCGCTGATTACTGGAGGCCACCGGGGTCAGCAGAGCATTGAGAGGTGAGATGCGCTGTGAGGTTAAAATTAATGTTACGGCAGTCTGACCCAGAAATGTGAGTTCCTCTATACCACTCACCAGAAACCGCATTGATTGTATGTCTTGTTTTTCATTGTGACAAGTGTCTGCAACTATGCCAGGGGACGACACCCTGAAGAGAAGAAAATTAAAGATAAATAGCTAACGGGAGTGGGCTTTCAGGAGCCAGCTGATTCCATGAGGTGATTGCCATTATTTGCTGCGGAGACATTAACAAAACTTAATTATATGAGGGACATGATGTTGGTTCCCATATGGGCAAGTAAAATGTATAGAAGAGTTAATGTTGAGCTAATATGTCTATAACATAGTTTTAACTCCTGAAGGTCGTTAGGCATGGTGGTGGCTAAAGATGAAGACAGGCTTTTGTAGGTTTGAGAAGAGTCTGGATAACAAAGGTGAATGGTAAAAGGTTAATGTAATAAATTTAATATTACATTTTGTCTAAATTACAGTCTTAGGAGGCTGTTGAAAAGATTATTTGTTTATGGCGCTTTTCCATTACCAGTACCAGCTCGACTCGGCTCGACTCGCCTCGGCTCACCTCGACTCGGCTCGCTTTTCGCTCCGTTTTCCATTGCAGATAGTACCGCCACAAATAGTACCCGGTAGTCATAGCGACGCCGCAGGAAACTGCCGTGACGTAATCTTATACGCGACACACATCCGCTACCCACACACACAGGACAATGGGGGAAATCGAGTATATGCTGTTTTTGATCCTCGGGATGTGGCTGTTTCTCACAGCAAGAAGACAAACGTTGTTTCATGAGAGGCTGAGGGCAGAAAAACGAAACACTGCTGAAAAAAACAGGAGAGTTTGGGAATTACTACAGAGTTCAGACTACGAGACGAATCCGGTTGTTCAAAGCCGACGCAAGAGGGTAAGTTATGCTAACATAGCTAACGTTTGCATATGTGTAAATACTATACTATATGCAAAGTATTTAATCAACTTTATAGCTACCAGTATTACGTACTAAAATGTGCATGGTTTATGTGTTTCAGATCTGTTTAGCTTTGCAAAGTCGCCGCGGCAAACCGTCTGTTTGGGCTTTCAACCGAGCTACCGAGTGGTGGGATGTTATTGTTCCTGGTTTCACAAACGCGCAGTGGGTTCAGAACTTCAGAATGTCGGAAGAAACATTCATATATTTGTACAACAAACTGCGTCCAGTGATGGAGAGACAAGGTCCTTCAAGGTGTTGTAGATGGAAAAGGACTGTTCTGGAACGTGTTTGCAGGACTGCCTGGCAGATTGCATGATGCTCGTGTTTTAAGACTGTCCACATTGTGGGAGTTGGCCAGCCGTGGCAACCACTTTCCAGCTTACACCAGGAATATTGGTGGGGTGAATGTTGCCTACTACATCCTGGGAGATTCTGCCTATCCCCTGCAGAACTGGCTCCTAAAGCCATTCACTGACACTGGACGGCTGACAGTAGAACAGCAGATCTACAACAAGAAAATATGTCGAGCACGGGTAGTGGTTGAAAACGCTTTTGGTAGACTGAAGGGAAGGTGGCGTTGCCTCATGAAAAGAAATGACTGTGATGTTACAATCGTGAAATCTATGATTCTTACTTGCTGTGCTTTGCATAACCTTTGTGAGAGTCATGGAGAGGACTATGACGATGACTGGGATGCACCTGCAGCAGCAGAGCCTGTGGTGCCAGTGGCACAGGGTGTTGAGGAGGAGGGCAGAGATGTACGGGAGGGTCTGATGCGTTATTTTAATTGCTAAATAAATACATTATCATTAAATATGTTGTCTCTGCTGTTTTTCATTAAAGGTTATCACAGTATAAAATCTGAAAATACTTGTTTAAACCCTTGTAAAAAGGCAAACCATCAAAAAAAGACACTGTTTGTAATAAGTTTCAAAAAGGTTTTATTTAAACACGCATACAAATAGAAAAAAATATAATATTAATATAAATTCACACATCCAACTATATACATATGTTACATGTAGTGCAAACATTAAATTAAAATAAACAATGGGGTTTCAGTCCAGGGGCGGTGGAACAGCATCCCGCCGGTTCAGTGCCTGGACAAGCTGGCTCAGGGTTCCCAGAAAGGCCTGGTTGAAGGACGACATTGCAGCCATCTCCTCTCTCCTTAAAGCCGCTTCTAGTTCTCGGGCATGTGCTGCATCATCGAGTGCCATCTGTAAATGGCGCTCCCGCTGTGCCCGGTTCAATTCCAGCTGCTCGACATCCGATGTCTGCATCTCCCTCAGGACAGTCAGATGCTCCTGTTCCCTCTTTCGTTTCCTCCGTCCTGGCCAAAAAAATAATTACAATGAATGAGTTATAAAGAAAAACGGACAAGTCATGTTTCATTCAAAGGTTGTGTGTGTTGTAAATTGTTCACATGTATTATCATTACAGCTTCTACATAAAAAAAGACAAGCCCACAACTTACTATTACTTATATAGTATATAATGACTTAACATCTGAGTAAATGTATTTAATGTATTTATTAAACATCTATTTTAGTAAATGTCAACTTTAAAATACCATGTGTACAGTATAGGTGTACGTCTGGAAAGTTATAAAAATACTGAACAGGTTTATTAATGAATCCTGCATTCCCATAACTGGGAATGCTTCCTGTTGTTATGCAAGTATGTTTACGTTATATTAATGAGTTATTGATACAATTAATGATATATTAAAAAGTGTGTATAGATTCACAGACAACAGGCTAGAAGAGTTTACTTTTTCTCCAATATACTAACCGGTTGCCGGTGTCGACGCTGCTGCGGGTCTCGGTGTCGACGCTGCTGATCTTGTTGGTGTCGATGGTGCCGCTGGTTCCGGTGCCGACGTGGCATCAGTGGGAGTCACTGAACCATTCTCGCTCGTCGAAAAGGAATCTAGATAGAAAGATCATACAAAAGTCAACACAATACGAAAATAGCAATGGCAGATAGTTAGCGGTAGCAGCAATTGTTATCTGCGACACAAGTTTACAGTCTTCGATGTTATAAGTGAGCTTCAGCTTTTCAAAAGCCAGCCTACAGAAAACAAAACTCTCAAGCAGAGTGCGCCTACATGATTAATGTAATGTAAATTTTAAACACTCACCATCCTCCAACAGCGACTCCAACAAACTGGTGGCCGAGTCAAGTCCACCCTCCCTCCCGTTGCTCGCCGGTCTATGGCCGTAGATACCGTCCATCTGTTCGTACCACTTCCAGCTTTTTCGGTTTGAACCACTGCGGCCGTTGTGGTCCTTTACAGCTCTGTAGTCACTTTTCAGTTTTTTTAACTTTTCCCTACATTGCTGGAAAGTCCTGTTGTAGCCATGTGTGGACAGCAGTTCGGAGATTTCTTGATAAACTTTTTCGTTCCTCGTTGCCCCATCAAGCTCTCGCTGGATCCTTTCTTCGGCAACCAAACATAGGAAAGTCTGCACCTCCTCGTTTGACCACGGCGTATTCTTCCGAGTTGCCATAATAGTAAGTTTAGTATATCTGGGCAAACTATTTAAAAATGGCGGGGTTATTCTCTGGTTATTCTGGATACTCCGTCTGCGGCGTGCAATGATGACGCAGTGAATAGTGACGATTCTCTCTGACCAATCAGCAGTCGGCATTGTATTACGTCATATTTTAGTATCGCCTTAGCTCGCTTAGAACCTCGCCGGAGGTGGTACGAAAAAAAGTACCCGAAAGCAGGTACAGGTACAACTTTTACACAGTGGAAAACCAAACAAAGGCGAGTCGAGTCGAGCCGAGCCGAGCCAAGGCGAGCTGGTACTGTGTAGTGGAAAAGCGCCATTAGAGAGAGAGAGACTGTCTGAGTGGAGGCAGGGATGGTAACTGTGTCTGTCTTTCTGTTATCGGCCTGCTAGAGCAAGCTGAAGCAAAATAGTGATAATGAACCAAAATCCAGCTGACTTTTCTAAGATCAAATGAATAATGAACAGACATGCTTTGAAACTGGTTAAGAGACCATGTAAAAGTAGGTAAAAGCTACAGTAAAATGTGAAGTTTAAAATCTTACTTAAAATTTAAATCTTTTTAGAGATGATATAATGAAAAGCGAACATTAAAAATGAACAGTTAAAATATGTGTCTAATATGTGTGTGTGTGATGGTGACTGCACTCTATGTCTTGTATGTGTTAGTTTGGGGTACTATTATTTCCTGATTTTGAGGATATTGTGTCATTAACCTCTTGTTTTTTAATATGGTGCCTGGTAGGTCAGGTCAATAAGTTCATGCCATTTTTTTAAGTGCCAGGTCCAAACAAAGAGAGTTTCAGTTCATCTCCACCTGCCAGCTGCTAATGTATTGCGAAAATTCTTGCTGACCGCACAACACGGCTTCCAGCCTACATCCAAAAGTCTTGCGTTGGTGGTATAGTGGTGAGCATAGCTGCCTTCCAAGCAGTTCATCCGGGTTCGATTCCCGGCCAACGCATCACATTTGTAAATTAAAGACCTTGATTATGAGCATTCTTGCTATGGGTTCGATTCCTGGGGCAGTCCATTCTTGCTGTATGCGTTCGATTCCCGGCCAACGCATTGCATTTTTCTCAAGCTGTCTTTAAAACAGTCGTCCGAGGCCCCTTGCCAACTTCTCCTGTAACTTGTTTCCTGGAGCAAAACATTTGTTAAGGTCTTTTGGCAGCAGTAAAGGACTGGATCTCCCCGTCGGGGAATCGAACCCCAGTCTTCCGCGTGACAGGCGGAGATACTTTCCACTATACTAACGAGGAGTTGCAGAGACAGGTAGTTGTATCCGATCAGCGCGGCTTCCAGGAACGGCGTCATGCGTCATTTTAGCTCAACGCTTCACAGAAGCCAGTGAATCCAAAAAATAATCTAATACCGTTTAAATATGAAGTGTCTGTATAAAACGTGTTACATTATTAAATTAGAGACCTTGTTTTTTAATATGGTGTTGTAGGATTACAAATTTTATTTAAATGTTTAATTTAGATTTCCAATACAATAGTATTTTATATAGAGAAAGTTTATAAATGATGAGACCAGGAAATCTCTGCAAACGGTAGGGGTTCCCAGCAGGATATTCCTGACTGTCCCATCTCAGTGCGAGAAGGCTAGGCTTTTCCTGTTCTCATTGTTTTACCGGGTGAAGAGTCATGCTGAGCAAGTTTGAACACCTGCTATTTTATTACTGAGACCATTTGTCTTGGAGTTCTTATCTCAGTGTGAGAAGTCCTGCACCGTTCTGTTCTCATGTTTCAGCTCATTTACATGCTTTGTTCCTCACAATGTAATCCCTCCCCCTTGAAATGTATATAAACTACAATGTAAAGTTCCCTTAGTTAGACGATGTTGGAATGACTGCAGCTACCGACAAGCAATAAAGAACTTCTGCTTGGAAAACTTCCACTGTCTCCTGGTCTGAGCTTCTAACTTTTCTACAAAGAAAAAGATCACTACAGTGCCTGGTAGGTCAGGTCAATAAGTTCATGCAATTTTTTTAAGTGCCAGGTCCAAACAAAGAGAGTTTCAGTTCATCTGCACCTGCCAGCTGCTAATGTATTGCGAAAATTCTTGCTGACCGCACAACCGGGCTTCCAGTCTACGTTCAAAGGCCTGCGTTGGTGGTATTGTGGTGAGCATAGCTGCCTTCCAAGCAGGTGACCGGGTTCGATTCCCGGCCAACGCATCACATTTGTAAATTAAAGACCTTGATTACGAGCATTCTTGCTATGGGTTCGATTCCTGGGTCTGTCCATTCTTGCTGTATGGGTTCGATTCCCGGCCAACGCGTTGCATTTTTCTCAAGCTGTCTTTAAAACAGTCGTCCGGGGCCCCTTGCCAACTTCTCCTGTAACTTGTTTGCTGGAGCAAAACTTTTGTTAAGGTCTTTTGGCAGCAGTAAAGGACTGGATCTCCCCGTCGGGGAATCGAACCCCAGTCTTCCGCGTGACAGGCGGAGATACTTTCCACTATACTAACGAGGAGTTGCAGAGACAGGTAGTTGTATCCGATCAGCGCGGCTTCCAGGAACGGCGTCATGCGTCATTTTAGCTCAACGCTTCACAGAAGCCAGTGAATCCAAAAAATAATCTAATACCGTTTAAATATGAAGTGTCTGTATAAAACGTGTTACATTATTAAATTAGAGACCTTGTTTTTTAATATGGTGTTGTAGGATTACAAATTTTATTTAAATGTTTAATTTAGATTTCCAATACAATAGTATTTTATATAGAGAAAGTTTATAAATGATGAGACCAGGAAATCTCTGCAAACGGTAGGGGTTCCCAGCAGGATATTCCTTACTGTCCCATCTCAGTGCGAGAAGGCTAGGCTTTTCCTGTTCTCATTGTTTTACCGGGTGAAGAGTCATGCTGAGCAAGTTTGAACACCTGCTATTTTATTACTGAGACCATTTGTCTTGGAGTTCTTATCTCAGTGTGAGAAGTCCTGCACCGTTCTGTTCTCATGTTTCAGCTCATTTACATGCTTTGTTCCTCACAATGTAATCCCTCCCCCTTGAAATGTATATAAACTACAATGTAAAGTTCCCTTAGTTAGACGATGTTGGAATGACTGCAGCTACCGACAAGCAATAAAGAACTTCTGCTTGGAAAACTTCCACTGTCTCCTGGTCTGAGCTTCTAACTTTTCTACAAAGAAAAAGATCACTACAGTGCCTGGTAGGTCAGGTCAATAAGTTCATGCAATTTTTTTAAGTGCCAGGTCCAAACAAAGAGAGTTTCAGTTCATCTGCACCTGCCAGCTGCTAATGTATTGCGAAAATTCTTGCTGACCGCACAACCGGGCTTCCAGTCTACGTTCAAAGGCCTGCGTTGGTGGTATTGTGGTGAGCATAGCTGCCTTCCAAGCAGGTGACCGGGTTCGATTCCCGGCCAACGCATCACATTTGTAAATTAAAGACCTTGATTACGAGCATTCTTGCTATGGGTTCGATTCCTGGGTCTGTCCATTCTTGCTGTATGGGTTCGATTCCCGGCCAACGCATTGCATTTTTCTCAAGCTGTCTTTAAAACAGTCGTCCGGGGCCCCTTGCCAACTTCTCCTGTAACTTGTTTGCTGGAGCAAAACTTTTGTTAAGGTCTTTTGGCAGCAGTAAAGGACTGGATCTCCCCGTCGGGGAATCGAACTCCAGTCTCCGCGTGACAGGCGGAGATACTTGCCACTATACTAACAAGGAGTTGCAGAGACAGGTAGTTGTAACCAATCAGCGCGGCTTCCAGGAACGGCTTCATGCGTCATTTTAGCTCAACGCTTCACATAAGCCAGTGATTGCAAAAAATAATCTAATACCGTTTAAATATGAAGTGTCTGTATAAAACGTGTTACATTATTAAATTAGAGACCTTGTTTTTTAATATGGTGCCTGGTAGGTCAGGTCAATAAGTTCATGCCATTTTTTTAAGTGCCAGGTCCAAACAAAGAGAGTTTCAGTTCATCTCCACCTGCCAGCTGCTAATGTATTGCGAAAATTCTTGCTGACCGCACAACTGGGCTTCCAGCCTACATCCAACAGTCTTGAGTTGGTGGTATAGTGGTGAGCATAGCTGCCTTCCAAGCAGTTGAGCCGGGTTCGCTTCCCGGCCAAAGCATCACATTTGTAAATTAAAGACCTTGATTACGAGCATTCTTGCTATGGGTTCGATTCCTGGATCGATCCATTCTTGCTGTATGGGTTCGATTCCCGGCCAACGCATTCCATTTTTCTCAAGCTGTCTTTAAAACAGTCGTCAGGGCCCCTTTCCCACTTCCCTGTAACTTGTTTGCTGGAGCAAAACTTTTGTTAAGGTCTTTTGGCAGCAGTAAAGGACTGAATCTCCCCGTCGGGGAATCGAACCCCAGTCTCCGCATGACAGGCGGAGATACTTTCCACTATACTAACAAGGAGTTGCAGAGACAGGTAGTTGTATCCGATCAGCGCGGCTTGCAGGAAAGGCGTCATGCGTCATTTTAGCTCAACGCTTCAAAGAAGCCAGTGAATCCAAAAAATAATCTAATACCGTTTAAATATGAAGTGTCTGTATAAAACGTGTTACATTATTAAATTAGAGACCTTGTTTTTTAATATGGTGCCTGGTAGGTCAGGTCAATAAGTTCATGCCATTTTTTTAAGTGCCAGGTCCAAACAAAGAGAGTTTCAGTTCATCTCCACCTGCCAGTGGCTAATATATTGCGAAAATTCTTGCTGACCGCACAACAGGGCTTCCAGCCTACATCCAACAGTCTTGCGTTGGTGGTATAGTGGTGAGCATAGCTGCCTTCCAAGCAGTTGACCCGGGTTTGATTCCCGGCCAACGCATCACATTTGTAAATTAAAGACCTTGATTACGAGCATTCTTGCTATGGGTTCGATTCCTGGATCGATCCATTCTTGCTGTATGGGTTCGATTCCCGGCCAACGCATTCCATTTTTCTCAAGCTGTCTTTAAAACAGTCGTCAGGGCCCCTTGCCAACTTCCCTGTAACTTGTTTGCTGGAGCAAAACTTTTGTTAAGGTCTTTTGGCAGCAGTAAAGGACTGAATCTCCCCGTCGGGGAATCGAACCTCAGTCTACGCATGACAGGCGGAGATACTTTCCACTATACTAACAAGGAGTTGCAGAGACAGGTAGTTGTATCCGATCAGCGCGGCTTGCAGGAACGGCGTCATGCGTCATTTTAGCTCAACGCTTCACAGAAGCCAGTGAATGCAAAAAATAATCTAATACCGTTTAAATATGAAGTGTCTGTATAAAACGTGTTACATTATTAAATTAGAGACCTTGTTTTTTAATATGGTGCCTGGTAGGTCAGGTCAATAAGTTCATGCAATTTTTTTAAGTGCCAGGTCCAAACAAAGAGAGTTTCAGTTCATCTGCACCTGCCAGCTGCTAAAGTATTGCAAAAATTATTGCTGACCGCAGAAAAGGGCTTCCGGTCTACATCCAACAGTCTTGCGTTGGTGGTATAGTCGTGAGCATAGCTGCCTTCCAAGCAGTTGACCCGGGTTCGATTCCCGGCCAACGCATCACATTTGTAAATTAAAGACCTTGATTACGAGCATTCTTGCTATGGGTTCGATTCCTGGGTCTGTCCATTCTTGCTGTATGCGTTCGATTCCCGGCCAACGCATTGCATTTTTCTCAACCTGTCTTTAAAACAGTCGTCCGAGGCCCCTTGCCAACTTCTCCTGCAACTCGTTTGCTGGAGCAAAACATTTGTTAAGGTCTTTTGGCAGCAGTACAGGACTGGATCTCCCCGTCGGGGAATCGAACCCCAGTCTCCGCGTGACAGGCAGAGGTACTTTCCACTATACTAAAAAAGAGTTGCAGAGACAGGTAGTTGTATCCGATCAGCGCGGCTTCCAGGAACAGCGTCATGCGTCATTTTAGCTCAACGCTTCACAGAAGCCAGTGAATCCAAAAAATAATCTAATACCGTTTAAATATGAAGTGTCTGTATAAAAAGTGTTACATTATTAAATTAGAGACCCTTTTTTTTAATATGGTGCCTGGTAGGTCAGGTCAATAAGTTCATGCAATTTTTTTAAGTGCCAGGTCCAAACAAAGAGAGTTTCAGTTCATCTGCACCTGCCAGCTGCTAAAGTATTGCGAAAATTATTGCTGACCGCAGAACAGGGCTTCAGGTCTACATCCAACAGTCTTGCGTTGGTGGTATAGTGGTGAGCATAGCTGCCTTCCAAGCAGTTGACCCGGGTTCGATTGCTGACCAACGCATCACATTTGTAAATTAAAGACCTTGATTACGAGCATTCTTGCTATGGGTTCGATTCCTGGGTCTGTCCATTCTTGCTGTATGGGTTCGATTCCCGGCCAACGCATTGCATTTTTCTCAAGCTGTCTTTAAAACAGTCGTCCGGGCCCCTTGCCAACTTCCCTGTAACTTGTTTGCTGGAGCAAAACATTTGTTAAGGTCTTTTGGCAGCAGTAAAGGACTGAATCTCCCCGTCGGGGAATCGAACCCCAGTCTCCGTGTGACAGGCGGAGATACTTTCCACTATACTAACAAGGAGTTGCAGAGACAGGTAGTTGTATCCGATCAGCGCGGCTTGCAGAAACGGCGTCATGCGTCATTTTAGCTCAACGCTTCACAGAAGCCAGTGAATCCAAAAAATAATCTAATACCGTTTAAATATGAAGTGTCTGTATAAAACGTGTTACATTATTCAATTAGAGACCCTTTTTTTTAATATGGTGCCTGGTAGGTCAGGTCAATAAGTTCATGCAATTTTTTTAAGTGCCAGGTCCAAACAAAGAGAGTTTCAATTCATCTGCACCTGCCAGCTGCTAATATATTGCGAACATTCTTGCTGACTGCACAAGAGGGCTTCCAGTCTACATCCAACAGTCTTGTGTTGGTGGTATAGTGGTGAGCATAGCTGCCTTCCAAGCAGTTGACCTGGGTTAGATTCCTGGCCAACGCATCACATTTGTAAATTAAAGACCTTGATTACGAGCATTCTTGCTATGGGTTCGATTCCTGGGTCTGTCCATTCTTGCTGTATGCGTTCGATTCCCGGCCAACGCATTGCATTTTTCTCAAGCTGTCTTTTAAACAGTCGTCGGTGGCCCCTTGCCAACTTCTCCTGTAACTTGTTTGCTGGAGCAAAACATTTGTTAAGGTCTTTTGGCAGCAGTAAAGGACTGGATCTCCCCGTCGGGGAATCGAACCCCGGTCTTCCGCGTGACAGGCGGAGATACTTTCCACTATACTAACGAGGAGTTGCAGAGACAGGTAGTTGTATCCGATCAGCGCGGCTTCCAGGAACGGTGTCATGCGTCATTTTAGCTCAACGCTTCACAGAAGCCAGTGAATGCAAAAAATAATCGAATACCGTTTAAATATGAAGTGTCTGTATAAAACGTGTTACATTATTAAATTAGAGACCTTGTTTTTTAATATGGTGCCTGGTAGGTCAGGTCAATAAGTTCATGCAATTTTTTTAAGTGCCAGGTCACAACAAAGAGAGTTTCAGTTCATCTGCACCTGCCAGCTGCTAAAGTATTGCGAAAATTATTGCTGACCGCAGAAAAGGGCTTCCAGTCTACAACCAACAGTCTTGGGTTGGTGGTATAGTGGTGAGCATAGCTGCCTTCCAAGCAGTTGACCCGGGTTCGATTCCCGGCCATCGCATCACATTTGTAAATTAAAGACCTTGATTACGAGCATTCTTGCTATGGGTTCGATTCCTGGGTCTGTCCATTCTTGCTGTATGCGTTCGATTCCCGGCCAACGCATTGCATTTTTCTCAAGCTGTCTTTAAAACAGTCGTCCGAGGCCCCTTGCCAACTTCTCCTGCAACTTGTTTGCTGGAGCAAAACATTTGTTAAGGTCTTTTGGCAGCAGTACAGGACTGGATTTCCCCATCGGGGAATCGAACCCCAGTCTCCGCGTGACAGGCGGAGGTACTTTCCACTATACTAACAAAGAGTTGCAGAGACAGGTAGTTGTATCCGATCAGCGCGGCTTCCAGGAACAGCGTCATGCGTCATTTTAGCTCAACGCTTCACAGAAGCCAGTGAATCCAAAAAATAATCTAATACCGTTTAATATGAAGTGTCTGTATAAAAAGTGTTACATTATTAAATTAGAGACCCTTTTTTTTAATATGGTGCCTGGTAGGTCAGGTCAATAAGTTCATGCAATTTTTTTAAGTGCCAGGTCCAAACAAAGAGAGTTTCAGTTCATCTGCACCTGCCAGCTGCTAAAGTATTGCGAAAATTATTGCTGACCGCAGAACAGGGCTTCAGGTCTACATCCAACAGTCTTGCGTTGGTGGTATAGTGGTGAGCATAGCTGCCTTCCAAGCAGTTGACCCGGGTTCGATTGCTGGCCAACGCATCACATTTGTAAATTAAAGACCTTGATTACGAGCATTCTTGCTATGGGTTCGATTCCTGGGTCTGTCCATTCTTGCTGTATGGGTTCGATTCCCGGCCAACGCATTGCATTTTTCTCAAGCTGTCTTTAAAACAGTCGTCTGGGCCCCTTGCCAACTTCCCTGTAACTTGTTTGCTGGAGCAAAACATTTGTTAAGGTCTTTTGGCAGCAGTAAAGGACTGAATCTCCCCGTCGGGGAATCGAACCCCAGTCTCCGTGTGACAGGCGGAGATACTTTCCACCATACTAACAAGGAGTTGCAGAGACAGGTAGTTGTATCCGATCAGCGCGGCTTGCAGGAACGGCGTCATGCGTCATTTTAGCTCAACGCTTCACAGAAGCCAGTGAATGCAAAAAATAATCTAATACCGTTTAAATATGAAGTGTCTGTATAAAACGTGTTACATAATTAAATTAGAGACCTTGTTTTTTAATATGGTGTTGTAGGATTACAAATTTTATTTAAATGTTTAATTTAGAATTCCAATACAATAGTATTTTATATTGAGAAAGTTTATAAATGATGAGACCAGGAAATCCCTGCAAACGGTAGGGGTTCCCAGCAGGATATTCCTGACTGTCCCATCTCAGTACGAGAAGGCTAGGCTTTTCCTGTTCTCATTGTTTTATCGGGTGAAGAGGCATGCTGAGCAAGTTTGAACACCTGCCATTTTATTACTGAGACCATTTGTCTTGGAGTTCTTATCTCAGTGCGAGAAGTCCTGCACCGTTCTGTTCTCATGTTTCAGCTCATTTACATGCTTTGTTCCTCACAATGTAATCCCTCCCCCTTGAAATGTATATAAACTACAATGTAAAGTTCCCTTAGTTAGACGAGGTTGGAATGACTGCAGCTACCGACAAGCAATAAAAAACTTCTGCTTGGAAAACTTCCACTGTCTCCTGGTCTGAGCTTCTAACTTTTCTACAAAGAAAAAGATCACTACATTGCCTGGTAGGTCAGGTCAATAAGTTCATGCAATTTTTTTAAGTGCCAGGTCCAAACAAAGAGAGTTTCAGTTAATCTGCACCTGCCAGCTGCTAATGTATTGCGAAAATTCTTGCTGACCGCACAATACGGCTTCCAGTCTACAGCCATCAGTCTTGCGTTGGTGGTATAGTGGTGAGCATCCCTGCCTTCCAAGCAGTTGATCTGGGTTTGATTCCCAGCCAACGCATCACTTTTGTAAATTAAAGACCTTGATTACGAGCATTCTTGCTATGGGTTCGATTCCTGGGTCTGTCCATTCTTGCTGTATGGGTTCGATCCCCGGCCAATGCATTGCATTTTTCTCAAGCTGTCTTTAAAACAGTCGTCCGGGGCCCCTTGCCAACTTCTCCTGTAACTTGTTTGCTGGAGCAAAACTTTTGTTAAAGTCTTTTGGCAGCAGTAAATGACTGTATCTCCCCGTCGGGGAATCGAACCACGGTCTTCCGCGTGACAGGCGGAGATACTTTCCACTATACTAACGAGGAGTTGCAGAGACAGGTAGTTGTCCCCGATCAGGCCGACTTCCACGAACGGCGTCATGCGTCATTTTAGCTCAACGCTTCACAGAAGCCAGTGAATCCAAAAAAAAATCTAATACCGTTTAAATATAAAGTGTCTGTATAAAACGTGTTACATTATTAAATTAGAGACCTTGTTTTTTAATATGGTGCCTGGTAGGTCAGGTCAATAAGTTCACGCATTTTTTTTAAGTGCCAGGTCCAAACAAAGAGAGTTTCAGTTCATCTGCACCTGCCAGCTGCTAATGTATTGCGAAAATTCTTGCTGACCGCGCAAGAGGGCTTCCAGCCTACATCCGACAGTCTTGCGTTGGTGGTATTGTGGTGAGCATAGCTGCCTTCCAAGCAGGTGACGGGGTTCGATTCCCGGCCAACGCATCACATTTGTAAATTAAAGACCTTGATCACGAGCATTCTTGCTATGGGTTCGATTCCTGGGTCTGTCCATTCTTGCTGTATGGGTTCGATTCCCGGCCAACGCATTGCATTTTTCTCAAGCTGTCTTTAAAACAGTCGTCCGGGCCCCTTGCCAACTTCCCTGTAACTTGTTTGCTGGAGCAAAACTTTTGTTAAGGTCTTTTGGCAGCAGTAAAGGACTGAATCTCCCCGTCGGGGAATTGAACCCCAGTCTCCGCGTGACAGGCGGAGATACTTTCCACTATACTAACAAGGAGTTGCAGAGACAGGTTGTTGTATCCGATCAGCCGGGCTTGCAGGAACGGCGTCATGCGTCATTTTAGCTCAACGCTTCACAGAAGCCAGTGAATGCAAAAAATAATCTAATACCGTTTAAATATGAAGTGTCTGTATAAAACGTGTTACATTATTAAATTAGAGACCTTGTTTTTTAATATGGTGCCTGGTAGGTCAGGTCAATAAGTTCATGCAATTTTTTTAAGTGCCAGGTCCAAACAAAGAGAGTGTCAGTTCATCAGCACCTGCCAGCTGCTAAAGTATTGCGAAAATTATTGCTGACCGCAGAACAGGGCTTCCAGTCTACATCCAACAGTCTTGCGTTGGTGGTATAGTGGTGAGCATAGCTGCCTTCCAAGCAGTTGACCCGGGTTCGATTCCCGGCCAACGCATCACATTTGTAAATTATAGACCTTGATTACGAGCATTCTTGCTATGGGTTCGATTCCTGGGTCTGTCCATTCTTGCTGTTTGCGTTCGATTCCCGGACAACCCATTGCATTTTTCTCAAGCTGTCTTTAAAACAGTCGTCCGAGGCCCCTTGCCAACTTCTCCTGCAACTTGTTTGCTGGAGCAAAACATTTGTTAAGGTCTTTTGGCAGCAGTAAAGGACTGGATCTCCTCGTCGGGGAATCGAACCCCAGTCTCCGCGTGACAGGCGGAGGTACTTTCCACTATACTAACAAAGAGTTGCAGAGACAGGTAGTTGTATCCGATCAGCGCGGCTTCCAGGAACGGCGTCATGCGTCATTTTAGCTCAACGCTTCACAGAAGCCAGTGAATCCAAAAAATTATCTCATTCCGTTTAAATATGAAGTTTATGTATAAAACGTGTTACATTATTAAATTAGAGACCTTGTTTTTTAATATGGTGCCTGGTAGGTCAGGTCAATAAGTTCATGCAATTTTTTTAAGTGCCAGGTCCAAACAAAGAGAGTGTCAGTTCATCAGCACCTGCCAGCTGCTAAAGTATTGCGAAAATTATTGCTGACCGCAGAAGAGGGCTTCCAGTCTACATCCAACAGTCTTGCGTTGGTGGTATAGTGGTGAGCATAGCTGCCTTCCAAGAAGTTGACCAGGGCTCGATTCCTGGCCAACGCATCACATTTGTTAATTAAAGACCTTGATTACGAGCATTCTTGCTACGGGTTCGATTCCTGGGTCTGTCCATTCTTGCTGTATGGGTTCGATTCCCGGCCAACGCATTGCATTTTTCTCAAGCTGTCTTTAAAACAGTCGTCCGGGCCCCTTGCCAACTTCTCCTGTAACTTGTTTGCTGGAGCAAAACTTTTGTTAAGGTCTTTTGGCAGCAGTAAAGGACTGGATCTTCCCGTCGGGGAATCAAATCCCGGTCTTCCGTGTAACAGGCGGAGATACTTTCCACTATACTAACGAGGAGTTGCAAAGACAGGCAGTCGCCCCCGATCAGCGCGACTACAGCTCGCTGCAAACAGCCTTCCCACTTCCAGGAACGGTGTCATATTAGCTCAACGCTTCACAGAAGCCAGTGAATCCACAAAAAGAATCTAATACCATTTAAATATGAAGTGTCTGTATAAAACGTGTCACATTTTTAAATTAAAGACCTTGATTACGAGCATTATTGCTGTATGGGTTCGATTCCTGGGTCTGTCCATTCTTGCTGTATGGGTTCGATTCCCAGCCAACGCATTGCATTTTTCTCAAGCTGTCTTTAAAACAGTCGTCCAGGGCCCCTTGCCAACTTCTCCTGTAACTTGTTTGCTGGAGCAAAACTTTTGTTAAGGTCATTTTGCAGCAGTAAAGGACTGGATCTTCCCCGTTCTCCCGCTTGACAGGCGTAGATACTTTCCACTATACTAACAAGGAGTTTCAGAGACAGGTAGTTGTATCCGATCAGCGCGGCTTCCAGGAACAGCGTCATGCGTCATTTTAGCTCAACGCTTCACAGAAGCCAGTGAATCCAAAAAATTATCTAATTCCATTTAAATATGAAGTTTCTGTATAAAACGTGTTACATTATTAAATTAGAGACCTTGTTTTTTAATATGGTGCCTGGTAGGTCAGGTCAATAAGTTCATGCAATTTTTTTAAGTGCCAGGTCCAAACAAAGAGAGTTTCAGTTCATCTGCACCTGCCAGCTGCTAAGATTCTTGCTGACCGCACAAAAGGGCTTCCAGTCTACATACAACAGGCTTGCGTTGGTGGTATAGTGGTGAGCATAGCTGCCTTCCAAGCAGTTGACCCGGGTTTGATTCCCGGCCAATGCATTGTATTTTTCTCAAGCTGTCTTTAAAACAGTTGTCCGGGGCCCCTTGCGAACTTCTCCTGTAACTTGTTTGCTGGAGCAAAACTTTTGTTAAGGTCTTTTGGCAGCAGTAAAGGACTGGATCTCCCCGTCGGGGAATTGAACCCCAGTCTCCGCGTGACAGGCGGAGGTACTTTCCACTTTCCACAAGGAGTTGCAGAGACAGGTTGTTGTATCCGATCAGCGCGGCTTCCAGGAACGGCGTCATGCGTCATTTTAGCTCAACGCTTCACAGAAGCCAGTGAATGCAAAAAATAATCTAATACCGTTTAAATATGAAGTGTCTGTATAAAACGTGTTACATTATTAAATTAGAGACCTTGTTTTTTAATATGGTGCCTGGTAGGTCAGGTCAATAAGTTCATGCAATTTTTTTAAGTGCCAGGTCCAAACAAAGAGAGTTTCAGTCCATCTGCACCTGCCACCTGCTAATGTATTGCGAAAATTCTTGCTGACCGCAGAACAGGGCTTCCAGTCTACATCCAACAGTCTTCAATAGTGGTGAGCATAGCTGCCTTCCACGCGGGGGCCAGTCGCATGTAGATGTAGAGCGTTGCTAGCCAATAAGAACGCAGGAAATCCCAGGGAGGGCCAGTCGCATGTAGGTGTAGAGCGTTGCTAGCCAATAAGAACGCAGGAAATTCCAGGGAGGCGGGCCTGAAAAAATACACGAAATTACAGGTTCGAGTCTCGTCTCGACCACAACTACCATAAAGTGTATCTAGATTAAAAAATGATTAGAAACTCATGTTAAGTACGATTTACATATAATAAACTAACTTTGTGCACAAAAATAGAATAAAACGTGTAAGATTTGTTGTTGTGTAGAATGTACAAAATGTGCAACTACCTTAATAAACATTTACATTATAATAGGGTTTAGTTTTCTTTAATATAGAAAATATTTGAATGTGAATAATTGTAAAGAACATTTTGATAATGTTTTAGACCTTTACATTTTACATTGAGATATTTACATTATATTTGTTTAACTATGTACAGAAATCCAATATATATATGAAATATAACCAGTAAACACCAAATAGTAAGTTTCTCGTTTTATTTATAGTACAGAAATATACATATTATTATGTAAAACTGAAAAAGGTAATGTATTAAATACTTATAGATTAAACAACAATAACATTAATAATAATAATAATAAAATATAAAGCTGTGGAGAACATAGGAAAAAAACAAGATTTTTTTAAATCAAATAATTATGTAGTGTTTAATGACAACAGTTATTAACATTTAGTGTTTACACATCTGAGCAAGATAAAATAATGCAAGTCAATAAAATTTACTTTAAAAACACTAAAGTACAATGCAAACAAGGACACAATTATTATATAATATAAATATATATAAATATATTTATATAAATAATACCTATATACACCTATATAAATAAAGGTGACTTGACTTGACTTGACTTGACACAATTGTTTGATTTTAATGAACAATGGAAATAAATGTAACAATTTAAAATGATAGATTATAGATTAAACAACAGCAATAATAATATCTAAAGTTGAGGAGAACAGGAAAAAACAAGAAAAAAAGTATTTTAAACTAAACAATTATGTACAGAATATAATAGTACCAGTGCTTAACATTTAGTGTTTTTCAAATCTGAGCAAGATAAAATAATGCAAGTCAATAAATGAACTTAAAAAAACACTAAAATACAATAAAATACAATACTTTTGGTATTTTAATGAACAAATGGAAATAAATTAAATATTTAAAAAAATTATATATATATATATATATATATATATATATATATATATATATATATATATATATATATATATATACACATTAAAAGTGCAATAATATGTATATACATATATGCATAAGATTGTGCAAGGAATGTCTTTGAGCTATAAACAGTATTTGAGGTCTGGGCATGTCATTTGTCAGTGAAGTCATTTTTTCTTTTCCTCAATCCACCTCTGCTTCTCAGCCTCATAGAATGGAGACTGCTGAAAGTCTTTCCATGAAATTTCATTCCCTGAGCCTGATAAAGGGAGAACACTTTAGCAGGACAGTAAATGTATTTGCCTGCCACTCCAGGGAAACCAGTGTGAATATGAGGACTGTTGGGTCCTTGTTTCAGTGGTAGGTGGCAGAATCTGCACAGACGACCAGTAGGATGCTCCATTACTGACTTTCTCTTGCTTCTCTCCTCAATCACCCTCCTATTTACTGCCCCTCTCTGCTTCGAGGACTCCAGTTCTCGCTGAAAAAAAGGAGTCTCTGCAAAGTCTTCAAAGGGCATTCTGGGGTTGGTCAGGCCCTCTGCGGAATATGTGTCAAAAACTTTCTTGGAGCAGTAGAAGTATTTAACATCACCACCTTGATAAAAGAAATGTATTGAGGTGCCATCACCCATGTATCGAGAATTAGGCTGACCACAGGCTAAACAGGATCTAGTGTGCTTTTTTTGCAGCATATGCTGTTGTTGTTGCTGCTGAACTGCCTGCTGCTTCTCTATGATGTCCTTCACCATCTTCTCAAGCGCTGCCTGGTCCAGAAAGACAGTCTCAGGAACACTCTTTGCGGGAGGATTGACTGGGGCAGGTGGCAGTACTGTCACTGGGACACTGATGGTTTCACTGCCTGAGTGAAGAAGCTGCCATAACTGCTGTGTCTCCAGGAGCTTTTCTGGGCTGGTGTTGAGTGAAGCATTAGTGTTCTTTTTTTTAGCAAGGTTTTTTATGTACCTGCTCATGTGCTGCTTTGTGGTTGAGTGCAAAAGGCTGTTTGGGTCAGTGCAGGCACTCTGTACCATAGCAGCATATTCACCATCCACCTTTGTCAGGAGGTCCTTGCTCCCGTGGTGCTTGGCCAGCAAACCATCAATGGCATTTCTCATTGGATCTGTCCATCTGTTATGGTCCAACACAAAGACTCGACCGCCTGTCTTAATGGGTCCAGTCCGAGCAGCACAGGGAGAAGCAGCTAAAGGCAGTGGTGGTGTGCTTGGCAGTTCTAAAAGAGATTCACAAAATTATTAAACGAAGTATTTGTTTTGTGTGCATAGATTAGGCAAACAGATTACACACATTGGTGCCTGTATGAATAATATAATTACCTGCATCTAAAAGAAACTCCTCAGATGTTTGTTCCTTCACTGTCACAGCACTCGGAGTAGAAAAACATTGAAAATGAGAGTCTGTGGGGTGGCCTCTGGTTCAGGAGCAAGAGGGGTCTCAGCAGAAGAGGAATCCTCTAAGCATTTCTGAAATTCAGCAAAATTAGTGTTATATGCGAGCGAGAATTATTAAGTATTTGTTTTTTAATAAAAAGTTTGTTATCAAAGAACTTTAAAGGCTTACCTGAGATGGAAATGAGAACTCAGTGCCAGATGAAGACTCTTCTTGCATTCCTAGGTCTGTCTTCCTGCTTTTGTGTTTGTCAAAGTCAAGAGGCACAGGTCGACAGCCTGGCTCCACATATTGTAGGCCAAACCTCTCTCTTGTGTCCCAGCTGGAGATGTGGAAGGCTGGATATTTGGGTTACCCAGTCACTCTTATAGATGCCCTGTTTAACTCCATCATCAAAACAGGGTCAAACACTCCAGGTAAGACAAGCCCAGGCTGCTTCAGGTCCACCAGCCGCTGATAATTCCAGCGTGCGACACCAGTCATACCCTGCGCCTGGAACAGCTCAGGAGAGACGCGATTACCCGTTACTCACTGAGCCTGGTGGAAATGAAACCCCTCTTGCTGTGAAGTGCCTCTGACAGGGATCCCGATGGGCACAGCAGCTCCTTCACCCTTGACATGATTCAGTTGTACCGAAATTTTAGCATCGAGGGTTTAAAAAGGAAGATGTTGTTGGGATCCTTTGCAAGATGGAAATGGTGAAGTACTTCTTCCACTCTTTGGACCAGCTCTCTAGGATGTGGCACTTTTGTCCTGCAGTGCGCTCTGATGTGCTGCTTTGTGGGATTAGCAGGCTCAATTCCACAGAACTTGTATGCGTTCCTCAGTTTCTCCAGGTCACTCTGATCTACTACGGCAGAAGAGAGGAATTGGCAGAACGAGCTATACAGAGGATGGTGCTCCGAAACACATTCCCTGGTGAATCGCCGCATACAGTGAAACAAGTCTAGTTTAACCACCATGTCCTCATTGTACTTCTGGCAAGCGGCATTTACATTCTTGAGGTTTTCTGATGTAACCTCTGCCACAGTAGCTTCAGTGGTCCTCCAAGCTTCCCACTGCTGGTGCTCATACGGTCCTGGGTCCATCACTCTGAAAGCAGCACAGCAGTCCCTAAGTACATAAAAGGGAAATACATTTTAATTTTAATGTATTCATTACCTTTGCTTACACATCTTGATGTGATGTGTGATGAGATGTGATTATTCTTACCTGTCCACCCACTGGTACTTGGCCTTGGGTATGCTAGCAGCACTGTAGCGATTGGCCATCCCACAGTACATTGAACTCAAGGATTGCTCACTCTCAGACTGCAGCATCACCCAGGACAGGATCATCCAGTTCTCGTTCATCACAGCGTAGGATGACATTGTGCCAGATGAGAGGGTCACTTTTCTAGCAACTTTGCGTGTGTGATCTGATCTGAACACCTGTCCAAAAGTTCCTTGAAGGAGCTGAGTGAGAGCTGCCTCTTGCCGGTGATATTCCTGAAGCAGGCACTCCACCAGATAATGTGCAGACACAGACACCCCATGCCACCCATCAGTATCTTCGTAACCCCCAAACGAAGCAGGTGTGTCATCCTTCCTCAATGCTCCTGTGATGGTTTTCTGGCCATACAGCCCTGCTTCAGCATCCCTGACGTTCTGCACAATGAGAAGGTATGCAAGGTGGGCTCTTTCAAACTTAAGGTGAAGCACCTCAGACAGCTGGTTGGCCTTGTCATTAGGGGATTTTCCAGAGCGCCTCAGTTCATCCATCACAGTTTTACAGATTGCCTTCTTATGAGTGAGGAAGGTTGGCAAGATGTTTCTGAATTGCTGTGGTAGCATGTCCACCCACTGAGGTTTATCAGCGAACCAGTATTTTTTACATGCCTTACAGCACAGACGTGAAGCAAGGATGTAATATTGCCCACTAGTGCCAAGGATCACTCGGGGTCTTCCCACACCTGAGGACACAACATGAGGATTTGGACAGCTGTAGAGTCAGGGCAGGATGTAGTTGTTTCTAAGCCTTTCATTTATACTGTGCTCAGGTTTCCAAATGAAAAAGGGATGGAGCTGGAAGTACTTTGGTGACGGAAGGCTCATGTTTGTCTCTATAAGCTCAGGCTGAGGTGGATAGCGCCACAAGGAGACCATATTCATTAGGTGTCTTACTGGGTGTGATCCTGGCCAGAGCCCCATGGACTCCATCTCTGTTTTCATCCAAATTCTTTGATGAAGAGAGCAGTTCCAGTGGCTAATATCTTGCAAGTAGCTAGTAACAGGTGCTTCCGTCTGTGCAGACGTCATTGATGCAGGAGCTGTAGGTGCTGATTGTGCTGCAGGAGGTGGTACAGAGCCATCAGTCTGTGAAGAAGGTCTACACACAGGAGCTGGTGGATTGGGAGAACTAGAGACTGCATGTGATGGTGGTGAAGGCTGTGGCAGAACTGCACGGAACACAAAGCAAAGGAAATAAATGCATATATATATATGCGTGTATAACACATTTAATGCTCGTGTGTTTAACTGTCTTTACTTTTTTTGTTCAAGTAGCTGGGAACAGGGGTTTCAGTCAGTGCAGACGGCATTGGTGCAGGTGTAGGTGCTGATTGTGCTGCTTGAGGTGGTATAAAGCCTTCACCCTGTGAAGAAGGCCTACACACAGGAGCTGATGTTGATGGAGGCTGCGGCAGAGCTGCAAGGAAAAGCACAGGGAGGAAATTAAAAACATATTAAAACACTGAATGTACATGATATGTATTTGATTGTCTTGACTACATTAAATGACTAATCATTATTTATTATTTTATTCTATGTATTTTGTTATTTATTCTAGTAATGCACATTCTGATAATGTTCAAATGTCTGTAAGTAAACAGTCCACTTTTTCACAACAAATAAAAACAGTTTAAATAGCATGCATAAAATTCATGAAGTGCACTCACCCTCACCACTGGTATATTCAAACCTTAACAGTAGTTAGAACAAAAGAACATGTTTTTTAGAACAGGCAAGAACAGTGCCAAAACAACAAATAAGATAATTAAAAAACAGAAATGTAAGATAAGTCTGTATGTAACCGAATAAGCCTCCAAAACTGATGTGTAAAGTAACCTGTTGTAGATAAGACTGTGGATCCTGTGGCTGCAGATGATCCTAAAAATTAAGCATTATAATTTGAATGGTTTCTCTCCAGTATGTACAATTTTATACCAATTTTATAAGAATTTGACATGGGTATATATAACACACATGACACAATACTTGATTTACTTACTCAGCTGTGTGAGATATTTTGTTGGAGAAATACTAAGCATCATCCTCTCCAGTTCTTCATCCTCCTCCATTACTATAAAATATGACAAATGCATCAGTAGCTAGGCAGGCTTTAAGAATCAATATAAGCAAACTTGCATGAATTTTATTAACTCACCAGGCTGATCAGAGTCAGTAATGGAAGGAACAGGTGGTCTTGCAGCGGAAGCTGATGGTGAGGGCATCGGAGGAGTGTTTTTGGTCATCTGTTTTTGCTGCTGTTTTAAAAGATACTGCTGCAAATTGTACATTTTGCTGCCTGGCACACACTTCTGCCTCATTATAAAGAAAGCATATCCGTCTGCCCTGGTATCCCAAATCTTCCTCCAAGTGTCTTGTGCTCTGGATCCAAATCCAACAGTATTGTCATCCTCTGTCAAAAAAGGCACTGCGTCTGGCCTTTGAGACAGATACTGTTTAAGATCTTCAATTTCCTTGAAGCTTCTTGAATACTCAAGAAAGGAAATGAGGCTATCCTTGCATGGACCCTCTGGGTTGAACTGCCCAGCCTGTTCTTCTTCCTCAACCTTATCGGACAGGTACAAAGCATAGCTGACATCATTCTCTAATAACCACTTGAAAGACTTGCCCTTGTACTTGCCGAACTGAAGAATGCATTCTCCCAACACCTCTTGCTTGTCAGAGACATCCCCTCCTCTATGTAACACAACAGAACGGGCGTTCAACTTGACCAGATCTTCTCTTTGAGGTGTTGACTTGTCCTGCAGTAAAGGGTTGTCTTTAATTCTTTTTGCCTCTTCTGATGGGTCCCGGCGTAAATGGCCTGATGGGCCTTTCCTGAAAGACACTTTGACTTTCCCTGGGAAGAACACAAATAAAAAATGTTAAATTATACCATTAAATTGTACACATATATATATTTGTTTGTAATTTAAATGTAATATATGTGTGTGTCTGATATTAATTACATTATAGGAGGACCAAACCCGCAGAAATTAAATTAATAAATAAACATGTAAACAAATAAAAAGATAAATTTGATAATAGGAAAATAAATAAAGGAATAAACGACTTGATAAAATAAATATGATTTATTCTTTATCAAACTAATTTTTGTATTATTTCCCTTAATTTATTTTCTGCTTTTATTTATTTGTTAATTAATATTTATATTTGGTAAGCAAGACCAACCAACCTAATTATCATGCACATCAAAAAAATGTAAGAATAGATATAAAAATAAAGAAATAAAAATAAAAATAAATAAAGATTAAAATAAATAAATCTGGAAATAAATACATATTGGAATAAATAAATATACAAATAAATGAATGCATAAATAAATATAAGAATAAATGGAACAAACAAATAAATAAAATAATAAATAAATACAATTAAAAATTATACAAATACATTAAAATATAAAAGCAAAAAATTATAAATTAGGGGAAAAATATACAAAAATACATTTGATTAAAATGAATCATATTTATTTTAGCAAGTCGTTTATTCCTTTATTTATTTTCCTATTATCACATTTATTTATCTATCTATTTATACATTTATTTATTCATTAATTTTTAATTGCAAGTTTGGTCCTCCATACTACTGCACATTACATCTTACTGCACTGTTAACATATATTTTAAGCATAGTGAGAGATTAGGATGAAACATTCACCTTTACAAACAAAGATACTCTTATAAAATAACAGCTGTATTCACAACGAGGAGTTTACTGTTTCTTATCGTCACAATCCATTCAACACGATAACAATACGATTACATGACAATATACATGCAATTTAAATTATAAAATATTTGAATAATAATGTATATGCGGTCACCTGAGGGAAAATCTGTCTGCAGGTAGTTTAGACAGCAACAAAACAAAACAAGTTTGCTGACAAGTCGGTAAACAAATATCTCTCCGTTCGTAAAACGGGTCTCCCCTCCTCCACTGCGAATGACTGACAGATGACACTATGCTATTTAAACTCCCCGCCACGGAAAAGCGGAACAGCGCCAGGAAGTCTTCGTGTGGCCAAAGGTATATTGCATCCGTAGTGTTAAGCACTACCATAGAGAATGAATGGGAAAAGTTAAGGGAAGTTAAGCTTAACCATTTTCGACTCCCGCCGCGAAAGGTCCTCAGTTCAAAACTGGCCGGAAACAAGTGGAGGCATTTTAAATATAAATGCTGCAATTCGCTACAAACCCTTACTTTTGAGACAGTTGAAGGCCATCGTACCAAGGAGCTGTAGGCAGACTGTTCGCCTCACACGCGAAGGTTCGAAACTGGGCGGAAACTGTGGGTGGTTTTTGTAAAAATTTCATATGCGATTTTCTGTTGAGCAGGTCAGTACACTTGCAGGGATGTTTGTGGTTCAATCTCTTTAGAAAAGGACAAAAATAAAACAAATGACCATTGAGGTTTCCTGTACAGTAATAAAAAAATGTTTGGTCTGCCAACAAAATTAGCAGCTTTTGCCATGTTAAAAACACTGGGCAGTCTATAGTTTAATTTGCTTTTGAACAAGCGTGCCCTAGAAGAGGTGGGACTGACATACAAATCAAGTTTCCGTAGTGTAGTGGTTATCATGTTCGCTTTATACGCGAAAAGTTCTCAGTTCAAAACCCGGCGGAAACAAGTGGAGGCATTTTAAATATAAATGCTGCAATTCGCTACAAAACCCTTACGTTTGAGACAGATGAAGGCCATCGTACCAAAGAGCTGTAGGTAGACTGCCATGCCGAATGACCTCTATACTGTTGTTTGTGGAATTTACAGACTGTCACACTGCTTGCAGGGCAGATTATGGGAAGGAGCCATCTTCTAAAAATACTATACTATACTACTATACTATACCTCGACTATACTAACGAGGAGTTGTAGAGACCGGTAGATGTACCTGATCAGCGCGACTTCCAAGAACGGCGTCATGTGTCAAATATGAAGTGTCTGTATAAAACGTGTTACATTATTAAATTAGAGACCTTGTTTTTTAATATGGAGCCTGGTAGGTCAAGTCAATAAGTTCATGCAATTTTTTTTAAGTGCCAGGTCCAAACAAAGAGAGTTTCAGTTCATCTGCACCTGCCAGCTGCTAATGTATTGCAAAATTTCTTTGCTGACCGCACAACAGGGCTTCCAGCCTACATCCAACAGTCTTGCGTTGGTGGTATAGTGGTGAGCATAGCTGCCTTCCAAGCAGTTGACCTGGGTTCGATTACCTGCCAACGCATTGCATTTTGCTCAAGCTGTCGTTAAAACAGTTGTCCGGGGACCCTGGCCAGCTCCTCCTGTAACTCGTTTGCTGCAGCAAAACTTTTGTACTGGTCTTTTGGCAGCAGTAAAGGACTGGATCTCCCCGTCGGGGAATCGAACCCCGGTCTTACGCTTGACAGGCGGAGATACTTTCCAATATACTAACAAGGAGTTGCAGAGACAGGTTGTCACCCCCGATCAGCGCGACTACAGCTCGCTACAAACAGCCTTCCCATTTCCAGGAACAGCGTCATATTAGCTCAACGCTTCACAGAAGCCAGTGAATCCAAAAAAAAGAATCTAATACCATTTAAATATGAAGTGTCTGTATAAAAAGTCTCACATTTTTAAATTAAATACCTTGATTATGAGAATTCTTCCTGTATGGGTTCAATTCCTGGGTCTGTCCATTCTTGCTGTATGGGTTCGATTCCCGCCCAACGAATTGCATTTTTCTCAAGCTGTCTTTAGAACAGTCGTCCGGGCCCCTTGCCAACTTCTCCTGTAACTTGTTTGATGGAGCAAAACTTTTGTTAATGTCTTTTGGCAGCAGTAAAGAACTGGATCTCTCCATCAGGGAATCGAACCCCAGACTATAGCGTGACAGGCGGAGATACTTTCCACTATACTAAAGAGGAGTTGCAGAGACAGGTAGTTGTCCCCGAACAGCGCGATTTCCAGGAACGGCGTCATGCATCATTTTACCTCAACGCTTCACAGAAGCCAGTGAATCCAAAAAATAATCTAATACCATTTAAATATGAAGTGTCTGTATAAAACATGTTACATTATTATATTAGAGACCTCTTTTTTAATATGGTGCCTGGTAGGTCAGGTCAATAAGTTCATGCATGCAATTTCTTTAAGCCTACACCCAATGGTCTTGCGTTGGTGGTATAGTGGTGAGAATATCTGCCTTCTAAGCATTTGACCCGGGTTCGATTCCTGGCTAACACGTTGCATTTTGCTCAAGCTGTCATTAAAACAGTTGTCTGGGGACCCTGGCCAGCTCCTCCTGTAACTTGTTTGCTGGAGCAAAACTTTTGTACCGGTGTATCGCTCATTTCCTTTATACGCTTTTTAAAAAGCGTGCACCTAATGATTTATGTCTGAATCCTGAAGATGTGTTTCCATAGTGTAATGGTTATCACGTTCCCGTTACACGCAGAAGGTCCCCAGTTCGAAACTGGGTGGAAACTATGGGTGGTTTTTGCAAAAATATCGTATGTGATTTTCTGTTGAGCAGGTCTGTACACTTGCAGGGATGTTTGTGGTTTAATCTCTTTAGAAAAGGACAAAAATAAAACAAATGACCTTTGAGGTTTCCTGTACAGTAATAAAACATGTTTGGTCTGCCAACAAAATTAGCAGCTTTTTGCCATGTTAAAAACACTGGGCAGTCTATAGTTTCAGTCGCTTTTGAACAAGCGTACCCTAGAAGAGGTGGGACTGACGTCCAAATCAAGTTTCTGTATTGTAGTGGTTATCACGTTCGCTTTACACGCGAAAGGTCCTCAGTTCAAAACTGTCCGGAAACAAGTGGATGCATTTTAAATATAAATGCTGCAATTCGCTACAACACCTTTACTTTTTGAGACAGGTGAAGGCCATCGTACCAAGGAGCTGTAGGCAGACTGCCATGCCGAATAACCTCTGTTCTGTTGTTTGTGGAATTTACAGACTGTCACACTGTTTGCAGAGCAGATTATGGGAAGGAGCCATCTTCTAAAAAGCACATGTCTCTCATCAATAGGTTTCTGTAGTGTAGTGGTCATCACGTTCGCCTAACACGCAAAAGGTCCTCGGTTCGCAACCGAGCAGAAACAGTGGTTGGATTCTGACCGAAAATTTAAACTGTTTACCACGCTAGGTGGGTGCAGCGCTCATTTCCTTTATATGCTTTTTAACAAGCGTGCACCTAAAGATTTATGTCTGCAACATGAAGACTGTTTCCGTAGTGTAGTGTTTATCACGTTTGCCTCACACATGAAAGGTCCCCAGTTCGAAACTGGGCGGAAACTGTGGGTGGTTTTTGCAAAAATTTCGTATGTGATTTTCTGTTGAGCAGGTTGGTACACTTGCAGGAATGTTTGTGGTTTAATCTCTTTAGAAAAGGACAAAAATAAAACAAATGACCATTGAGGTTTCCTGTGTTTCGCTGTAATCCTGCAATTCGCTACAAAACCCTTACTTTTGAGACAGGTCAAGGCCATCGTACCAAGGAGCTGTAGGCAGACTGCCATGCTGAATGACCTCTGATCTGTTGTTTGTGGAATTTACAGACTGTCACACTGCTTGCAGGGCAGATTATGGGAAGCAGCCATCTTCTAAAAAGCACATGCGTCTCATCAATAGGTTTCCGTAGTGTAGTGGATAACACGTTTGCTTTACAATTTTTCTGAAATGTCAGGACTTGAAATTCCAAGTGCCATAGAATCCCATACATTGCACTAAATTTTTACTTTAAAGGTCATGTACTGCAGGTCAGTGTTACTTTAATGTTTGGTTAATTCTAGCATGAACTGAATTGCAGTGCTTTGTCAACATTACTGCATTTCTGGATAAACTTGCCAGAGGGTTAAAGACTCTAGCTTCAGCCCGCAGCCAAAGGTTAGGTTTGTCAGAAGTGGGATTCAAACCCACGCCTCCAATGGAGACTGCGATCTGAACGCCAGCTGCCGAAGGATAGTCCTTCAAAATGGGGATAATGTTGAACGCCACAGCCAATCACGTCGACGCGCTATAACATTTGCAGCCAATTAGAGAGCGCCATTCTTGACATTATAAAATTTTCAGCCAATCAGAGGGGGCCATTCTTGACTTTTTCCTTAACATTTTCGACATTTGACCAATCAGAGTACAAGGAAATGTTGATGGCACGTTTACGCTTAACACCGCTAGGAGGCAGAGCCGGCGGCAGAAACAAATCAATGGACGGGCATTTAATATTCTTGGGGGGGCCTAATTATGACAAACAAATAAATTGTGGGGGGGGGTGCTTACATGCGCTTCATGCACGCAAGGTCTCGCGCTCTCTACCTCTCTGCCGTGCGCGCTGTTTGAACGTATATTCACGTAGACTTTCGAAAACCGGGACATATTCTTCGTAGCCTTTCGAAAACCGGGACATATTCACATAGCCTTTTGAAATTTTTTTGAGCCTTTTGTATATCATAATTCTTATGAGCCTTTTGTATATCAGGGAGAGTTTATACATTTCCCGGGACAGGTTGTTAAAAAGAAGAACAATCCCGGAAAAACCGGGACGGGTGGTAACACTAGCTACAACAGTTTCACAGCGATTTCAATATCCTAACTATAATTAGCCTATTGCCCAATCATATTTCGGCTATCATGAGATATCATGTTACAGTTATAGCCTATAGGCTGTGAACTAACATGAACAAACAATGAACAGCTGTATTTTTATTAATTAACATTAACAAATACAGTAACAAATGTATCGCTCATGGTTAGTTCATGTTAGTCATTAACTAATGTTAACTAATGAACCTTGTCTGCATTGTTCCGTGAACACAGCATGCTATAAGCCAACTTCCTATAATAACAGCCAAATAGTCACAAATCTCAAGTTAAGTATTAAATCAACCATGCATAATCAACTACGACACACTCACACACATATTGCATATCAGTGTCAAATGCATAATTTACATCACGTCTGGTGCAACTTACGAAGAGTAATAAAACCAACTGTCCTACTCACGTTCTAAATACAGCTGAAGTCGACGTTTTTGGGATTGGAATCTCATGAGTTTCTCTTTCCATTCGTTTCTGAATAGGCAAAACCGAGCACGTCGCGTCGCTATAACTTTACCGAGATGCTGCGGTCAGAGCGGCTCAGCGGGAAACCCCTTTTTTGTAAACAATCAGTCAAACTTCCGGGAGTTTTTTTTTATAAGATTAGCCTATAAGTCAAACATTGCACTTAAATACACATCAATAAATATATAAATACTGCACGTAAATTATTATTATTATTATTAAAATAATTTATTAAATGCAAATTGGATGGAGGGGTGGCACAGGAGCTCTCTAGGCGGGCCCGGCCCTCTAAGGCCCGCCCATAGCGCCGGCCTTGCTAGGAGGAGGAGTCAGGAAGCTAGCCAAGTGTCAATCAAGTTGACAAACTGAGCCGAAGGTGTACGAAGTAATAACATATCCTGTGGGGCGTGTCAGAGGGCAAGAAGTTCAGACGTCGAGCATCACTGTCACGGAGGTCAGGTAGCATCATTTTAACGGAGGACTGCGAAACATATTTTCCGGTCACTTTAACGGTATTTTTGGACAATGTCATTTTATATTTGTATATAATTGTATATATATTATAATTGTAAATATCGTGTGTGCTTTTTTTTAAGAAATCATTTTTATTGATAGTAGTTTTGTTCGATATAACCTAACCGTTAGCCCCCCAACAAAAAAAATGTCTGGCAAAAAATCCCATAAAGCCATGTCAGATACTGACTGGATTGCAAGGCTAAAACAGTTTGCCAGCACAGGAGTTTGGCCATCAAATGAGGGTAACAGGCCAGCTCCTCGACAGAAGAAGTGGCATGACGAGTATCAAAGGGTGAGTGTGCTTTTGTCACCTTTGCATGATGTAATAATTCTAATCCTAATCATTTAATTCAATGTCATCATTATTTATAGATATGTATGTAGATAATGTTGCAGGTATTTGAGAATTATGTTTATTTATGTAAACAAAAATTTTTTTTTTGCACTGGGAGATTCAGAGATTTGAGGCAGTGGGGGTGGGGATGTTGAGTGAATGGATATTTTGAAGGTGTGAAATGTTCCTCTCTTAATTCTAGCATGAACTGAATTGCAGTGCTTTGTCAACATTACTGCATTTCTGGATAAACTTGCTAGAGGGTTAAAGACTCTAGCTTGAGCCCGCAGCCAAAGGTTAGGTTTGTCAGAAGTGGGACTCCAACCCACGCCTACAGGGGAGACTGGGACTTGAACGCCAGCTGCCGAAGGATAGTCCGTCAAAATGGGGATAATGTTGAACAATGTTGAACGCCACAGCCAATCACGTCGACGCGCATACAACATTTGCAGCCAATTAGAGAGCGCCATTCTCGACATTATAACATTTGCAGCCAATCAGAGAGCGCCATTCTTGACTTTTTCCTTATCATTTTCGACATTTGACCAATCAGAGTACAAGGAAATATCGATGGCACGTTTACGCTTAGCACCGCTAGGAGGAGGAGTCAGGAAGCTAGCCGAGTGTCAATCAAGTTGCCGAACTGAGCCGAAGGTGTACGAAGTAATGACATATCCTGAGGGGCGTGTCAGAGGTCAAAAAGTTCAGACGTCGAGCATCACTGTCACGGAGGTCAGGCAGCATCATTTTAACGGAGGACTGCGAAACTTATTTTTCGGTAACTTTAACTGTATTTTCGGACAATGTAATTTTATATTTGTATATAATTGTATATATTATAATTGTAAATTTCGTGTGTGCTTTTTTTAAAGAAATAATTTGTATTATAGTAGTTTTGTTCAAAACTATATAACCTAACCGTTAGCCCCCCAACAAAAAAATGTCTGGCAAAAAATCCCATAAAGCCATGTCAGATACTGACTGGATTGCAAGGCTAAAACAGTTTGCCAGCACAGGAGTTTGGCCATCAAATGAGGGTAACAGGCCAGCTCCTCGACAGAAAAAGTGGCATGACGTGTACCAAAGGGTGAGTGTGCTTTTGTCACCTTTGCATGATGTAATAATTGTAATCCTAATCATTTAATTCAATGTCATCATTATTTATAGATATGTATGTAGATAATGTTGCAGGTATTTGAGATTTATGTTTATTTATGTAAAAAAAAACTTTTTTTTTTGCACTGGGAGATTCAGAGATTTGAGGCAGTGGGGGTGGGGATGTTGAGTGAATGGATGTTTTTTTGAAGGTGTGAAATGTTCCTCTCTTGTTCTTTTAAAGGAGGATACAAACTTTACTCTCTCTTTATCTCTAATTTTACAGTTTGTATCTCCCCTTCAAAGAACATGAATAAAAATAAATGACAGACTACAATAAATTAATGTAGCATTCATACTGATAAGTTAGAAATGCATGTATTCTATATTATATGTGTGATAATGTTTACAGATTGAAAGATGTCCGATGCAGTCTCGCGGCCAGACAACCTTGCTCGGAGCGGTCCCAAAGTGCATATGTGGTTTTCACACTCAAAAGGTAACAATGTAAAGATGTAACTTGTATTTTTTTATATATATATAATTTACTGAACAAATTCTTCTCGATCAACAATTATTGTAGCCTATGTATTTTTGTGGTTGTCTTAAGCAGGCCACAGCCTCTATTGGACAAGCACCAAGGGTTGTTGAACAACGGTCTGCCGCTACTGGACCAGCACAGGAGGTCATGGCGCAGAGTCAGCGTCAGCTCCCACCCCAGCCTACTTCTAAAATTATACCAAGTTTGTCAAAGGTAATAACATTTTTTTTATATATAATTGCAGTTTTAATATACGTTTAGTATAAAGGTTTAAGTTCAGTGGAAATGGCTGGTATGTTTTTACACCTACCTGCCAGCTGTCACACCTTGTACAGGGGCGGCTGTAGTCTGCTTATTGGTCAGTTTCACTGTCTCAGGTTGGTTTAGATCAAGTAAAATGGTGAAAGAACAATGTAACCTATGTGATCTCTCTTTCTTCTCTGGGCTCTGCTCTTGCATTCTCCTCTTCCTCTCTAATTGGGCTTTGCCATTATGGGTTAAAGGACACTCGCGTCCTTCATGGCATCTCTCTTGATTTTTCCAACTGGCTATTGAAGCTACGTCTTTCATTCTGTATTTCTCAGGTAACATTCCACTAATGCACAATTAATTATACACGTATTATTAATTAAGTCATCATGAATCTGCTTTGTTGCCATTTCAAGGGTAACCTTCATTACTGTTAATAAACGCTTTCTCTTACAAACTATGTGCAAACTATTTTTGATTTTAAGTCATTTTTAAAAAGTACTTGTTAAATTACTATATACTCACATTCTAGCAATACCTTCCCACACATTTTTCTATTCTAACTGTGCTTATTTCAATCTGTATAAGTAGTAGAGTGTGGTAATACACAGACAAAAAAATAAGTTAAAGAAAGAAAGCAGGTCCTTTAGTTATATAATGAATGATAGGATCAATAGATATTTTCTCATTTTACATTTTATTATATTTTTGGCCAATGTGCTGTTACAATTCAATTTGTCTTTTCATTGAAATTGTTTTGCCCTTTTTTAGTTTACCAAGCCAAGATTTGGTGGGTCCCACATTGCTGCTGCAAAGCCAAATCTGAGTGTGGCTAGGAGACCATCTCAGGCTGTTGACCAACCCAGCGCAGCAGTGTCCAGTGCCCCTACACCAAGCACCACTGTCTCTGTAAGTACTGGCATAATCCACATTGCATTCTAAGACACATTCCACATCTGTGCACTTTTTAGAAATATATTTTGTATGCAGGAAATCTTATCATAATGAATTAAGAGCAATACTATACAGTTTTCACACAAAATGCAGTCAGTGAACACATTTCCACAATGCTTACATTTTCTTAACAGACAAGCTATACCTCCCAACAAAATTATGGATTGTTTTTGTAGTATTAACAAATGTTAACACACACCACCCCACAATAGCAAAAACAATATTCCAAACCTTAGATACAGCATAAAAACCTCGGCTTCTTCAATGATATCAGTTCAAAAACAATATATCTCAGCTGATAATAAACAAACAATTGAATAATTGACACACACCTGATTTATGTTGGGTAAATTGGGCCAACCATAGCTGATTCCAGTCTGGCTTAGACTCAGTGGCAGGGGTTATTTTTTTCTGTTACATTGACACTTATACATTAAAAGGAGGACTTTGAGGAGTGATGTTTTTGGAAACAGAAAAAGACAAACACTGTAATGTCTGGACGAGGAAGAGTAAGAGCAAGGGGCCCAGGGAGAAGAGCAGACCCAGTGAGAGGTGCAGTGAGAGATGCAGTGAGATGTGCGAGAGGTGCAGTGAGATGTGCAGTGAGAGGTGCAGTGAGATGTGCAGTGAGAGGTGCAGTGAGATGTGCAGTGAGAGGTGCAGTGAGAGATGAGAGGTGCAGTGAGAGGTGCAGTGAGAGATGAGAGGTGCAGTGAGAGGAGCAGGGCCAGGGAGAAGCGCAGGCCTAAGGACTTCCAAGGGCTGCAAGAACAGTAGTCAGTGATGAAATTCGTGCCACTATCATTGACCATGTAATCAACCACGGTCTTACACTAAGAGAGGCTGGTAAACAGTAAAGAGAAAAAAAAACTGATTTGCTTTTTACTGGAATACTGTACATGTGGACATACAGTTCCCAACCAATAAATTTAGTGTAAAAATGGTGGATTGCATGTTTTGTATGCAAATACCTGTAAAACTGAAACACAAAAGTCTATGAAGTTTTTGTAATACAATAGCCAGTATTTTGAAACCTGGTGTACTTTGATTGACTGCATGTACCTTGTGAAGTGAAAACAAGTGTTATTCTTTGACAGAATAATTTCATTCTGAGTCAGATTTCCAGTGTTTTGGTAAAGTTAGTGTGTGCAGAGAAAGATGTGTTCTATTTTGAAATGAAGAGTTAGTATATATTTACAGTTTTTTTCAATTGTTTACACGCAATTTTGAAAACCTCTACCTCCTTCTCCTCTTCATCTACCTCCTTCACCTCTTCCTCTACCTCCTTCTCCTCTTCATCTACCTCCTTCTCCTCTTCCTCTACCTCCTTCACCTCTTCCTCTACCTCCTTCTCCTCTTCATCTACCTCCTTCACCTCTTCCTCTACCTCCTTCTCCTCTTCCTCTACCTCCTTCTCCTCTTCATCTACCTCCTTCACCTCTTCCTCTACCTCCTTCTCCTCTTCCTCTACCTCCTTCTCCTCTTCCTCTACCTCCTTCTCCTCTTCATCTACCTCCTTCAACTCTTCCTCTACCTCCTTCTCCTCTTCCTCTACCTCCTTCATCTCCTCTTTGAGCCCCCCCTCTTATTCTCACTCTTCTTCTTCTTCTAGCTCCTTCCATTTTTGTTGAAGACAGGTGAACTCACCTGCTGCCTTTTATAGCACTCCTGAGTGATGCGTTTTCAAATTAGCACATGTGTGCTTCCACGCCTGATGGATGTGCATATCCAATTCATTCATTAGTGTGGTCAATGGCAATCCGGGGCTTTGTAATGACAAGGAAGTAACCTCACAATCCTTATCTGTGTCTAAGGTGTGAAAATGTGTGTAGAGTTTTACAAATCACTGTGTGTAATGTTTTGCTAAAAGGGTAAAGCAGACATTGTGTGTAATGTTGTGCAAATCTGTGGAGGGGTTTTGCTCATTGGAGTAGAATTTTGCAAATTAGGTGGAAATTTTTATTTTAGTGTGTAAACAATCATAAAAATCTGTAACAAAATGTGTTCTTGAGAAGAAAATTATCCATTCGGCCAATTGTGTTTTGTTGGTGTGAGTCTGTGTTAAGAGTTTAGGAAAAAGTATCTGAAGTATGGGTAAGCGCTTGTTAGCGATTGAAAAAAACTGTAAATACTTTTGAAAACAGATTCAAATAATTACAATCCTAAATTGCAATATTATTTCCCACTATTACTGTTTTTGACTGTATTTTAATCATATTTCAAAAACAAAAAGAATCTTACTGAACATAGACCTTTAAACAGTATTGTATAATTCCATCTAGGATTAGTTAAAATTATTGGACAGTTATGACTGTTTCTTTCTCTTGTTATATATGCAACATATATTATATTTCATTGCATGTTGTCTCGGTAAGTAATTTCAAATTGTATTGGTCCAAAATAATTGAATTTGCATATTAACTGTCACAACTCAGTAGAGTCACACAAATTAGTGCTAGCAGCTGACACAATTCTGAAAACTATTGGAACAAATGTATACATTTTATTCTATAACCTTAAGTACGTATTTGACATCCAATATTTTCTATTTTATATGAGGGTAGTCTTGGATAGATAAAGCGGTAATTAAATAAATGACCTGCTAGACTAAATGTTTTGTCTTTTTCCTTCACAGACTACTCCTTCGGGGGCATTACTGCAAGATGCATCTGCAGTTCGACTGCATCGTTTGTGGTCGGACACTTTGCCACCAGAGGATTACAGGTGGATTGCCAGCAGGCTTTTTAAAATGGGGCCCAAGGGAAAACAAGAGCTTCGAGACAACCTACAGCTCTGGTATTACCCACCACAGCCAGCACTTATTTACAACCAGGCTCCAGCTCCAGACAGATTTTTTTGTCATGCTCTGTTGCTACAACATGGTCACAGAAACCCTCATCTGTACGAAGTGTAAAGCCTCGCATGTGTCCTGGAGTCAGACTGTCCTGCAACAGCTGGATCTGGGCCATCGCTCTGAATTTCGGGTCATCCTCACACGGAAGTAAGGGCACTTTAATTCCACATCCAGTTGATAGCCCATCATCACATATGTTTGCAAATACTTTACAAATCAATTATGTAAAATATATGAATGTGTGGATTTTGCTTTTCCTAAGGTATGCCTGTGATATGAGAGTCATTCGGCTCCTGCGTGAGCGTGGCCTAGGCAATAGTCCCGTGTCATCAAACAGCTGCGTGAGAACCACAGTGAGGAGTGGCTCCAGCGTATGGCCCGGTACACCACCCAATGTGTGGACTTCCTCAAACGACCCGGGGTGTTGCAAATACAATTCCAGGAACCCCCAGAGCCTACAGTGGTCCCAAGCTGCAAGTGGCTGCTCACCGTGTACAGCCAAGACATCCTGACAAGGCTGGATGAAATCCATGCAAGGATAACATCTACGTATGGTTCAGTCTTGAAGATGGATTCCACTAAAAAGGTTAGCAGGGGATTTTTGTTAATTTATGATGTTTACTGTTATATCATTATCAGAGCATGAGTATCATATTCTACATGGTGTGATGTTTCATTGCATTGCATGCTTCCTGTCATCTACTGCAGATCACTAAGAAGCTGGCTGGGACGGCAAGGGGAACGGGACTCTGGCTTACCTCTGTTGGCAATGAGTTTGGTCAGGTGCTCATGAGTGTGCTGACAGCACAGGAAGGAGCAGGACTGGACATGATGGTCGATGGTCTGGTGAAAAGGTACAAGCAGGCTAGTGTGGATCCACCTGCTGTTTTGTACGTGGACTGTGGCTGCTGCACTGATGTGGGTGATACCAAGCTGAAAACCAGATTCAGAGGGTGGCCTGATCTCATGATTCGCTTGGACATCTGGCATTTTATGCGCAGGATTGCCATGGGGTGTACAACTGATGCCCATCAGCTGTATCCCATCTTCATGTCACGGCTGTCAGCATGCATTTTTGAGTGGGATGCGGCTGATGTTTCTATGCTTCGCAAAGCAAAGAGAGAGCTGTTGATATCCCAGGGTTGGCCTGCGCTGACAGATGAAGATGTCAGCAAGCATCTTACCAGGCATGAGCTGGCACTCCATTGCCGGAGGAGGACCTGTGGAGAGGAGACTACCATCCTTCTCCTTGAGCGGCTGCTTACAGAGCTCCTGAGCAGCAAGGGCAAAGACTCCCTGGGTGTTCCTCTCCTGGACCGAGAAAGGATGGAGCACATCTGGAATGTCCAGAAGAAGCATGTGAAATGCATTCAAGACCCCCCTGGTGTTGTGCTCTATACAGAGACAGGGAGCCTAAACAAGGGAGGTGTGCTTCTGAAGACCTACAGATGTGCCAGAGGCTCCACTTCTCTCAAGTCCTTTCATTTACACCTGAACCGTTTCATCCCAGGTATTGTCTTTGTCACACACACTGTGCATGTGTAAAGAAAGAGCATTAAGTGTTTTTGTGTGTTCCTTTAACACCTCCTGAACACTGTTGTGTCTATTTACAGGGACCAGTGCAAACAGTCTGAACTTTCAGATTTATCTGCTGGAGGGTCTACACCGGTGGAACCAGGACCGGGAGGCTGCTTCCCTGTCATCGGAGCCATCAGCTTTGCGCAGCTACACAGGAGAACTTGTTCACTGTGTAAACGGCAATTATGAAAAGCTGTTTGGCAGGAAAGTGGTCCCCACATTTTGTCCCCCTGCATGTTACACCGGTGAGAATTATTTTATATATTTTTTATTTGATCAACTTGCAATTACTGTGTAACCTCCGTCTATATGTCAGATTTAACCCTATAGAGTCGATTGTATCATAATTGATATGCAAGTTTCTAAAGGACTCTAAATGATCAACATGATCAAAACTTTTTAGGAAACATGCCCTCTGTCGTCTGATTGATTATAGTCTTTTAGTATAATTGTAAAAGTGTCCACCTTCAGCTCGTGCCTCACGTTTCTTTTCATTGTGAAACATTTACTGATTTTATAAAGTAATTGTAAGAATAACTTTTATATTGTTACTAATATTTAATGACTAGTTACTAGACTGAAGCAGCTTGGGTTCACTTGATTAGAAAATCATGTTACATGTAAATATCAAAATGATCATCAGACTTTTCTCTCAATCATCATTGTATTGCATTTCATTTCATGTTTTGCCCACATAATTAAACGTGTTGGGCCTCTAAATAAAACTGTTTTGTTTTTTTTCTCCTTGACGATGAGCTCTATATTCTCACACTATATGAGCTACTACAAAAGCCTAAGGTATCAAATATGATACACAACATTCTATTTAATTTCCGTTTGTTTATTGTTTTTATTTCAGGTGAGCTCATTGGAGTGCAGTATCTGTTCCAGCAGACTGGTCAGGCACTGCAGGACATGAATCCTGACTCTGAGCAGACAGCAGAGCTCATTGAGGACCTCAGTGTGGAGGAGCGAGATGAAGATGAGGGCTTCTGTGACATCAGCGAGGATCACACAATAGCAGATCCGGAGGCTGTTCTGTCACCACCCTCTTCCACACTGACACTGGGTTCTTCTACCCTGGTCACCAGCAGTGCCACACCTGTACTGGGCTCCACATCCCCTTCACTGATCCCTGACCCCAAACTTGTCCTCACACAGTCTCCTTCATCACCTGGACCCTCAGGGACTGCTGTCACACCTGTTCCCTCTGAAACATCTGTTTCAACACTCCCCTCAGAGCCAGAGGATGCTGGTCAGGATGTTGATGAAGAAGAGACGGTAAATAATACTCTTTTGTATGTCTTTCAAATTAACTAGAATAATTATGATGAATTAACATCCAGTGCTTTAAATCCAGACTTTCCACATATTTTACATTTAAAAGTACAGCCTAAATTCATTTGTAAGCTGCAAATACACATCAAGTCAAGTCATCTTTATTTATTTGGTGCTTTGTAAAATGTCAAGAATGGCGCTCTCTGCTTTGTACTATTCAGTGCTTTACGGTGATAAACAGGAAAATAACACAATCAGTTATGGAATTATGCATTAGACAGATGTGATGTAATAATTGTATTGCATGTTTGTGTTTTTTAATAGGCTGTTGACTACCAAAATATCCCGGGTTATCAACATGTGGACCAGCTGGCAGAATATCTGGTGGATCTCCGGGACCACACAGCCCTCGGCCTGACCAACCAGGAAGCCAACACCATAATTGCTCTTTGGCAGAACCTGGATGACAGGGACAAGAAACGGGTGGTGTATGACAGTCGATGCCGAAAGAGACTGCTGAGTGGACGCTTCAAGGTCCCGAAGAAGCCCACTCACCCTGGTGTAGAGAGCACCACCAGATGTGTGCTGGGTGCAAGCAGCGCACCTGCTCAGTGGCCTGACTGTTGCCGTCTGGTGGAGACCATCTTCATCAGACTTTGCACTGTCCACCCAAGCCCCAAAAGAAAAGGCAAGGGAGCCCTGTCAAGATGGTCTCTGATCCTGCAAGACTATCGCAGGATAAGGCAGCTTGTACTGGGCAACAGCTTGGTGATGGGAGGAACATCCATGCAGCTGGTGGAGGTTAACCAGAACACCCTGATTCAGTGGTATAACAAAAGACAGAAAAAGCAGGAGCTGTCTGTGCTGCTTCAGGGCATTCAGTTGCCTCAGCCCCTCCCTGAAGCTCATGAGCCTCTCCAGGTAGCCAAACGTCTACGGACTGAGCCAGAACAACCAGGGGAGCAGCACCAGTACAAGCTACCAGAGAGTACAGCTGGTCAGGCAAAGCAGAGGCAGACTTCTGTTGGGCGACCCCCTCTCAGACCCAAGGCACCAGCGCAGAGTCAGACGTTGCTGACACCATCTGCATCTGGAGCATCACTGCAGATGGTACCAAATATACTTATACCATCAGCACCAGGTTTCCAGGGTGTGCCCATGTTCCAGGCTGTGCCAATGTTCCAGGGTGTGCCAATGTTCCAGGGAGTGCAAATGATCCAGGGCATCCCAATGGCCCAGGGGATGCAAATGGTACAGCCACTGTTACAGCCAACAGCTGTACAGGGCACCCGCTTACCCGCTTCACCAGCTGCCAATCCAGACGCCATGCCCAAGAGACCCTACAGGAGAACCGTAGAGGCCAACACTTGCAAAAAATGTGGGCAATTTAAAACAAGTGCAACAGGACATAGCCAGTACAGGGGCAGGGTGTACTGCCCACAGACTGAGACTGTTTCAAAAGAAGTGTGGTTAGAGGAAATGCGGAGAACCATTTCCAAATAATGTATATATTTTCATGTATATAGCATCATGTATATAGTGTAAACAGTTGTTTAAATAGTTAACACTTGTGTTGAATATTATTTAATTGTTTTTTTTAACGTTATTTAACATTTTAACTTTTTATTTCTTGTTTTTGAAAACCTATTTAACTCTTCATTTTATTTATTTATTTTTAAAACATGTTACCAGTATTTAACATTTTAATATTCATTACTGTTCTGTTGGCATGATTGGAAAATAAAAACAAATTGGCAAGTGATTTATTTTTGACTTTGACTTTCATATAACACTAGTTCATCAGAACACTGCAACAATATAACATTTGTATATAAAAATATAATTTATACATTTTGTTATTCTTGTGATTGACATTTTCAGCATATTAGTTACTATTTAATGGGTTGCATCTTTGTTCATTACAAATAACAGATTTGCAAGTGTCTTGTTTGAATGTAACCTAAAAAAATACTTAATCAGATCAATAATAATACAACAACTACTAAATAATAACACTGTTCCATTGGCAATTATATATTTTTATGAAAGAATATCAAAGAAACACAACAAACAAATTACATATGTATATTTTATTAACACTGGAACAGTATGCATTCAAAAAGAATTTGCTTATTTACTTTTACTTTCATATAACACAATATTTCATCAGTACACTGCACCAATATAACATTTGTATTTAAAAAGATAATTTGTCCATTTTGTTATTTTTGTGACAGACATTCTTCATATTAGTTACTATTTAATGGGTTGCATCTTTGTTCGTTGCATAATAATGCAAATAACATTTTTTTTTAATGAAAGAATATCAAAAAACAACAAACAAATTACATATGTATATTTTATAAACACTGGAACAGTATGCATTTAAAAATTTAGCTTATTTACTTTTACTTTATTATAACAATATTTTATCAGTACACTGCAACAATATAACATTTGTATATAAAAATATAATTTGTACATTTTGTTATTCTTGTGAAACATTTTACAGCATATAAGTTACTAATTAATGATTTGCATCTTTGTTCATTGCATAATAATGCAAATAACATTATTTTTCATGATAGAATATCAAAAAACACAACAAACAAATTAAATATGTATATTTTATTAAAACGGGAACAAACTTGGTGCACACCTGAAATAGAAAACAGTGTGATATAAATGCGTGATTTTCACACACGAAGAAACCGGAAAATGTATCATAAGATCTATGCTAATGAAGGCATATCTTTGAACATCAAATTTCAGCCTTTCTTTTCTTCGTTTTTTCTTTCTCTTCTTCCCCCTCTCTTTTTCTTCCTTCCCCCTTTTCTTCCCTTCTTCCCCACCTTTGTTGGACTATTGTTCCCCAGCTTGAACGCAGCGCCTTAGACCGCTCAGCCATCCTGACATGACGGCCAGTGATGAGCAGCATTTTTGCAGATACACGGAATGGCAGGTGATCTAGAATCTAGTGGTCAACGCTCACCCGAGTCACAGCACATGCCACGTTGGCGCAGTTAGGCAGCGCGTCAGTCTCATAATCTGAAAGTCGTGAGTTTGAGCCTCACACGGGGCAGAATGGTGCTTTTTGATACACGGGACCGTGTAAATAAAGGAGCTGCTTTCTGTATTCCCTTTTATGCCTTTGTCCATTTCTTCATATGCACTGTAATTGAAATCCAGTGTTTTTTTAAGACTAATGTTGAACAAATGCAGTAATAGTATTACTCTCATATTCATTTCATATGTGTCAGTGTTGTTACAATGTTTTGTTAAGGCTTATATCATTCTTTCATTCTAATGGCATGTCTTGTTAATGCTAATGTAATGTTTTACATGACATTCCTTGAATCTTGTGTCATGACACTCCACCCCATGCCCCCAAACCCATGACATTTCATTCCAAGAAATTTCCAAGAATCCTTGCCATGAAATTCTACTGCATCTTCTTCCGGTAAACATCACATGTTATTTTGTGTAATTCAGTTGAATCCGATTCAATCAAAATGTCCAATTTTTTCTGAAATGTCATGACTTGAAATTCCAAGTGCCATAGAATCCCATACATTGCATTAAAGTGTTACTATAAAGGTCATGTACTGCAGGTCAGTGTTACTTTAATGTTTGGTTAATTCTAGCATGAACTGAATTGCAGTGCTTTGTCAACATTACTGCATTTCTGGATAAACTTGCCAGAGGGTTAAAGACTCTAGCTTGAGCCCGCAGCCGAAGGTTAGGTTTGTCAGAAGTGGGATTGGAACCCACGCCTCCAGGGGAGACTGCAGCCTGAACGCAGTGTCTTAGACCGCTCGGCCATCCTGACATGATGGCCAGTGGTGAGCAGCATTTTTCCACCTACACGGAATGGCAGGTGATCTAGAATCTAGGGGTCAACGCTCACCCGAGTTACAGCACATGCCACGTTGGCGCAGTTAGGCAGCGCGTCAGTCTCATAATCTGAAGGTCGTGAGTTCGAGCCTCACACGGGGCAGAATGGTGCTTTTCGATACACGGGACCGTGTAAATAAAGGAGCTGCTTTCTGTATTCCCTTTTATGCCTTTGTCCATTTCTTCATATGCACTGTAATTTAAATCCAGTGTTTTTTTAAGACTAATGTTGAACAAATGCAGTAATAGTATTACTCTCATATTCATGTCATATGTGTCAGTGTTGTTACAATGTTTTGTTAAGGCTTATATCATTCTTTCATTCTAATGGCATGTCTTGTTAATGCTAATGTAATGTTTTACATGACATTCCTTGAATCTTGTGTCATGACACTCCACCCCATGCCCCAAAACCCATGACATTTCATTCCAAGAAATTTCCAAGAATCCTTGCCATGAAATTCTACTGCATCTTCTTCCGGTAAACATCACAACATGTCATTTCGTGAAATTCAGTTGAATCCGATTCAATCAACATGTCCATTTTTTCTGAAATGTCATGACTTGAAATTCCAAGTGCCATAGAATCCCATACATTGCACTAAAGTGTTACTATAAAGGTCATGTACTGCAGGTCAGTGTTACTTTAATGTTTCCTTAATTCTAGCATGAAATGAATTGCAGTGCTTTGTCAACATTACTGCATTTCTGGATAAACTTGCCGGAGGGTTAAAGAACCTAGCTTGAGCCCGCAGCCAAAGGTTAGGTTTGTCAGAAGTGGGATTCGAACCCACGCCTCCAGGGGAGACTGCGACCTGACAACCGTGCGTCTGTAAAGTCTATCCAATACAATGTCGAGCTCCATCTTTTACAAAACCAATTACGTTACGAGCTCCATTTTTGGCCGTCCAATGAAATGTCAAGGTCCATTTTTCAAAGACAAATCACCGCACATAGTCCATTTTTGTCCATCTTTGAGTTTGAGCAGATTCCATCCAATCTCCGCTCATATTCTCTTTTTTGGCCGTCCAATGAAATGGCAATGTCCATTTTTCATACACCAATCACCGCACGTTGAGCATAAATGCTTCACCGCTGTAATTTATATTCCGCTCAGGTAACGTTATGTTATTTATAGTTATTGTATTTATTGTTAATAAACATTTTCTGTATTTTAGGAATAGCAAGATTGCTCCTTAAAACGATCAGGTAAGTTAACGTTAGCTGTAATTGTAAGTAATAGGGTATAATTGTCAACGCTCAATTTGTAATGTAAATAGTTTTATTCGATTTTGTCTGACTTTGTGTAACTTCAGTCAGCAAGCAAACCTTATTTTTTTGTATAGGTAACGTTAGCTAACGTTACGTTAGCTATAGCTAACGTTATCATCGAGCTTGGCAATTGTACATTTTTGTCAGTAACAAAACTTATTTTGTTTTCTGACAGGATTAACTAGTAAAATAGCATATCTGATAGTGTTTGTTACTTTAAAGGAAATGGATAAATCAATGTACAATAAATCTCATTGTACTAGTCTACTGTAACACTGGCATAAAATGTAAAAAAATAAATTTGGATAATGTCTCTAACTGTTGGGTGTTTGTTTAACTTTTATACACTTGTGGTAAAAAATGACCAGTCATAAGTGAATGGATGAGAATACAATAAGTATATAAAATAAAATTCAGGCACATGTTCATTTTAACACATGGGCACAGTTGAAATAACACAATGTTTAATCTGAGTATTTGTTATAGTCAAAATAATCCATAACAGTTACATTATACGTTTTACTACAAAACAATTTGTATGAGCCCAGGTCAATGAGGCATACAGGCCATAAATAGCAAATAGAAGTTCAAAATTTGTAATGTTTACAAAAACTCTATCACAAGATCTATCACAACATTAGGTGATGATATATACAGTATGCATTATTTTGGATTTATAAACTGCTATAATGTGGCGGTCATTTTGGACCAGGAAAAATGACTACGTAGTCAATTTTTGTCAATCTTTGAGCACAAACACCGCTTAAGTTATTTATATCCCGCTATTATTTATATTCCGCTCAGGTATGTTATTTATAGTTATTGTATTTATTGTTAATGAAATGGCTTACGTTTTCTGTTTTTTAGGAATAGTAAGATTGCCTCCGTAAAACATCTCTGTAATCCCTCATTTTGGGCCCTTGCCATGATGACTTAATGTAATTACACTATAACATGAATAAAACTGCGTATCTGTCATTACAGAAAATGTCCAAACAACAATCCACAAGGCTATGGATGATACTGAGTGGGTCTCGCGCTTTAGGTCTTTTGCCTCCACTGGTGTCTGGCCATCAGATGCAGGTAACCGACCTGCTCCAAGGCAAAAGAAGTGGTACAGTCTGTATCAGAAGGTATGTAGAAAAAGTATCAAAAGGAATATATATATATATATATATATATATATATATATATATATTAATTTTGAGTAGTAGACATATTATATTTTCAGTATGTACAGTATGAGCATAAAACAAGAACTTGTTAAAAAATAAATATAAGTGGCATCTTTTGTTTTGTTTACAGATAGAGAAGTGCCCTCTTCAGCTGAGAGGACAGCTAACGCTTTTCTCCCAGCCACAGATTATGTGTGTGTTATATGTGTGCACACAATATAAAGATGTGGTATTTCTTAACATTAATGTATTCTTGGACAATTTCTGTTGTTTCTAACTGGGTTGGTTTGGCAACATGTCTGTTCCACAGCAGAGGAAATTGCGTAGTAGGTAAAAGAAGGTCATAAGGTTGAAACTAACTACATCACTAATAACTGAATAAAAAACCCACATCTAAATTTGTCACGTCATTTGCATGAAAGGGGTTCTTATACATTATTGTTTATACTATTAACATAGAATAGAACAGTAGTATTGTGCTTTCTTTAACTCACTGGTGATTTTGTCCATCATCTTTCTAAGTCTTTCATACTGTATTTCATACTGTATATATGCACTGTTTTATACATTTTTGTTATGCAGCAGCAAGAGCCTACAGCCTCATCTAGACCCACAAGCAGTGCAGACCAATCAACTAGTGGTCAATGTAGCTCCTTAATGGTAGGTAGATTTTATAGCTTTATGTGAGAGAGAATTCATAACGGAAATATTTTATATTCTTGTCATATTTCAGTTCCCAACCACTGCTCCAGTAGAACGTCCCACAGCTGACACTACACCCGCAAGTTTGGTGAAAAGGCCCAAGCTCACCCTTTCCTCGGTATATATGATGGCATGTGTTTTAAAATGGTTCACAGTTGTCATATTAATACTTCTCTCTTTAAAGTTTAATAAGTCCAGATTTGGTGGAAAGCATGTGGAGAGTGCAAAGCCAAATTTACATGTTGGACGGAAAGCTCATGTAAGTAATGAATAATTATTATTTCTTTGCTACAAAAAAAAATTCCAATGATACAATTTTTTTATACCTTGTATTTCTAGACTCATTCAACCACTGCTACAAATGCAGCTGCCCGTGTGTGTGAGGCTCCAGTGCTAGCAGGTGGTCCTCCTCAAAACCATCTCTCCACCACAGCCTCCAAGTGCAGAATCATTTTTTCTTGCTCCTCCATTACCGCCTCCAAAACAACGGCATCGGCCAGTGAAGGGGCAGAGTTTAGGAGTGAATGTGGTAAAACATTGCACTTGTTACTATGTTTGGTTAGTATTTTTTTGTCTTTATTTGACCAAGCCTGTAAAAGCCCTCTGACTAGTGGAGGTCTTCACAGACGGATGCGTCAGGTCCTTGACATTGACCGCTTTTACAACCTGGTCACAGAGACTCTGATTTGCTCCAAGTGCCGCCGCAGCTACCTGTCTTGGAATAGGGAAATACTTGAGCAGCTGGACATGGCCCATCGTTCTGAGTTTAGGGTCATTCTTACCCGCCAGTATGTTACATTATTGTGTGATTATCGTCAGTTGCTTATCCATGTATATTTAATTTATTTCTTATTACAGATATGCCTGTGACATCAGGGTGATACGCCTCCTACGGGAAGGTGGTCTGGGGAATGGCCCTGTCCGACTGATTGGCCAATTACCTGTTGAGGCAAGGCAAGGCAAGGCAAGTTTATTTATATAGCACATTTCATACACAATGGTAATTCAAAGTGCTTTACATAGATGAAATTAAAATAATCAAAAGAAATCAGAATAATTAAAACAGTTTAGAATAAAAGATAAAATACAGAAATAATCAAATGAAATCAGAATAATTAAAACATAAAATAAAATACAGTGCAAACAGTCGGACGAACAGTGGCACAGTGCTCATTCAGTAAATGCACAGTTAAACAGATGTGTTTTGAGTCTGGATTTGAATGTGACTGTAGGAGCACATCTAATCTCTTCTGGAAGCTGGTTCCAGCTGCGCCTGGCATAGTAGCTAAAAGCAGACTCGCCATGCTTAGAGTGAACCCTTGGTATTTCTAGCCGATGTGATCCTAATGATCTGAGTGATCTGTTGGGTTTATATTCACTGAGCATATCTGCAATGTATTGAGGTCCTAGGCCATTGAAAAATTTATATACCAGTAATAATACTTTAAAATCAATCCTAAATGTAACTGGCAGCCAGTGTAAAGACCTGAGGACTGGTGTGATGTGTTCATATTTTCTGGTTCTGCTCAGAATCCTAGCAGCAGCGTTCTGTATGAGCTGCAACTGTCTTATGGTCTTTTTGGGAAGGCCAGTGAGAAGTCCATTACAACAATCCACCCTACTGGTGATGAAAGCATGCACAAGTTTTACTAAGTCTTGACTGGAAACAAAGCATCTAACTATTGCAAGATTTTTCAGGTGATAGTATGCTGATTTAGTTATTGCTTTGACATGACTACTGAAACTAAGGTCTGACTCTAGAGACACACCCAGATTCCTGACTTAATTTTTAGTTGTTTGACCCCTAGACTGAAGGTATGCGTTCACCTTGAGAACTTCATCTTTGTTTCCAAACGCAATGACTTCAGTTTTGTCTTTGTTTAACAGAAGAAAGTTTTGGCACATCCAATTGTTTACTTCATCAATGCATTGGCAAAGGGAGTCAATGGGGCTGTAATCGTTAGGCGATAGGGCTAAGTAGAGCTGTGTGTCGTCTGCATAGCTATGGTAAGCGATTTGGTTCTTTCTCATTATTTGGCTCATTGGGAGCATGTACAGGTTGAATAGGAGTGGCACAAGAATTGAGCCTTGCGGGACTCCGCATGTCATTGATGTCCACTCAGACTTATGGTCTCCTATAGTCACATAATAATCTCTGCCTCCTAAGTATGACCTGAACCATTTTAGGACTATCCCAGAAAGCCCGACCCAGTTTTCCAGCCTGTCAAGAAGTATTTTGTGATCGACAGTGTCAACCACTTCTAGGAGATCTGCTTCTAAGCTGTGTAACACATTTTTGAAAAAAGATGTGGGAAGTGCGTCAAGGGGGCAGGTTGATGTTTTTAGGTGCTGTACGGTTTCTTCCAAAATTTTGCCATCAATTTCTTCGAAATCAGACATAGTGGCTACTTTCTCAGGCTGTTGTCTGATCTGCCTGACCCCAGCGCAACTCAAGGATGAGCTGATCACCTTTCTGATATTATTGATTTTCTCAGAGAAGAAAGAAGCAAACTCACTGCACTTTCTCACTGAGAGCATTTCACTGGGAATCTGGCTTGGGGGGTTTGTCAGTCTCTCTACAGTAGCAAAAAGAGTGCGTGTGTTGTTTATATTGCTGTTTATAATATTTGAGAAGAAAGTCTTTCTAGCTTTGCTTAGTTCCTTATTGAAAGCATGGATGCTGTCTTTGTAGATGTTATAATGGACTACAAGTTTTGTCTTCCGCCACATGCGCTCTGCTTTTCTGCATTGTCTTTTCATATTTTGCACTGCTGTTGAGTTTCTCCAAGGTGCTTTTTGTCTGCCACTCTTCTTCCTGACTTTCACAGGAGCAATATCATCAATTACACTCTTAACTTTTGAGTTAAAAGAATCAAGGAGAAAATCAACAGAGTCAGCAGATATGCTTGGTGTTAAAGATATAGCCTTCATAAATAGTACACTAGTGTTCTCATTTAAGCATCTCTTCTTGACAGACACAGATCTAGCTTCAATGGCAGGAGAGATCAATATATCAAAGAAAATACAAAAATGATCAGACAGTGCTACATCCTTAATAACAATTGATGAAATGTTTAGACCCTTACTGATAAGTAAATCTAGAGTGTGTCCACGATTATGTGTGGGTCCCTGTACATGCTGAGTCAGATCAAAAGTTTTTAAAACAGTTTTGATTTCTTTTGCCATATTGTTTTCTGCATTATCTATGTGAATGTTAAAATCTCCAGCAATGGCAAAGCAGTCAAACTCTGAGGAAATTGTTGATAACAGTTCTGTTTAGTTCTCAGCAAAAGCTGGAGAGTATTTTGGAGGCCTGTAAACAATGATAAGTAAAATGCGTGGAGCACCTTTTAACACAATACCCAGATATTCGAAAGACGGGTAATTCCCAAATGATATTTGCTTACATTGATAGACATCTTTATAAAGAGCAGCTAAACCTCCGCCTCTTCTTACAGCTCTGCAGACACTCATAAAAGTAAAGTTAGGAGGGGCTGTTTCATTGAGGACTGTTGCACTGCAACTTTCTTCTAGCCAAGTTTCATTTAGCAACATAAAATCCAGGTTGTATGTGGTTATTAAGGCGTTGACTAAAAGTGATTTATTTTTAAGTGAACGGATGTTTAAAAGTGCTAACATAACAGTCTTACTTTTTGTCCCTACAGCAATCTTGGTATGTCGTGTAATAGGCACCAGATTAGATGGGTTTGCAGTACGGCTTTTGAAGGCATTAGACTTTCTATCATGTAATCGAACAGCAATAGAAAAAGATACAGGCACACTGGGTTCCCGCTTGTTCGGTAAACATTTGAGAAAGTTATTGTTATCATAGCGGGGACCCGACACATATCACTGAGAGCTGGTATCAGTTGTTTTTGGTTCACCTCGAGCCGCTGGAGGAGGGTGTTGGCCCTGGCGCTGTGGCAGAGGCCGAAGAGCTCTCACAGGGGGAGGGAGAGGGCGAGCTGGGCCCGTAGGCTTTGGTGGTTGTGGGGCCTGGCGTTTTTTGGTTGGTATCTGGGGTCTCGCAGCAAAAGAGTGGGATAGTCTAGAGGCAGAAAAATGAACCTCTACAGTGTATGGCGCCAGACTCCGAGGAGGCAAATACATTGCTGGAGCAGTTGGAAGAGCCAGTAGAGACGGAACACAGAAGAACTTGAACATATTGAGGTCACTCTTGCCGATTTACTTTTGGACACATCTGAAATGATCTCAGTGCTACCTGCTTCTTGTGCTCCTGAGCTTTCTGGTCAGTCCGCTCCTCCTGTCCAGTCCACTCACCTGCTGGGGGTCCCATCTGCACCTGCTCCTCCTGTCCAGTCCACTCACCTGCTGGGGGTCCAACATGAGTCTGCTCCTCCTGTCCAGTCCACTCACCTGCTGGGGGTCCAACATGCGTCTGCTCCTCCTGTCCAGTCCACTCACCTGCTGGGGGTCCAACATGCGCCTGCTCCTCCTGTGCAGTCCACTCACCTGCTGGGGGTCCAACATGCGTCTGCTCCTCCTGTCCAGTCCACTCACCTGCTGGGGGTCCAACATGCATCTGCTCCTCCTGTCCAGTCCACTCACCTGCTGGGGGTCCAACATGCGTCTGCTCCTCCTGTCCAGTCCACTCACCTGCTGGGGGTCCAACATGCGTCTGCTCCTCCTGTCCAGTCCACTCACCTGCTGGGGGTCCCATCTGCACCCGCTCCTCCTGTCCAGTCCACTCACCTGCTGGGGGTCCAACATGCGTCTGCTCCTCCTGTCCAGTCCACTCACCTGCTGGGGGTCCCATCTGCACCCGCTCCTCCTGTCCAGTCCACTCACCTGCTGGGGGTCCCGTCTGCACCCGCTCCTCCTGTCCAGTCCACTCACCTGCTGGGGGTCCAACATGCGTCTGCTCCTCCTGTCCAGTCCGCTCACCTGCTGGGGGTCCAACATGCGTCTGCTCCTCCTGTCCAGTCCACTCACCTGCTGGGGGGCCCGTCTGGGTTACCTGGACAATCTACATCTTCAGAGCAAGTTGTAAGAGAAATACCAGTATGCTTTATATTTATTGATGTTTGACCTTCTTGAAATACTTCAAATCTAATGTAATACTTCCTTCTAGGCCGTGGATGAACAGAGTTTGGCAGGAATGGATCGTGTTGATGAGCTTGCGGAATACTTGGTGGAGCTAAGAAATGAAAAAGGCCTCACTCTTACCAATCAGCAGGCCAGCACCATTGTGGGTCTTTGGCAGAACTTGGAGCAACATGATAAGGACCGGATTTCTTACGCTGCTCGACATCAGGAGAGACTGCTCACTGGTCGGTTTAGGTCTCCGAAAAAGAAGGCTGTATTTGCAGGAGTTGAAAGCACAAAAAGGTGTGTACTTGGTTCTACTGGTTCAGCTGCTCAGTGGCCAAACTGCAGCCGTCTTGTAGAAACAATATTTATCAGATTGTGCAACATTCATAATAGCCCCAAGAAAATTGGACACCAAACCCTTTCAAGATGGTCACTAATTCTAAAAGATTATAAAAAGATTTGACAGCTCATTTTAATCAACGGCATTATTATGAAAGATACAACTCTGCAACTTGTTACTGTAAATCAGACCACGTTGATACAGTGGCAAAACAAAAGATTCAAGGCACAAGAAGTTGCAATTCTGATGCAAGGGTTGGTACTGCCTGATGAACGCCCTGTTGCCAGTGAACCACTACTCCCAGTAAACACTAGGCCCACTCAAGTCACACCACACATGCATGAACACACTTACAACATGCCACCTGACACGGCTGGGTTGGCAAAAACCAAGCTAGTTGTCAAAAATAGAGCTGAGCTGAGAACCATACATGACTAAACAACATACAGCTCAGCCAGGAGTTTTTTACATGCCACTAATAGTGCCACCAACCACTACAGCAAGTAGCATTCTGCTTCTGCCGCCACCCCAGACCACTGCACCCAGTAGAGTTTGCACACCACATTCTGAGAGCACAACTGGCCCTTGTCAAATGCAAGACACTCCACAAAAAGAAAAGCGTAAATACACTAGAACAGTCACATCCAACAGATGCACTAAATGTGGAGAGCCACGCACCACAGACACTGGCCATAGCCAGTTCAAAGGCAGAATTTACTGCCCAAACAGGGAGACCCTAACCAAAGAGCAGTGGCTTAGAATGATGAGAAAATAGTACATCATTGTATTTTATGTTGTGAAGATTTTGTTTTTATTATAGTAAAATATTTAGTTGTTTTGCAAAACTAATACCGAAATAATTGCACTATTTTTTATTTGATTTTTTTATTTTTTATAATTTTTTTTTATTCAATTTGATTGTGATTCATTGTGGCGATATGGAGAAAAGCGATCCATATCGGCTCTTTCACATTTCCTTATGGGCGGAAACCAATGGGGAAATGGAAGATAAAAGAGAACGGAAGTGAGAGAAAAGGGAGAGAGGAAAATACACGTGTAGGTTATTGAAGTGGAACACAAGTTACCTGAAAGACGTGGCTGCTATTGTCGGCTGGAAATTACATGCGCTGCTGGGTGCGATTGCCAAAGGGACGGAGAAATACAGCTATTGGTTCGTTGCGGTGCCTGGAGCCACGCTATCCAGTTTGGTTCGCCTGTCTCAGGTTATTGAAGTGGGACTCACGTTGCCGCTATTATCTGCTGGGAATCCTGTGTATGCGTTGCTGGGTGTGACGGCCAAAGTGACGGAGAAACACCGCTCTTCCTGGTTCGTTGCGTTGCCTGGTGCAACACTATCCAGTTTGATACGCCTGCATCAGGTACTGATCTTGGTGTCCATCACTTTTTAACCTCACGTCAAAGCCTTCGAACTCTCCTTCCCACTTTTTAACTTCACGTAAAAGCCAAACTCTTTTCCCGGCCTGGATTTGCGGCCGCTACACAGACTGCTTCACGTGGCCAAACGCTGACACACACACACACACACATACACACACACACACACATACACATACACGCTCATTACAAATCCACACACCCATACACCAGAGTATTTTTTTTTTTTTGTGGTACGAACGTAAGACATTAACGACTCAAGCTCTCATGATTTTTTTTTTTGATTTTTTTTGTTTTTTTGTTTGGAAAATCTTGAATTGGACTTGAACCGCACTCTCTTTACTGTTTTGTCATGTGAGAGAGAAAAAAATACAAACTGTGTGAAAAATTGAACTTCGTGTAACCTTTTATTTATTTTTGAAATGTTTTCACAAATAACAATTTTGACTGAAACCTTGAATCTGTGAATGTGTGTCATTTAAGCCCCATTTTTATGTTATTGCGGTTATTGGAAGGGATTAATTTGTTTAACAGTGGTTGAGCTATCTGCCGGGAAACTGAACTTCCTTCCATATGTTTTTTTTATTATTTGACAAGTTTTGACTTGTCTGGCGCCCGAACAATTTAAGTTAAAAGTCACATTTTATAAAAACCCAAACTGGATTTGGGGCTGCCACCGTTACACAGGGAGGCCCTAACCAAAGAACAGTGGCTTAGAATGATGAGAAAATAGTACATCATTGTATTTTATGTTGTGAAGATTTTGTTTTTATTATAGTAAAATATTTAGTTGTTTTGCAAAACTAATACCGAAATAATTGCACTATTTTTTATTTGATTTTTTTATTTTTTATAATTTTTTTTTATTCAATTTGATTGTGATTCATTGTGCTGCCCACAACATATACACAAACTATTGTATTTGTTCTAGGTTAATGGGTTGTATATAGTTCAGTTCTGTTTGTTTGTTTTCTTTTTACTTGTAAATAGTGATTTATTTTAAATACTATACCAAACGTGATTTATTTGTACATATTTTGTTGAATGTTGTATATTTGTATGTATATTATAAAGTGTACATTATATGTTTTATATTTCGACGTGAAAAGAATAAAAAATATTTTTTAAATATTTTATTGATCTGTTTTATGTTTATTGTTTAGTTAATGGCTGATAGTGACAGTGATGTGATATAGCAGGCTTAGGTGGAGTGTTCGAAGTCAAATTACATAAAAGAAGAGATACATGCAGAATGCCCATACTGTTTATTTATTTTTTAAATGAAGGTTACAGTAATAGGTGGTAGTTTACTATTAATCATTATTAGATACTCCTGCAATATATCAGTACACTAAATGTTCTTCCATTCTACCATTTGATAATACTGGGTCATCAATGCAGAGTGTTTATAAAGTTAGATCATTGGGAAGTCCCTAAAAATGTGGTTCAGTACCTCCTTTTGATCAAAAGAAGAAAAAATTTAAATGCAATGTGTTAATAATTAAATACATGGTTAATTGCCAGCAAGCTGAACTGCATCCCTTATATTGCACTAAATAAATCTTGAAATGAATAAAAAAGACATTAGACCCAGCAAGAAAACTCATGTTCTTGCTGGGGATCGAACCCGGACCAAGCCAAATGACATGCCCCTTTCAGCCAGCTTGTAGTCGTGGCCGTACCCTCCATGTTCTGGACTGCCTCCGAGTTCCTAACAGTAGAACGAGGTCCGACCGAGGTCTGAACCAGCTCCTAACCAGGTCCGAACTCATTCCTAACGAGATCAAAGAATTTCAAACGAGGTCCGAACACAGGTCCAAACAGTCTAGGTCACGTGACGCGAGAGGAGGCGCGGTTATCGCTTTAGAGTGGCGGCCATTTTTTCTACAACACAAACACAAAATCAACACAAACACATCAACACAAAACACGGGAAAAAGGTTTGGAAACTTGGGTTATATCATGCTAATATTTATAGCAGTTAGCGTCTAAAGTCATACATTTCCTGTCCAGAGCCAGCTGTGTTGTGAGGACAAATAGCGTTGCTGTTCAATACTCGCTGTAGCAGCTAGGCTACATACTAGCACTGTGTGGTGGCTATGGTGCGGATATTGGTGATATGACAGAATCAGAAGACCAATAATAACTAATTTATTTGTTTATTAGTTATGCCTCGTAAAGCATATAAAGGAGATTTAAAGGCTCAGTTCTATGTCATATTTCTATGTTCTGAATCACTGTGTTGTGTTTGTTTCCTTTTTCTGTTTAGAAGATAACTGAGTCTTTAAATCTCCTTTATATGCTTTACGAGGCATAACTAGTCCTCACTTTAGATGAGCTCACAAAATAGTTAACTGACCACTACTAAATGCTTTATAACAACTTGAATTAACCCTAAATTACAGTAGAAATACATGTAAATAAAGCATTTACTAACACACTAAGTAACTATTACTATGTCTAAATAATCATATGTATGAATGTACATTTTAATAGTTTATTAATCATTTACATACACTTTCTAAGTGATCTTATGAACCACTGACAGTTCCTACATAACTGGTTTGTAAATAATGCAATACTTCATTTAGAAATGATAAATTGATAAATAATGTAAAAGTATGAAAATACAATTTTTTAACATTATAGAAATGCTTTTAAATCAAGAATAAAGCATTTATAGCTGTATTTATAAAATAAGTTAATATTTTATCACAAAATGTATGAAATGCTGTTGCATTTAAGTGTTGGCTGAATTAACCAATTTACATAAAAAAATGTTGATTGACACGTTTTTAACGATTTAAAAAAAGTTTTAGTATTTCTTACTTTGTTTCAAGTTTAAGTGTTGGAAAGAAAAATGATACCGAGGCTGGTTTTCATGGTAATCCTGAAAAATATTGCAGAATGTCCTTCCGTCTAACAGTATGTCATTCCGGCTAACAATGACACAGGAAATTAATTTAACCCGTATTTGTGTGTTAGATTACACAATTCATTTTTTTTTGTTGAGTTAAGGATAAAACAAGTCTTATTTACTTTATTGGAAAACATTTTTAAAGATTTCCCAGCTTTTTTTTTTATTTGGTTCTAAATTGTGAGCTATCAGCAGCCAAAAATGAGCCCATGTCTATATGAAATCCCAAATTGATTATATTAATTATTATTAAAATGTAGTTTTCCAAGCACTAATTGTTTGTTGAGCTCCAATTATGGATATCAGTACATTTGTATATGCCAACAATGGTAGCAATGTAATTAATTTAAAAATTCATTACGTTACCCAGGAATTTTCATGGGGAAAAATAACTGATTCACCAAAAAAAAGGGTTAATTACATTCTTGAAATGTGTACATGTAATTGCATTACATACACAACACTCTTATAAGTATATAAAGTCCTAAAATTTGAATTTTCTGCCAGTTTTATTTTTTTTAATATGAATGAATTTTTTTTACATGTATGTATGTTATGTATGTATGAATGTATGTATGTATGTATGTATGTATTTGACATGTATAATTTCCTCTGTTTGTCTGTCTGTCTACACACATAGCCTAGCTTGACATTAACCTGTTTTATATTTAATGTTTGCAGATGACTAAGACAGGAAAGCCAGATAGTTACTGGAGGGACATCTGCTTAAAATATGCCCATGGCCAATACCACTTTTCAACTGGCAAACGGCCAGGGGCCAAGAAATGGAAAAAGGCATCGGAGAAAATTGATGCTTGCCCCCTGCAGAGCCATTCTACTAAGGATCTGTTTGGGAGAAGCCTTCGGTGCTCTTGTGGGTTCCACAAGGTAGGTGAAATTTACTATTTTTTACTAACTGATTGTTTGTTTGTTTGTCTTTTCCTCTGGTGAGCTTCAGTGATTTTGCAGTAATGCCTGATGTTTTCAAAGCCTGTCTGCTTTTTTTTGTCTTTTTTCTAGTTGTTTCTAGTAGCATGTCTGAATAAACATTATTCTATTCATTATTCTATTTTAAGTCATGATGAGTCACTGTAGCATGTGGATTTATTTATTGAACAATATGTATCTGTACAATTCTGGAGAAAACTAGTAGTGTAGGATTCTTAGTTGCATGTAGCATGTCCCTCTTTTTGTAGGCAGGGAGAGGAGACACAGACACAGGAGCATCAGTGGCAGGACAGGGAGTGCAGTGGTACAAGTGCAACCAGCTTGTGGAGGCAGAGACATTTTCAGAGCACCTGTCTGACCACCACACGGAGGAGATGTGTGACACCTGTGGGGCCAAGGTGCAGGGTACTGTTGGTCTTTTGAACCATATCCAACTGGTTCACTATGCAGCATAATGGCGCAGGGCGAGTCAGCACGGAGTTAGGGAGAGGAGGCATGGAGACATGTAGAGGAGACACGGAGGCAGGGAGAGTCCGAGACGACACGGAGGCAGGGAGAGTCCGAGACAACACGGAGGCAGGGAGAGTCCGAGGCGACACGGAGGCAGGGAGAGTCCGAGACAACACGGAGGCAGGGAGAGTCCGAGGCGACACGGAGGCAGGGAGAGTCCGAGACAACACGGAGGCAGGGAGAGTCCGAGACGACATGCAGGCAGGGAGAGTCCGAGACGACACGGAGGCAGGGAGAGTCCGAGACGACACGGAGGCAGGGAGAGTCCGAGACGACACGGAGGCAGGGAGAGTCCGAGACGACAGGGAGGCAGGGAGAGTCCGAGACGACACGGAGGCTACCATCCGAGACGACACGGAGGCAGGGAGAGGAGACACGGAAGCACGGAGAGTCCGAGACGACACGGAGGCAGGGAGAGGAGACACTGAGGCAGGGAGAGTCCGAGACAACACAGAGGCAGGGAGAGGAGACACAAAGGCAGGGAGAGTCCGAGACAACACAAAGGCAGGGAGAGTCCGAGACAACACAGAGGCAGGGAGAGGAGACACAAAGGCAGGGAGAGTCCGAGACAACACAAAGGCAGGGAGAGTCCGAGATATCACAGAGACAGGGAGAGGAGACACAGAGGCAGGGAGAGGAGACACAGAGGCAGGGAGAGGAGACACAGACACAGGAGCATCAGTGGCAGGACAGGGAGTGCAGTGGTACAAGTGCAACCAGCTTGTGGAGGCAGAGAAATTTTCAGAGCACCTGTCTGACCACCACACGGAGGAGATGTGTGACACCTGTGGGGCCAAGGTGCAGGGTACTGTTGGTCTTTTGAACCATATCCAACTGGTTCACTATGCAGCATTCATAATGCCATGACCGCAAAAGCTACCACCAAAGCACTACAAAAGCACTACCACCACAAAAGTGCTACCATCACAGACAACGCCATCTCTGCTCCCTCCGTTAAGTAGCTCTGCCATGCCACACCACACTGCAACTTTACCAACTTCAAAACCAAAACCAACTTCAAACAATTGGAAAGGTTTTCTTCCTGAGCAGTTTCAGAGAGTAGTACAGGAAGCAGATCAGGTGTGGATTGACAAATGCCTATATGAGCCTACAGGCCAGCTGAAACCAAAAATCCAAGCCTGCTGGTTTCACCCCTCACTGGAGCCCAAACCATCTCCTCCTGAGCCTGGGTGGTACTACCGGCAGAGGATGTTCATCTGGGCACCAATGAGGATGTGGGGGATTCCTTTAAAATGCCCACAATGTTCCCGTAAAATGAACAGCTCAGGGATCTACAGAAAGGTCAGGGAGGTGATTGATGTAGATAGCCGCTACTACCTAGTGGGAGGGGACTATCCACGTTGCAGCAAGTGCTCTCAGCCGGTCTGTCCATGGAGCCAGGATATACTCTCTCAGGTGGATGTGGCACACAGGAGCCTGTTTCCCGCTGTCCTCACAACACAGCTGGCTCTGGACAGGAAATGTATGACTTTCCTGAAGCCAAGGACCAGTGGTAACAGTTCCTCCTACCTCCAGTCTGCAATAGAGGAAGCGCACAGCAAAGAGTGGGCACGCCAGACTATCTGCTACCTCTCAGACTGTGAGCATTACATGAAGATGGCTACCTTCGTCCCCTCTGCAGCTGTATATCTTCCTCCACCACCCTTCAGGCCCCTTCCACTTGCTCAATGGTTCGAGACGGTCCACTCCAACGAAATCCTCAGCCATGTGGATGAGATGAAGGGAGTGATCACTTCTACCTATGGTAGAATTCTTAAAATGGATTCAACAAAGAAGGTTAGGGTTTCAACAGTAAAAAAGTATATCAAATAGAACATGTATAATTACAACAAAACAGGAAATTGGAAATTGGACATTGCTTGTGTTTGTTTTACAGATCACCAAAAAGCTGGCTGGCGGGATCGGGGACAGTGCTGCATGGATGTCAAACATCGGCAATGAGTTTGGCCAGGTGTTAAACTCTTCCTGCGACGGGTGCAGGTGCAGGGTTGGAAGAGTTGTGCCAAGGCATTGTCACTAGGTACAAGAATGCGGGCCAAGCTGAACCTGAGGTCATCTATGTCGACCGGGATTGCTGCAGCCAGTCAGGTGGGTGAAAAACTTTCTCACTCTCTCACTCACTCTCACTCACTCACTCACTCACTCACTCACTCACTCACTCACTCACTCTCACACTCACTCACTCACTCTCTCTCACTCTCACTCACTCTCTCACTCTCACTCACTCTCTCTCTCTCTCTCTCTCTCTCTCTCTCTCTCTCACACACACACACACACACACACACACACACACACACACACACACAGAGTTTACTTAATCATGGTGTAAGTACAGGTGTTGTGGTCTATGTTATTAAGAATGGTTGTTTTTCAGAGGTGTGTCTTCAGTGGCTAAGCTCTTTCACCCATGGAAGTCTGCAGTGCGCTTAGACAGCTTCCATTTCATGAGACGCTTTAACTGCGGGCTCACTACAGAACACCACCCTCTCTATGGCACCTTTTGTGCCAAGCTTTCCTCCTGCATTTTTGAATGGGACCAGGAGGATGTGCAACGCCTGAAGGATGCCAAGAGAGCGGAGTGGAAGAGCAGCCACAGCTGACATGCTCCCACTGAAGAACAGCTCGTGGCCACCATCAGCCCAGGGGAACTAAAGAGACACTGCAGGAGGAGGACGCGTGGAGTGGAGGAGATAAGGAGCATGATTTCAGGGCTGCTGGAATCAGTGTGGGAGCTGACAGACACCACAGGGCTGCGTCTGGTGAGCCATGACAGCATGCGCCACGTGTGGTAAGTGCAGCAGAAGCACCTGGAGTGCCTCCAAGACCCTGCAGGTGTTGCACTGTACACAAAGGTGCGGACACTCCAGAAGGGCGGCAAAGAGCTGGACATCCTTAGGTGTGGTAGGGGGTCCTCCTCCCTGGAGAGTTTTCACCGACATCAGTGTGCTTTTATTCCAGGTACATTTGCATCAAGACATACTGTATTGTATGTATTTTTTAAATGTTATTTTCTGTTATGTGTTGTAATTATTCAAAATAACACAATTACCACTGTCGGGTATTCATATGTATTCACTTTACAATAATGGTTGATAATAATGAACAATAAAAAACAGAGTATTTTGTTTCTTAGGCTGGCAGTGCAATGCTGTACACATGCAAATGTACATGCTGGAGGGGGCATCAAGATGGAACATGGGCCGGGCCAAGGAGGCAGTAGATGTGGAGGGGGCCTCAACCCTAAGAAGCTTTGATGTTCGCTTGATGTCCCACCTTAATAACTTAAGCCAGCGCGTCCATGGTTGTGCTTTGGTGCCAGAGATCACCCCACCCGGAAAACCTACTGGTAAGAGAGATCTCAGAGCAACACTGGTTGACCAGAGTATTACATGCCCTCCTCCTCTTTTTCTTAGGCACCCCCCTACTCAGAGGACATGCATTTCATGGGTGCGAAGATTGTGCTATTCATGCAGGAGATGGATGTGTGTATGTATGTGCTTTCTTCATCTTTGTGTTTTATACTGGTTACAGGCGAGCGCATGGCAGTGGAATATTTATTGGCCCAGACCAACAGAGGTGACCTGCTGGCTCCATTGCAGGTCTCTGAAATCCCCTCGCAGGTGCTTGAGGAGGAGGATGAGCCAGATGACACCATCAGCATGTTTGACATTGTCTGCCAGTCAGCTGAGATAGGGGCTGGTGATCCCCCAAGTGCTGTGGCGGGTGACACTGAACCCGGACCCCTCGTCACAGAGGTCAATAACACTTTCTGTAACACCTTACTCAAAAACACAATATTTAACTGCAGTTAATGTGGTTACATTTTAATAACATACCTGAATGTAAAATCAGCATTACTCACATATTAGAAACAAGTGTTTACATTTATTTGCTTGTTTTTTTTTTCTTCACTTATCACTTTTCAGACCAGCCAATGTGACTCGAGGGGCGTTGTGGGATGGGAGGCAGTTGATGCCCTTGCAGCCTACTTAGTTGGCTTGAATCGTACCATCACCGCCTTGTCAGCCAAGGAGGAGGCGGACATAGTCCACCTGTACACAGCTCTCCATGCCATGGACAAGAAACCTTCAAAGTACAAAATAGTAATTATTTTGTACACCAAAATTAAACATAAATTCCATGGAATGAATGAAGCATATGGATGTCTCTTTCACCGTTCAGGTACACCCAGAAGGCTAAGGAAAAAAGCATGTGCGTCAGGAGGACCGTGGAGAGCACTCAGGAAGCCGAGTGGCTCTGCTCCTGGACAGCAGGCGGCAGAGAGGTGCTTGACCACAATTTGCTATCATTTTGGTTCAATACAAATCATTGATTAAGAGACAGCACGTGTCACTGTGAAAAGTATTTCTTAAGTGTAAATTATTTTATTGCAATCCCTATTGACATTGCAACTTGGTGGTTCATCACTTTACATCCTTGTTCACAGTCCAGATCATATCATCCTTCTCTCCCACAGACAATACATGACTCACGGCCAAGCAGCCAGGACCCCGAAGTATACAGGGTCAGTGAGTTTGTTTGCCTCAGACTTGCCAAAGAGTTTGAGCAGTCACGCAACAGGCCAAAGGACACAAAGGGGAAAACCATGCCCATCCCTCAGTCCATTGTCAGCGTCTACAGCCACATCAGACAGCTGCTGGAGGACAGCAGGGTTGTCCTGGACCAGACAATCCTGGTTCTGGTGCCGGTTAACAACACCACAGTCTCTTCATGGTATGTGTTATTTCATTTACCTTTCCCATACAGTCAAGACAGTATATAAAGATTTAACCTCAAGAAAAACCTCCACCTGCATGCTTGTTAGAAAGTATGTAATAACCTTAGAGAGGGAGGATAGGCTTGCATGTATAAAATAATTAATGTTTGTCTTGTAGGCTGCTTAGGAGGGATAAAAGGAAGGACAGGGACATGCTGCTGCAAGGCACTGTACTTCCCAAACAGCTGCACCTGGCCAAGGAGCCTCTCCCTGCAATGAACACACTTCCAGCTGCCCCTGTGCAATATGCACATGAAGCGATGACATTTGAGGAGCCTGAAAACCACGAGGGGGAAGCTTTCCCCCGCCAGCGCACTCTAGCAGCAAGTAAGCCTGTGTTCTCTCCGCCATCTCCACCTCCCCAGTTCCCTCCACAATTTGGGCCAGCTCCTCCATTCCAGCAAGCTCCTCCATTTCTGCATGCTCCTCCATTCCAGCAAGCTCCTCCATTTCTGCATGCTCCTCCATTTCCGTATTCTCCTCCATTTACCGATGCTCCTCCATTTACCCATGCTCCTCCATTTACCCATACTCCTCCATATCCGTGTTGTGGCAAAAATTCATCTCAAACAAACATCACTGCATAAGAGACACTCAGAGTCAAATTATATAAAATAGAAGTATTTATTCTTGCAAGAATAGGAGCAGTCTAATACACAGTTGTTACCCTGTGCAGAAGAGTGACACACCCCCAGACAGACTGAACTAGCTTTTATCTTAGTTTCAAGGCCTTCTTCCCCCCAGAGCCTTCCTCCCAGTAGTTTTCCATAGACGTCACTAGTTGGCCCACTAAGCTCCCCTGCACCAAATGGCCTTCTGACATCTAGGTCAGAGGTCCTTGTTCGTCTGTTCTCTGGAGTGTCTCCCCCTTCTGCCTCCCCAGGTACATAAACAGAATCTTCTCTCACTACAAGTGAGAGACACATATGTGACATTATTTGAATCATCTATATTTTACTAAAGATCAATGAATATCATTAAAATTGCCACCACATCCGCATGCGCCTCCATATCTGCATGCTCCTCCATATACCCATGCTCCTCCATTGCAGCAAGCTCCTCCAGAGTGCCTTCCATCCCAGCCAAGGCAACGTGCCTGGAGGCTGAATAAAGCTGCCCAGGAGGATGAGGAGCTAGCGTCAAGGGGGGAACTGCCACGGAAGAGGCTGACAAAAGAAAGTTACCACCACACCTGCAAGGGGTGTGGCCAGGACAAAAATAAAAGAACGGGACACACCCAGCTGAAGGGGCGGTGGTACTGTCAAGCCTCAGGACTGACCCTGGATGACTGGAGGAAGAGTGTATAATCTTGTATAACTTGTATCTCTCTCTGTCATTTGTCTGTCTGTCTCTCTGTTGTTTGTCTCTGTCTCTCTGTCTGTCTCTATGGTTTGTTTGTCTGTCTGTCTGTCTCTCTGTTGTTTGTCTTTGTCTTTGTCTGTCTCTCTGTTGTTTGTCTGTCTCTATGTTGTTTTTCTCTGTCTCTCTGTTGTTTGTCTCTGTCTCTATGTTGTTTTTCTCTGTCTCTCTGTTGTTTTTCTCTGTCTCTCTGTCTGTCTCTGTCTCTGTTTGTCTCTCTATTGTTTGTCTCTGTTGTTTGTCTCTGTCTCTCTGTCTGTCTCTGTTGTTTGTCTCTGTCTCTCTGTCTCTATGTTGTTTGTCTCTGTCTGTCTCTCTGTTGTTTGTCTCTGTCTCTGTCTGTCTCTCTGTTGTTTGTCTCTGTCTCTGTCTGTCTCTCTGTTGTTTGTCTTTGTCTGTCTCTCTGTTGTTTGTCTCTGTCTCTGTCTGTCTCTCTGTTGTTTGTCTCTGTCTCTATGTCTGTCTCTGTTGTTTGTCTCTGTCTCTCTGTCTCTGTTGTTTGTCTCTGTCTGTCTCTCTGTTGTTTGTCTCTGTCTCTGTCTGTCTCTCTGTTGTTTGTCTCTGTCTCTGTCTGTCTCTATGTTGTTTGTCTCTGTCTGTCTCTCTGTTGTTTGTCTCTGTCTCTGTCTGTCTCTCTGTTGTTTGTCTCTGTCTCTGTCTGTCTCTATGTTGTTTGTCTCTGTCTGTCTCTCTGTTGTTTGTCTCTGTCTCTGTCTGTCTCTCTGTTGTTTGTCTCTGTCTCTGTCTGTCTCTATGTTGTTTGTCTCTGTCTGTCTCTCTGTTGTTTGTCTCTGTCTCTGTCTGTCTCTCTGTTGTTTGTCTCTGTCTCTCTGTCTGTCTTTCTGTTGTTTGTCTCTGTCTCTGTCTGTCTCTCTGTTGTTTGTCTTTGTCTGTCTCTCTGTTGTTTGTCTCTGTCTCTGTCTGTCTCTCTGTTGTTTGTCTCTGTCTCTATGTCTGTCTCTCTGTTGTTTGTCTCTGTCTCTGTCTCTCTCTGTTGTTTGTCTCTGTCTCTCTGTCTGTCTCTGTTGTTTGTCTCTGTCTCTCTGTCTCTATGTTGTTTGTCTCTGTCTGTCTCTCTGTTGTTTGTCTCTGTCTCTGTCTGTCTCTCTGTTGTTTGTCTCTGTCTCTGTCTGTCTCTATGTTGTTTGTCTCTGTCTGTCTCTCTGTTGTTTGTCTCTGTCTGTCTCTCTGTTGTTTGTCTCTGTCTCTCTGTCTGTCTTTCTGTTGTTTGTCTCTGTCTCTGTCTGTCTCTCTGTTGTTTGTCTTTGTCTGTCTCTCTGTTGTTTGTCTCTGTCTCTGTCTGTCTCTCTGTTGTTTGTCTCTGTCTCTATGTCTGTCTCTCTGTTGTTTGTCTCTGTCTCTGTCTCTCTCTGTTGTTTGTCTCTGTCTCTCTGTCTGTCTCTGTTGTTCGTCTCTATCTCTCTGTCTGTCTCTATGTGGTTTGTCTGTTTGTTACAATAAAGTTTCATAATTTTATTTGAGCCAAGAACAGACTTCATGTTTTTATTTATTTTCCTCTTGAATACCAGGACCATTGAAGGTGATTTTTAAAACTAAAGCCAGAATTACTTGCAGAATCATTTTACATTTAATCACAAAACCCAACACTCTTTGCTTTAAATTTATTACTGTGGTGATTTAATGGAAAAGAGTTCCTGTGTTAAAAAGTACTACGTTACCCAAAATACATTATATGTAGTACTTCCGGTATGCAAAGATGCAAGCGATATTGCCACGGCACAGGTTCGAATCCCACAAGATACATGAAATTAAAGTGATGATAAACCTTGCAATAAGTACAGAACTGGGTGTAAACAATGTTGAGAAGATAAGAGAGTAGATAAAAATTGATATATGTGTACATTTTGCTCCTTTTTTCTCCTTTTCTTTTTCTCTCTTTCCCCCCTCTTTCCTCTCTCTTTTCTTCTCTCCCCCCCCGCCGGGCAGTTCCTTTTGCCCCGTTTTTGGCCGAGTGGTTAAGGCGATGGACTAGAAATCCATTGGGGTCTCCCCGCGCAGGTACAAATCCTGCCGACTACGTTGACAGCATGTGCCTGCTTTTGTTTGTAACCTTCTGGAGGCCTAGCTTAAACTTTATAAAAGGAAAAAAAGTCACTGTTACAGGATCACCCTTGAAAAGAGTTATGTTGGTAAGAAACAGTTTTGTCTGCAAGCTAAAGATGACGAGACCCCTTTGTAGTCAAGGATACGTCGGGTAGACCGGTAGCTCGTCGTGGTCGTATAGTGGTT